>NC_089235.1:54833519-55146019 GCF_963924675.1 Phocoena phocoena
AAGGTTAGTGTTAGCGTAAGGGTTAGGATTAGGGGACGGATCAGGGTAAGGCTTCGGGTAAGTGGTATGGTTATGGTTAGGGTTAGGGTTAGGGTTAGGGGACGAGGACGGTTTAGGGGACAGGTTAGGGTACGAAAACGGTTTAGGTTGAGTGTACGTGTTAGGATATGGGTTAGTGTTTGCGTACGGATTAGGATTAGGGAACGGGTTAGGTTAAGGGTTCGGGTAAGGGTTAGGTTTAGGGTTAGGGTGGGGTTAGGGTTATGGGATGGGGACGGGTTAGGGGACAGGTTAGGGTACGACAACGGTTTAGGGTTAGCGTACGTGTTTGGGTACGGGTTAGTGTTAGCGTACGGGTTAGGATTAGGTGACGGGTTAGGGTAAGGCTTCGAGTAAGGTTTAGGGTTAGGGTTAAGTGTTAGGGTTAGGGTTAGGGGACGGGGACGGTTTAGGGGACAGGTTACGTTACGAAAATGGTTTAGGGTGTGTGTACGTGATAGGGTACGGGTTACTGTTAGCGTACGGATTAGGATTAGGGGACGGGGTAATTAAGGCTTCGGATAAGGGTTAGGGATAGGGGTAGGGTTAGGGTTAGGGTTAGGGGACGGGGACAGTTTAGGGGACAGGTTAGGGTACGACAACGGTTTAGGGTGAGCGTACGTGTTAGGGTACGGGTTAGTGTTAGCGTACGGGTTAGGTTTAGGGGACGGGTTAGGTTAAGGCTTCGGATAAGGGTTAGGGATAGGTGTAGGGTTAGGGTTAGGGTTAGGGGACGGGGACGGTTTAGGGGACAGGTTAGGGTACGACAACGGTTTAGGTTGAGCGTACGTGTTAGGGTACGGGTTAGTGTTAGCTTAAGGATTAGGATTAGGGGACGGGTTAGTTTAAGGCTTCGGGTAAGGGTTATGTTTAGGGTTAGGGTTAGGGTTAAGGGACGGGGACGGTTTAGGGGACAGGTTAGGGTACAACAACGGTTTAGGGTGAGCGTACGTGTTAGGGTAAAGGTTAGTGTTAGCGTAAAGATTAGGATTAGGGGACGGGTTAGGGTAAGGCTTCGGGTAAGTGTTATGGTTATGGTTAGTGTTAGGGTTAGGGTTAGGGGACAAGGACGGTTTAGGGGACAGTTTAGGGTACGAAAACGGTTTAGGGTGAGTGTACGTGTTAGGGTACGGGTTAGTGTTTGCATACGGATTAGGATTAGGGGACGGGTTAGGTTAAGGTTTCGGGTAAGGGTTAGGTTTAGGGTTAGGGTAAGGTTAGGGTTAGGGGATGGGGACGGGTTAGGGGACAGTTTAGGGTATGACAACAGTTTAGGGTGAGCGTACGTGTTAGTGTACGGGTTAGTGTTAGCGTTCTGGTTAGGATTAGGTGAAGGGTTAGGGTAAGGCTTTGGGTAAGGGTTAGGGTTAGGATTAGGGTTAAGGTTAGGCGACGGGGACTGTTTAGGGGACAATTATGGTATGACAACGGTTTAGGGTGAGCGCACGTGTTTGGGTACGGGTTAGTGTTAGCGTACGGGTTAGGATTAGGGGACGGGTTAGGGTAAGGCTTCGGGCAAGGTTTAGGGTTAGGGTTAAGTGTTAGGGTTAGGGTTAGGGGACGGGGACGGTTTAGGCGACAGGTTACGTTACGAAAATGGTTTAGGGTGTGTGTTCGTGTTAGGGTACGGGTTACGGTTAGCGTACGGATTAGGATTAGGTGACGGGGTAGTTAAGGCTTCGGGTAAGTGTTAGGTTTAGGATTAGGGTTAGGGTTAGGGTTAGGGGACGGGGACGGTTTAGGGGACAGGTTAGGGTACGACAACGGTTTAGTGTGAGCGTACGTGTTAGGATACGCGTTAGTGTTAGCGTACGGATTAGGTTTAGGGGACGGGTTAGGTTAAGGCTTCGGGTAAGGGTTAGGTTTAGGGTTAGGGTTAGGGATAAGGGACGGGGACGGTTTAGGGGACAGGTTAGGGTACGACAACGGTTTAGGGTGAGCGTACGTGTTAGGGTAAAAGTTAGTGTTAGCGTAAGGGTTAGGATTAGGGGACGGGTTAGGGTAAGGCTTCGGGTAAGTGTTATGGTTATGGTTAGGGTTAGGGTTAGGGTTAGGGGACGAGGACGGTTTAGGGGACAGGTTAGGGTACGAAAACGGTTTAGCGTGAGTGTTCGTGTTAGGGTACGGGTTAGTGTTTGCATACGGATTAGATTTAGGGGACGGGTTAGGTTAAGGTTTCGGGTAAGGGTTAGGTTTAGGGTTAGGGTAGGGTTAGGGTTAGGGGATGGGGACGGGTTAGGGGACAGTTTAGGGTACGACAACAGTTTAGCGTGAGCGTACGTGTTAGGGTACGGGTTAGTGTTAGCGTACGGGTTAGGATTAGGGGACGGGTTAGGGTAAGGTTTCGGGTAAGTGTTAGTGTTAGTGTTAGGGTTAGGGTTAGGGTTAGGGGATGGGGACGGTTTAAGGGACAGATTAGGGTACGAGAACGGTTTAGGGTGAGCGTACGTGTTAGGGTACGGGTTAGTGTTAGCCTACGGATTAGGATTAGGGGATGGGTTAGGTTAAGGCTTCGGGTAAGTGTTAGGTTTAGGGTTAGTGTTAGGGTTAAGGGACGGGGACGATTTAGGGGACAGGTTAGGGTACGACAACGGTTTAGGGTGAGCGTACGTGTTAGGGTAAAGGTTAGTGTTAGCCCAAGGGTTAGGATTAGGGGTCGGGTTAGGGTAAGGCTTCGGGTAAGTGTTAATGTTATGGTTAGGGTTAGGGTTAGGGTTAGGGGACGAGGACGGTTTAGGGGACAGGTTAAGGTACGAAAAGGGTTTAGGGTGAGTGTACGTGTTAGGGTACGGGTTAGTGTTTGCGTATGGATTAGGATTAGGGGACGGGTTAGGTTAAGGGTTCGGGTAAGGGTTAGGTGTAGGGTTAGGGTAGGCTTAGGGTTAGGGGATGGGGACGGGTTAGGGGACAGGTTAGGGTACGACAACGGTTTAGGGTGAGCGTACGTGTTTGGGTACGGATTAGTGTTAGCATACGGGTTAGGATTAGGTGACGGGTTAGGGTAAGGATTCGGGTAAGGTTTAGGGTTAGGGTTAAGTGTTAGGGTGAGGGTTAGGAGACGGGGACGGTTTAGGGGACAGGTTACGTTACGAAAATGGTTTAGGGTGTGTGTACGTGTTAGGGTACGGGTAACTGTTAGCGTACGGATTAGGATTAGGGGACGGGGTAGTTAAGGCTTCGGGTAAGTGTTAGGTTTAGGATTAGGGTTAGGGTTAGGGTTAGTGCACGGGGACGATTTAGGGGACAGGTTAGGGTATGACAACGGTTTAGGGTGAGCATACGTGTTAGGGTACGGGTTAGTGTTAGCTTACGGATTAGGATTGGGGACAGGTTAGGTTAAGGCTTCGGGTAAGGGTTAGGTTTAGGGTTAGGGTTAGGGTTAAGGGACGAGGACGGTTTAGGGGACAGGTTAGCGTACAAAAACGGTTTAGGGTGAGTGTACGTGTTAGGGTACGGGTTAGTGTTTGCGTACGGATTAGGATTAGGGGACGGGGTAGTTAAGGCTTCGGATAAGGGTTAGGGATAGGGTTAGGGTTAGGGTTAGGGTTAGGGGACGGGGACGGTTTAGGGGACAGGTTAGGGTACGACAACGGTTTAGGGTGAGCGTACGTGTTAGGGTACAGTTTAGTGTTAGCTTACGGATTAGGATTAGGGGACGGGTTAGTTTAAGGCTTCGGGTAAGGGTTAGGTTTAGGGTTAGGATTAGGGTTAAGGGACGGGGACGGTTTAGGGGACAGGTTAGGGTACGACAACGGTTTAGGGTGAGCGTACGTGTTAGGGTAAAGGTTAGTGTTAGCGTAAGGGTTAGGATTAGGGGACGGATCAGGGTAAGGCTTCGGGTAAGTGGTATGGTTATGGTTAGGGTTAGGGTTAGGGTTAGGGGACGAGGACGGTTTAGGGGACAGGTTAGGGTACGAAAACGGTTTAGGGTGAGTGTACGTGTTAGGATATGGGTTAGTGTTTCCGTACGGATTAGGATTAGGGAACGGGTTAGGTTAAGGTTTCGGGTAAGGGTTAGGTGTAGGGTTAGGGTGGGGTTAGGGTTATGGGATGGGGACGGGTTAGGGGACAGGTTAGGGTACGACAACGGTTTAGGGTGAGCGTACGTGTTAGGGTACGGGTTAGTGTTAGCGTACGGGTTAGGATTAGGGGACGGGTTAGGGTAAGGCTTCGGGTAAG
This sequence comes from Phocoena phocoena, assembly GCF_963924675.1. NCBI lineage: Eukaryota > Metazoa > Chordata > Mammalia > Artiodactyla > Phocoenidae > Phocoena > Phocoena phocoena. The sequence continues at coordinate 54,837,738 of NC_089235.1, forward strand.
TGTTAGTGTTAGGGTTAGGGTTAGGGTTAGGGTTAGGGGATGGTTTAGCGGACAGATTAGGGTACGAGAACGGTTTAGTGTGAGCGTACCTGTTAGGGTACGGGTTAGTGTTAGCGTACGGGTTAAGATTAGGGGACTGCTTAGGTTAAGGCTTTGGGTAAGTGTTAGGGTTAGGGTTAGGGTTAAGGTTAGGGGACGGGGACGGTTTAGGGGACAATTAGGGTATGACAACGGTTTACGGTGAGCGCACGTGTTTGGGTATGGGTTAGTGTTAGCGTACGGGTTAGGATTAGGTAACGGGTTAGGGTAAGGCTTCGAGTAAGGTTTAGGGTTAGGGTTAAGTGTTAGGGTTAGGGTTAGGGGACGGGGACGGTTTAGGGGACAGGTTACATTACGAAAATGGTTTAGGGTGTGTGTACGTGTTAGGGTACGGGTTACTGTTAGCGTACGGATTAGGATTAGGGGACGGGGTAGTTAAGGCTTCGGGTAAGTGTTAGGTTTAGGATTAGGGTTAGGGTTAGGTTTAGGGGACGGGGACGATTTAGGGGACAGGTTAGGGTACGACAACGGTTTAGGGTGAGCATACGTGTTAGGGTACGGGTTAGTGTTAGCGTACGGGTTAGGATTAGGGGACGGGTTAGGTTAAGGCTTCGGATAAGGGTTAGGGATAGGGTTAGGGTTAGGGTTAGGGTTAGGGGACGGGGACGGTTTAGGGGACAGGTTAGGGTACGACAACGGTTTAGGCTGAGCGTACGTGTTAGGGTACGGGTTAGTGTTAGCTTACGGATTAGGATTAGGGGACGGGTTAGTTTAAGGCTTCGGGTAAGGGTCAGGTGTAGGGTTAGGGTTAGGGTTAAGGGACGGGGACGGTTTAGGGGACAGGTTAGGGTACGACAACGGTTTAGGGTGAGCGTACGTGTTAGGGTAAAGGTTAGTGTTAGCGTAAGGGTTAGGATTAGGGGACGGGTTAGGGTAAGGCTTCGGGTAAGTGTTATGGTTATTCTTAGGGTTAGTGTTAGGGTTAGGGGACGAGGACGGTTTAGGGGACAGGTTAGGGTACGAAAACGGTTTAGGGTGAGTGTACGTGTTAGGGTACGGGTTAGTGTTTGTGTACAGATTAGGATTAGGGGACGGGTTAGGTTAAGGGTTCGGGTAAGGGTTAGGTTTAAGGTTAGGGTAGGGTTAGGGTTAGCGGATGGGGACGTGTTAGGGGACAGTTTAGGGTACGACAACAGTTTAGGGTGAGCGTACATGTTAGGGTACGGGTTAGTGTTAGCGTACGGGTTAGGATTAGGGGACGGGTTAGGGTAAGGCTCCGGGTAAGTGTTAGTCTTAGGGTTAGGGTTAGGGTTAGGGTTAGGGGACGGGGACGGTTTAGGGGACAGATTAGGGTACGAGAACGATTTAGGGTGAGCGTACGTGTTAGGGTACGGGTTAGTGTTAGCGTACGGGTTAAGATTAGGGGACTGCTTAGGGTAAGGCTTTGGGTAAGGGTTAGGGTTAGGGTTAGGGTTAACGTTAGGGGACAGGGACGGTTTAGGGGACAATTAGGGTATGACAACGGTTTAGGGTGAGCGGACGTGCTTGGGTACGGGTTAGGGTTAGCGTGCGGGTTAGGATTAGGTGACGGGTTAGGGTAAGGCTTCGGGCAAGGTTTAGGGTTAGGGTTAAGTGTTAGGGTTAGGGTTAGGGGACGGGGACGGTTTAGGGGACAGGTTACGTTACGAAAATGGTTTAGGGTGTGTGTACGTGTTAGGGTACGAGTTACTGTTAGCGTACTGATTAGGATTAGGGGACGGGTTAGGTTAAGGGTTCGGGTAAGGGTTAGGTTTAGGGTTAGGGTAAGGTTAGGGTTAGGGGATGGGAACGGGTTAGGGGACAGTTTAGGGTACGACAACAGTTTAGGGTGAGCGTACGTGTTAGGGTACGGGTTAGTGTTAGCGTACGGGTTAGGATTAGGGGACGGGTTAGGGTAAGGCTTCGGGTAAGTGTTAGTGTTAGGGTTAGGGTTAGGGTTAGGGTTAGGGGACGGGGACGGTTTAGGGGACAGATTAGGGTACAAGAACGGTTTAGGGTGTGCGTACGTGTTAGGGTACGGGTTAGTGTTAGCGTACGGGTTAAGATTAGGGGACTGCTTAGGGTAAGGCTTTGGGTAAGGGTTAGGGTTAGGGTTAGGGTTAAGGTTAGGGGACGGGGACTGTTTAGGGGACAATTATGGTATGACAACGGTTTAGGGTTAGCGCACGTGTTTGGGTACGGGTTAGTGTTAGCGTATGTGTTAGGATTAGGTGACGGGTTACGGTAAGGCTTCGGGTAAGGTTTAGGGTTAGGGTTAAGTGTTAGGGTTAGGGTTAGGGGACGGGGACGGTTTAGGGGACAGGTGAAGTTACGAAAATGGTTTAGGGTGTGTGTTCGTGTTAGGGTACGGGTTACTGTTAGCATACGGATTAGGATTAGGTGACAGGGTAGTTAAGGCTTCGGGTAAGTTTTAGGTTTAGGATTAGGGTTAGGGTTAGGGTTAGGGGACGGGGACGATTTAGGGGACAGGTTAGGGTACGATAACGGTTTAGGGTGAGCGTACGTGTTAGGGTACGCGTTAGTGTTAGCGTACGGTTTAGGATTAGGGGACGGGTTAGGTTAAGGCTTCAGATAAGGGTTAGGGATAGGGTGAGGGTTAGGGTTAGGGTTAGGGAATGGGGACGGTTTAGGGGACAGGTTAAGGTACGACAACGGTTTAGGGTGAGTGTAGGTGTTAGGGTACGGGTTAGTGTTAGCGTACGGGTCAGGATTAGGGGACGGGTTAGAGTAAGGCTTCGGGTAAGGGTTAGGTTTAGGGTTAGGGCTATGGTTAGGGTTAGGGGATGGGGACGGTGTAGGGGACAGCTTAGGATACGACAACGGTTTAGGGTGAGTGTACGTGTTAGGGTAAGGTTTAGTGTTAGCTACGGGTTAGGATTAGGGGACAGGTTAGGGTAAGGCTTCGGGTAAGGGTTAGGGTTACGGTTACAGTTAGGTTTAGGGTTTGGGGATGGGGACGATGTAGAGGACAGGTTAGGGTATGACAACGTTTTAGTGTGAGCGTACGTGTTAGGGTACGGAATAGTGTTAGTGTACGGGTAAGGATTAGGGGACGGGTTAGGGTAAGGGTACGGGTAACGGTTAGGGTTAGGGTTAGGTTTAGGGTTAGGGGACGGGGACGGTTTAGGGGACAGTTTAGGGTACGACAACCGTTTAGGGTGAGTGTACGTGTTAGGGTAAGGGTTAGTGTTAGCGTACGGGTTAGGATTAGGGGACGGGTTAGGTTAAGGCTTCGGGTAAGTGTTAGGGTTAGGGTTAGGGTTAGGGTTAGGGGACGGGGACGGTTTAGGGGACAGGTTACGGTACGAAAATGGTTTAGGGTGTGTGTACGTGTTAGGGTACGGGTTACTGTTAGCGTACGGATTAGGATTAGGGGACAGGTTAGGTTAAGGCTTCGGGTAAGGTTTAGGTTTAGGGTTAGGGTTAGTGTTAGGGTTAGTGGACGGGGTCGGTTTAGGGGACAGGTTAGGGTACGACAACGGTTTAGGGTCAGCGTACGTTTTAGGGTATGGGTTAGTGTTAGCATACGGGTTAGGTTTATGGGACGGGTTAGGGTAAGGCTTCGGGTAAGTGTTAGGGTTAGGGTTAGGGTTAGGGGTCGGCGACGGGGAAGGGGACGGTTTAGGGGACAGGTTAGGGTACGACAACACTTTAGGGTGAGCATACGTGTTAGGGTACGGGTCAGTGTTAGCATACGGGTTAGGATTAGGGGACGGGTTAGGGTAAGGCTTCGGGTAAGTGTTAGGGTTAGGGTTAGGGTTAGGGTTAGGGTTAGGGGACGGGGACGGTTTAGGGGACAGGTTAGGGTACGGCAACGCTTTAGGGTGTGCGTACATGTTAGGGTACAGGTTACTGTTAGCGTACGGGTTAGGATTATGGGACGGGTTAGGGTAAGGCTTCGGGTAAGGGTTAGGGTTAGGGTTAAGTGTTAGGGTTAGGGTTAGGTGATGAGGACGGTTTAGGGGACAGGTTAGTGTACAACGGTTTAGGGTGAGCGTACGTTAGTGCACGGTTTAGTGTTAGGGCACGGGTTAGGATTAGGGGACGGTTTAGGGTAAGTCTCTGGGTAACGGTTAGGGTTAGGTTTAGGGTTAGGTTTAGGTTTAGGGGATGGGGACGGTTTAGGGGACAGGTTAGGGTACGACAACGGTTTAGGGTGAGCGTACGTGTTAGGGTACGGGTTAGTTTATCGTACGGATTAGGATTAGGGGACAGGTTAGTGTAAGGCTTCGGGTAAGGGTTAGGTTTAGGGTTAGGATTAAGGTTAAAGTTAAGGTACGGGGACAGTTTCGGGGACAGGTTAGAGTACGACAACGGTTTAGGGTGAGCGTACGTGTTAGGGTACGGGTTAGTGATAGCGTACGGGTTAGGATTAGGTGACGGGTTAGGGTAAGGCTTCGGGTAAGTGTTAGGAAAAGGGTTAGGTTTAGGGTTAGATTTAGGGGACGGGGACGGTTTAGGGGACAGGTTAGTGTACGAAAACGGTTTAGGGTGAGTGTACATGTTAGGGTACGGGTTAGTTTTACCGTACGGATTAGGATTAGGGGACGGGTTAGCTTAAGGCTTCGGGTAAGGGTTAAGTTTAGGTTTAGGGTTAGGGTTAGGTTTAGGGGAATGGGACGGGTTAGGTGAAAGGTTAGCGTACGACAACGGTTTAGGGTGAGCGTACGTGTTAGGGTACGGTTTAGTGTTAGCGTACGGTTTAGGATTAGGGGACGGGTTAGGGTAAGGCTTCGGGTTTTAGGGTTACGGTTAGGGTTAGGGTTAGGGTTAGGGTTAGGGGATGAGGACGGTTTAGGGGACAGGTTAGTGTATGAAAACGGTTTAGGGTGAGTGTACGTGTTAGGGTATGGGTCAGTGTTTGCGTACGGATTAGGATTAGGGAACGGGTTAGGTTAAGGGTTCAGGTAAGGGTTAGGTTTAGGGTTAGGGTAGGGTTAGGGTTATGGGATGGGGACGGGTTAGGGGACAGGTTAGGGTACGACAACGGTTTAGGGTGAGCGTACGTATTAGGGTACGGGTTAGTGTTAGCGTACGGGTTAGGATTAGGGGACGGGTTAGGTTAAGGCTTCGGATAAGGGTTAGGGATAGGGTTAGGGTTAGGGTTAGGGTTAGGGGACGGGGACGGTTTAGGGGACAGGTTAGGGTACGACAACGGTTTAGGTTGAGCGTACGTGTTAAGGTACAGGTTAGTATTAGCGTACAGGTTAGGATTAGAGGACGTGTTAGTGTAAGGCTTCGGGTAAGGGTTAGGGTTAGGGTTAGGGTTAGGGGACGGGGACGGGGACGGTTTACGGGACAGGTTAGGGTACGACAACGGTTTAGGGTGAGCGTACGTGTTAGGGTACGGGTTAGTGTTACCGTATGGGTTAGGATTAGGGGACGGGTTAGGGTAAGGCTTTGGGTAAGGGTTAGGGTTTGGTTTAGGGTTAGGGTTAGGGTTAGGGGATGGAGATGGTTTAGGGGACAGGGTAGGGTACGACAACGGTTTAGGGTGAGCTTACGTGTTAGGGTACGGGTTAGTGATAGCGTACAGGTTAGGATTAGGGGACGGATTAGGGTAAGGCTTCGGGTAAGGGTTAGGGTTAGGGTTAGATTAGGGTTAGGGTTAGGGGATGGGGACGGTTTAGGGGACAGGTTAGGGTACGACAACGGTTTAGGTTGAGCGTACGTGTTAGGGTACGGGTTAGTGTTAGCGTATGGGTTAGGATTAGGGGACGGGTTAGGGTAAGGCTTCGGGTAAGGGTTAGGGTTAGGGTTAGGTTAGGGTTAGGGTTAGGGGATGGGGACGGTATAGGGGACAGGTTAGGGTACAACAAAAGTTTAGGTTGAGCGTACATGTTGGGGTATGGGTTAGGGTTAGCGTACGGGTTAGGATTAGGGGACGGGTTAGGGTAAGGCTTCGGGTAAGGGTTAGGTTTAGGGTTAGGGTTAGGGGATGGGGACAGTTTAGGGGACAGGTTAGGGTACGACAACGGTTTAGGGTGAGTGTACATGTTACGGTACGGCTTAATGTTAGCATACGGGTTAGGATTAGGGGACGTGTTATGGTAAGGCTTCGGGTAAGGGTTAGGGTTAGGGTTACGGGACGGGGATGGTTTAGGGGACAGGTTAGGGTACGACAACGGTTTAGGGTGAGCGTACGTGTTAGGGTATGGCTTAGTGTTAGCGTACGGTTTAGGATTAGGGCACGGGTTAGGGTAAGGCTTCGGGTAAGGGTTAGTGTTAGGGTTAGGCTTAGGGCTAGGGTTAGGGGACGGGGACGGTTTAGGGGACAGGTTAGGGTACGTGTTAGGTTACCGGTTAGTATTAGCGTACGGGTTACGTTTAGGGGATGGGTTAGTGTAAGGCTTCGGGTAAGGGTTAGGGTTAGGGTTAGGGTTAGTGTTAGGTTTAGGGGACAGGTTAGGGTACGACAACGGTTTAGGGTGAGCGTACGTGTTAGGGTACGGGTTAGTGTTACCGTACGGGTTAGGTTTATGGGACGGGTTAGTGTAAGGCTTCGGGTAAGGGTTCGGGTTAGAGTTAGGGTTAGAGTTAGGGTTAGGGGATGGGGACGGTATAGGGGATAGGTTAGGGTATGACAACGGTTTAGGGTGAGCGTGTTAGCGTACGATTTAGTGTTAGCGTACGGGTTAGGATTAGTGGACGGGTAAGGGTAAGGCTTCGGGTAAGAGTTACGGTTAGGGTTAGGGGACGGGGACGGGGATGGTTTAGGGGACAGGATAGGGTACGACAACAGTTTAGGTTGAGCGTACGTGTTAGGGTACGGGTTAGTGTTACCGTACGTGTTAGGTTTATGGGACGGGTTAGTGTAAGGCTTCGGGTAAGGGTTCGGGTTAGAGTTAGGGTTAGAGTTCGGATTAGGAGATGGGGACGGTATAGGGGATAGGTTAGGGTATGACAACGGTTTAGGGTGAGCGGACGTGTTAGGGTACGAGTTAGTGTTTGCGTACGGGTTAGGATTAGGGGACGGGTTAGGTTAAGGCTTCGGGTAAGGGTTAGGGTTAGGGTTAGGTTTAGGGGACAGGGACGGCTTAGGGGACAAGTTAGGGTATGACAACGGTTTAGGGTGAGTGTACATGTTAGGGTATGGGTTAGTGTTAGCGTACGGGTTAGGATTAGGTGACGGGTTAGGGTAAGGCTTCGGGTAAGGTTTAGGGTTAGGGTGAGGGTTAGGGGATGGGGAGGCGACGGTTTAAGGGACAGGTTAGGGTACGACAACGTTTTAGGGTGAGCGTACGTGTTAGGGTATGGGTTAGTGTTAGCGTACGGGTTAGGACAAGGGGACGGTATAGGGTAAGGCTTCGGGTAAGGGTTAGGTTTAGTGTTAGGTTTAGGGTAAGGGGACGGGGACGGGGACTTTTTAGGGGAGGTTAGTGTACGACTACGGTTTAGGGTGAGCGTACGTGTTAGGGTACGGGTTAGTGTTAGCGTACGGCTTAGGATTAGGGAACTGGTTAGGGTAAGGCTTCGGGTAAGGGTTAGGGTTAGGGTTAGCGTTAGGGTTAGGGTTAGGGGATGGGGACGGTTTAGGGGACAGTACAGGGTATGACAATGGTTTAGGGTGAGTGTATGTGTTATGATACGGGTTAGTGTTACCGTACGTGTTAGGATTAGGGGACGGGTTAGGGTAAGCCTTCGGGTAAGTGTTAGGGTTAGGGTTAGGGTTAGGTTTAGGGGACGGTTTAGGGGACAGGTTAGGGTACGTCAACGGTTTAGGGTGAGCGTACATGTTAGGGTATGGGTTAGTGTTAGCGTACGGTTTAGGATTAGGGGACAGGTTAGGGTAAGGCTTCGGGTAAGGGTTAGTGTTAGGGTTAGGGGTAGTGTTAGGGTTAGGGGACGGGGACGGTTTAGGGGACAGGTTAGGGTACGACAACTGTTTAGGGTGAGCGTACGTGTTAGGACATGGGTTACTGTTAGCGTACGGGTTAGGATTAGGGGACAGATTAGGGTAAGGCTTCGGGTAAGGGTTAGGGTTAGGTTTGGGATTAGGGTTAGGATTAGGGTTAGGGGATGGGGACGGTTTAGGGGACAGGTTAGGGTACGACAACGGTTTAGGGTGAGCGTACATTTTAGGGTACTGGTTAGTGTTAGCGTACGGGTTAGGATTAGGTGACGGGTTAGGGTAAGGCTTAGGGTTAGGGTTAGGGTTAGAGTTAGGGGACGGGGACGGTTTACGGGACAGGTTAGGGTACGACAACGGTTTAGGGTGAGCGTACGTGTTAGGGTACGGGTTAGTGTTACCGTATGGGTTAGGATTAGGGGACGGGTTAGGGTAAGGCTTTGGGTAAGGGTTAGGGTTTGGTTTAGGGTTAGGGTTAGGGTTAGGGGATGGAGACGGTTTAGGGGACAGGTTAGGGTACGACAACGGTTTAGGGTGAGCTTACGTGTTAGGGTACGGGTTAGTGATAGCGTACAGGTTAGGATTAGGGGACGGATTAGGGTAAGGCTTCGGGTAAGGGTTAGGGTTAGGGTTAGATTAGGGTTAGGGTTAGGGGATGGGGACGGTTTAGGGGACAGGTTAGGGTACGACAACGGTTTAGGTTGAGCGTACGTGTTAGGGTACGGGTTAGTGTTAGCGTATGGGTTAGGATTAGGGGACGGGTTAGGGTAAGGCTTCGGGTAAGGGTTAGGGTTAGGGTTAGGTTAGGGTTAGGGTTAGGGGATGGGGACGGTATAGGGGACAGGTTAGGGTACAACAAATGTTTAGGTTGAGCGTACATGTTGGGGTATGGGTTAGGGTTAGCGTACGGGTTAGGATTAGGGGACGGGTTAGGGTAAAGCTTCGGGTAAGGGTTAGGTTTAGGGTTAGGGTTACGGGATGGGGACAGATTAGGGGACAGGTTAGGGTACGACAACGGTTTAGGGTGAGTGTACATGTTACGGTACGGCTTAATGTTAGCATACGGGTTAGGATTAGGGGACGTGTTATGGTAAGGCTTCGGGTAAGGGTTAGGGTTAGGGTTAGGGTTACGGGACGGGGATGGTTTAGGGGACAGGTTAGGGTATGACAACGGTTTAGGGTGAGCGTACGTGTTAGGGTATGGCTTAGTGTTAGCGTACGGTTTAGGATAAGGGGACGGGTTAGGGTAAGGCTTCGGGTAAGGGTTAGTGTTAGGGTTAGGCTTAGGGCTAGGGTTAGGGGACGGGGACGGTTTAGGGGACAGGTTAGGGTACGTGTTAGGTTACCGGTTAGTATTAGCGTACGGGTTACGATTAGGGGATGGGTTAGTGTAAGGCTTCGGGTAAGGGTTAGGGTTAGGGTTAGGGTTAGTGTTAGGTTTAGGGGACAGGTTAGGGTACGACAACGGTTTAGGGTGAGCGTACGTGTTAGGGTACGGGTTAGTGTTAGCGTACAGGTTAGGATTAGGGGACGGGATAGGGTAAGGCTTCGGGTAAGGGTTAGGGTTAGGGTTAGGTTTAGGGTTAGGGGATGGGGACGGGGACGGTTTAGGGGACAGGTTAGGCTATGACAACGGTTTAGGGTGAGCGTACGTGTTAGGGTACGGTTTTGTGTTAGCGTACGGTTTAGGATTAGGGGACGGTTTAGGGTAAGGCTTCGGGTAAGGGTTAGGGTTAGGGTTAGGGGACGGGGACGGGGACGGTTTAGGGGACAGGTTAGGGTACGACAACGGTTTAGGGTGAGCGTACGTTTTAGGGTACAGGTTAGTGTTAGCGTACGGGTTAGGATCAGGGGACGGGTTAGGTTAAGCCTTCGGGTAAGGGTTAGGGTTAGGGTTAGGGTTAGGGTTACGGTTAGGGGACGGGGCCAGTTTAGGTGACAGGTTAGGGTACTACAACGGTTTAGGATGAGCGTACGTGTTAGGGTATGGGTTAGTGTTAGCGTACGGGTTAGGATTTGGGGACGTGTTAGGTTAAGGCTTCGGGTAAGGTTTAGGGTTAGGGTTAGGTTTAGGGGACGGGGACGGGGAGGGTTTAGGGGACAGGTTAGGATACGACAACGTTTTAGGGTGAGCGTACGTGTTAGGGTACGGGTTAGTGTTAGTGTACAGGTTAGGATTATGGGACAGGTTAGTGTAAGGCTTCAGGTAAGGGTTAGGGTTAGGGTTAGTGTTAGGTTTAGGGGACAGGGACGCTTTAGGGTACAGGTTAGGGTATGAAAACGGTTTAGGGTGAGCGTACTTTTTAGGGTACGGGTTAGTGTTAACGTATGGGTTAGGTTTATGGGCGGTTTTGCGTAAGTCCTCAGGTAAGAATTAGGGTTAGGGGACGGCGACGGTGACGGTTTTCGGTACAGGTTAGGGTACGACAACAGTTTAGGATGAGTGTAAGTGTTAGGGTACGTGTTTGTGTTAGCGTACGGGTTAGGATTAGGGGACGCGTTAGGGTAAGGCTTCAGGTGCGTGTTAGGTTTAGGGTTAGTGTTCGGGTTCGGGTTAAAGGACTGGTACGATTTTGGGTACAGATTAGGGTACATCCATGGGTAAGCGTTAGGGTGTATATTACAGTATGGTTTAGTTTTAGTGTACGGGTTATGATTAGTTTACGGTTTAGCGTAAGTCTTTGGTTAAGGTTTATGTTTAGGGCTAATGTTAAGTTTAGGGACCGTGTACGGATTAGTTTACAAGTTAGGGCACGACAACGGTTCAGTGTTAGCATACGTCTTAGGGTATGTTTTAGTGTCAGTGTACTGGTTAGGGTTATGGAGTGGTTTAGGTTATGGCATCGGGTAAGTGTTAGGGTTAGGTTTATTGTCAGGGAATCGGCACGGTTTAAGGTACAGGTTTGGGTACGACAACATGTTAGGTTTTGGGTATGTGTTAGGATAAGGAGAAAATCTTTACCTAGTATATAGCCGGAAAGCCAAAAGAAACCAAACAAAAATCTTTAAGGAAAGAAAGAAAAACTCTCAAACAAAACAGAGTACCTTCAAAGAGTCCAAACTCAAAGTGTATCCAGAATTTTTCTGTGTACCAATAAGATGCTGGAAGACAAGAGAGAAATCCGTCTTTACAGTTTTAGGAGAAACACATTTTTACCCAAATTATTTAAAATCTGCAATCTAGGATTACATGGTGTTATGCTGCTTTCATTTCTAAAAGCATCAAATGTTCAAATTCTCTTTCCTATAATCAGGATGCATACATCATTTCTTCCCGCATCTTTCTGGTCAAATCCATCTTTTCTCAACCCTTTTTTCCCCCCTGTGTTTAGAATGACATATATTAAAGCTTATAGAAAAATAGTATTGAGACAATATTTTCAGTAATGCCCTATTAGTATGTATCGATAGAAGTACAATTGTCATCAGAGAATATAATTTTTCTTCGCCAAATATTCCACATCATGAAGTTAATGCCAGGTTTTACTCCAGTACATACTTTTTTGTTGTTTTTTGTTCAAAAAAATAATGTTTATCATAGCAAGGTGATTCGTTGTTGGCAGGAAAGAGCCATGATAGATGAAATATCATAAATAATCTTTAAAAATGATTTTTATCCTGTGTTTTTATTATCAACACAGACTTAATTATAGTAATGTTAAAACAACAAGAATTGCTTGGTGAGGTAAGTAACCATAATATCAACCATGCTATCTCACTTTTAGTCTTCTTGACCTTTTCTGGTCAGTTAATACATTGCCTGTGGATCTACATTTAGTCAGACACAGAAGTATTTATTTAAAACGTATATGAGACCATTTCTTTCTGCAAAGAGGCTCTCAGAGGTGATAAACATAATTGATAATAATTATAATATATGAAATAGCATGTTACAAATAGGCTCATATTTTTATGAAGGCAAAGGAAATCACTACAGTGAAATCTCACAATAGTATGCATTCATATACAACACTATTTTAACAAGGATTTACTCATAATAATGAAGTTATATCTTAACCACTAAATAATCGTTCTACTTTCCTCATTACAATTGCAATAGAAAAGCTTTATGTTTGCCCATGTATCTGTTTGCCAAAAGAGCCATAATGAGTTATTGTTAATTTTTATCAGTTACTACGCAAAGTATGTTTGCTCATGCCAACCTTCCAGTTATTTGATCCTTCAGTTAACAAAGTTAAAATGAAGGGGGAAATTGAATTAAATGACATATATGGCTCCATTCAAACCTAAAACCCAAAGCATTTACCAAAATATAGAGTTCAGTGATATTCATCTTCACATTTGATAATAATATGAAAGCTCATACACAATACTTTCAAAGGGTGAAAATTATATTTACTATTTTTCATGTGGAGGTTTTAAGAACAGTTATAATGATTAATATTACATTCTCTCTGGTAATTAAAGGAAAACCCAAGTTTTCTTCAGCTTTATTGAGGTATAATTGACATGGAAAACCCAACAGTATATTATAGATATAGGATTTTATTTTTCTGATATAACAAGTAGTCTGATAGTAAACTCAACAATATTAAAGCTAAGGAACTTAATTTTTTAATATCTCTTACATAGTTACAAGATGGCTATTGCTGCTCAGCAATCCATTCACCTTCAAGAAAGGAACCTGGAAAACAGGGAAGGGCTGCTCAGTCACCTTTGTCTCTTTTTACAAAAACATTAAAAATTCTCTAATTTACTCCTTGCCAGTTTGCATTCACTCCTCGTGGATTGGTTTCCATGTAAAGCAGGAAAAATTGAGAAAATGAGCTTTTGGCTTTCATTTTGTATTGTAGAAGGAAGCTAGAGAAAGGAGTAGAGAAAGGTTTTGGATAGCAAACTAAAAGTATCTTTAACAGCAACATAAAACATGAAAATATTCTAATAGGTTTAAATCTTGTTCCAAATGAGTTTTGTAAATAAAACTTATATAAAGTATATTCATCAAATAAAATATATATTATATATAGATATATACATGTATAAATGATTAATATATAAATAATTGATATTATATCAATTATTAATATCACTTTTATAGTATTCCATCTTCAGTTTATTAGAAATCAAAAATATTTTATTTACTTTTAAAATTTTCATCCTTATCCTTATCCTCTATGCTAATTTTTACATCTCATGCATATTTAATCTTAAATGTTAACCACATACTGTTATTTCATCCGAAGGTTGCACTTACAGTGAAAAAGCACACCAGGCAAAGAATCAGAAAACACATATGTGAATTCTAGAGTTTGAACTCACTGGATGTGTGAACCTTATAATACTTCAAAAAAGCTCTCTGTACTCATTTTCCTCTTTTATAAAACTAGGATGTTAGTGTCTCTGCCTACTTGAAAGTTGCCCTGCAAATTAAAGGAGATAATATATGGAAACCAAACAAATTTTTAATACTGCTATTTTGGGAAAAGGTATTTACTATTTTAAGTTGTTAATGAAAATACATTAATTTTTCAAGGGGCAAAATATTCTTCCATAGCAGAGGTACATCACTTCAAGTTAAAATAATGCATTTTCCTATATTATTAGTTAGCATGCACAAATGGGCACTGGCAATCTTGGGCACCCAAACAGATTCAGAATGAATGTGAAGATTGACAGTGGGGATGATAGAAATAAAATCTTGCAGATAGTACAGAAACAGCATATCTGGAGTAATTTTGTGGCATAAAGCATGTTAAGTCTTGAGTTCCAAGAAAGCCTAGGTTAGAGGGAAGTACAGTAAAATGCTGATCATTAAAGATTTAGCTTAATATACATTTTGCCTAGGATTGTCACTATTTTGACTTTCTCATATAAGAATCAAAATAGACTTGCATAAATGAAAATGTTTTAATACCGTGACTTTTAATAAAATATTTTTTTAAACCTTTGACATTATTAGATGATATTACGTGATTTTAAGCATATTCACATACATTTAAATGAGTTTACTGAGTCTTTATTATGAAGTTATACATTCATTAGAGTCTGTGAATCCAATAAGTACTATAAAGTCCATTTATGACAAACTCATAGTAAATATAACTTTTACTTATGAAAACTCACATTTAAAAAATCTAAGTCTGCTGTTCAACTACTGTGTAAGAAATTTCTTTCCCAAACTATTCAATTGATTTCAAAAGTATCCTTATACTTTATCAATGTCTTTTTTAACAATTAAAATAACCATGTATTTAAACCTTTCATATAGGAAAGAAAAACTTAATATTGGTAAGTGATAAATAATCTATGAACGAGCTAGTAATAACTGTACTGTTTAAAAAATACTATTTTTCTTTTCTTCTATAGTAAAAAGCACTGTTAAAATCCCTTAGGTAGGCATCAAGCTAGAAATCCACATAATATCTCTCAATAAGTCTGAAACAGCCACTTTTCTTACAACAGAAAAATTCTTCTTCGTAATAGCACATGATAGGTAGTTACGTTGCATTAGGGCTATGTTATGTTAAAAAGTAAGCACTGTTCTTTTAAATAGAACCACATTCAGAGGGAGAAAAACTCACAAAGCAGAAACATCTGCAACTACTGCTTAAATGCATTTCTTTGAAAGGTAAGATTACTCTCCACTTGGCCTTTTGCTTCGTATATTTTAGACTTAGGATAAAACTCTAATCCCTACTGATCCCTTTGGCAAGAGAAGATTTATAGAACAATGAAAGGCAAATGCTTGAAAATTATCTAAAAGATGTAGCAATGCACGTGTATCAACATTTCAATAACAGATTTTGAAAACAGATGCTTATATATTCTGGTTCATTTTTACATAAAATGCATATAACTTTTTGCAGCAGTCATATTGTAATACTTTTTCTTTTTCCCAAAGAGAAATAACATGAAGTACTGGAGTTTCATACGTAGTACAGACATCTAAAATTTGCTTCACAAACTTTGATTTCAAATGTATAGTGAGAAAAGTGAACTTGTTCCTCTGCGGTCTGGGTCTGTAGCTCAAAGTAATATTGGTAAGTGTAAAATGTATTTGAAGTCTTATATTCTATTTTAACATTAATGCAATTACCTTAAATAATATATCTGGATTTTTAATATTAATGCATTTCCCCAAACTTTCAGTAAAAGTTGATACTGCTGGAAAAGTGGGCATGTACTCATGTATTCTGGGGACACATATTTCCAAAATGCATAAATCCAGAGTGACATAGATTTTGAGAAGTCCAACTTTCCAAGACCCATACGGGAGAATGGAAGAACATGGAAAGTTCATCTGAGAATATCTTAAAAATTGTACTTTTTGCAATGTGTTAAAATGTCTTAAATATGAAAGGCAATAATAAGAGTATTATATTTTATAAAGTTGTATATATTTTAAACTGCAGGTCATATGTACTTTAATAAAGTGACTTTAATGGTTCCATTCTTGATAAGGATGAAGGCATGGTGATGTGTCAGAACTTAGCAAACAAGTATATCACTATAAGGAATTAGTTATAATAATTATGTATAACCATATCCAAAGTTATAACAGCTATATAAAAGGAATTAGCTATTAGGCAAGGCATTAGTTAAATCTCTATTATTGTTTCAAATTTAGAGTTATAGTTCTGAGATTGTGAAATTTGGGAAGTAAGGGTTAGAGTTTACACTTTTTTCCTCAAGATTTTTGTGATATTATAAGGGGAAAAAGGTGAAGGTGTTACTGGTTGGCGTGCATTGTGTCAAACAGCTTCAATGGAGGAGGTCAACAGAAGACCCGGACCAACAATCTCTGTCCCTGTGCAAGCAAAGAACTGCAGCCTACCACTTCCGGCTTAAGCGCAAAGCGAAGTTTATTAAAGCATACACTCTCAGAGGGAGAGCGGGCTGTTTCTGCGAAGTGAAATCAGCACTCCTGTACAGGCTTAAGGGTGTTTATAAGGAGCGTTCTGTGAGGAGCTAGGGTGTGATCATGGGGGAGTGACAGTAGATTATTATTTGCTTGACAGTCCTGAGCTATGTAACAAGTTCATTATTGCGCATGCCCTCATCCTTGATTTGCTAAGAAAAAACCCATGCGGCAAAACCACACTCATGCTGATTTTATTATAATGATGGTATAATGAGTTTGGGTTCACTATAGGCTATACGTCTGTCTAGTCTGGGCATGCGCAGCCCGGGGAAGTTCCCTCCTGTTACTGTACTCCCTCTTTATCAGGATAAGTTGCCCACCACCTGACCATATTTTCGCCCATTCTGGGTGGGGTCAGAGGAGGGTCCCAAGGTGGTTGGGGTGTAACTTGACAACTCCCCTCTTGTCTTTTCACCACTGTCACCTCTTTGTTGCTAATGTCTAGGGAGGGTCCCCAGATGGCTGGGGAGTGTGACTTGATTATTCCCCTCTTGTCTTGCCGCCACTGTCACCTCCTTGCTGCTAATGTCTGACTATTTAACAAAGGGTCATTTTATTAAAAAATGATTAGTGGTTGAGAAAAAAAAATATCAGTAATGAATATCAATTAGAGCTAAACTAAGGGAGCAGGGGACATGCAAAGCTATACCTTAACTGTAAAAGACAACACTGGGTGTCTTTCTTAGTGGTAAGGGAGTATAATGTAAAATACCTTGTTTGTTTTCTTTTCCATCTTGGAAAGACTATTCCAAAAGACTCAGATCATTGAACTCCTAAAATCTTCACAAATAAGAAACAGCCCTTTCTGGAGAGTTTATAATCACGTCTGCAAGCATGGGTCTTACTAGGACATCTGTCATAACTGTCACTTCTAGTTAACCAGTTTTGAGTAGTATGCTATCATTGACATAGTAAAACCATGTGAATATCTATATGTTAAAGGTCCATACAAACTATAAAATGATAGGTAAGCTGAATTTAATTTGCTTATAATAAAAAGATATTCCATTGGAAATGGGAATTGGGTTTTGAAATATTTTCATTACATCCATGGGAATTTTTTAAAATTTTATTATAGTAAGAACACCTAACAAGAGATCTATCCTTTTAACAAATTTTCAAATGTACAATATAGTGTTATCTGTAAGCACAGTGTTGTACAGTAGATCTCTAGAACTTATTCATCTTGCATAACTGAAATTTTATACCTGTTGATTAGCAATTCCTCCTCCCTCCCACCCCAGCTCCTGGCAACTGCCATTCTACTGTTTGTTTCTACGAGTGTGACTATTTTAGGGAATCATGCAGTATTTGTCCTTCTGTGACTGGCTTATTTCACTTATAATTCCCTCAAGGTTCATCCATGTGGTCACACATTACAGAAGTTCCTTCTTTTTTAAGGCTGAAAAGTATTCCATGTTATGTATATACTACTTTTTTAATCCATTCACTTATCAATGGACATTTATTTCCATATCTTGGCTATTGTGAATAGTGATTGCAATGAATATGGGAGTGCTAATATCTCTTCAAGATCCTGCTTTCAACTCTTTTAGGTAAATACTCAGAAGTATTTGGGCTTTTTCTTAATAGAGAAAAAATTATGAATATTTTACTCTTACTGGGCACCTCAATGTATTCAATGTCTAATAGTGTATAGACATATTTAACATTACCTTCCAGAAGTTAATATTAGTTAAAACTATTATATCAATATGCAAGCAAAAATAACTAATGTTTGTATGTTTAGGAAGAACAAAATGTAATGTGATAACAAACACCAGATTCCAAATGTAATGACTTTTCTAGCTACTGAATTCCTAGATTAAGAATACAAATTTGAAATGTTTGTAAATAAGGCACTTTATACCCATTCTAAAGGCTCAAAAAGATGGAGCCAATCTGTATTATAAACATCTGTTTTTCTTTTGTGGTTCTACAAAGATTATAATTCTGTAGTACTATAATGCAATTTTACATGCTTTCCCTTGATGTGCCTACATAAAGAAGCCTTAGGGCTTCCCTGGTGGCACAGTGGTTGAGAGTCCGCCTGCCGATGCAGGGGACGCGGGTTTGTGCCCCGGTCAAGGAAGATCCCATATGCCGCCTAGCGGCTGGGCCCGTGAGCCATGGCCGCTGAGCCTGCGCGTCCGGAGCCTGTGCTCCGCAACGGGAGAGGCCACAACAGTGAGAGGCCCGCATACCGCAAAAAAAAAAAAAAAAAAAAGAAGCCTTAGGAAGTCATTTAATAGACCCGGTTATTTAGCAATTCCATTGTTTCTGGAAGAAGAATGCTTATAAGTACCATAAAAGCTCTAGCATTCCACTTGGCAGGGATATAAGGGAGGTTAGGATTCATTTGTTTCTTTCTCAGAGGACAGCTGAGTTAAGTATTTCTTTAACATTCAATCATGGATAATTTGTAGTATTTGTATATTGCCAGTATTGCACTGAACATGAAGTTTTCTTTCCCCATGTCAATAGTATTTATATAAATTAAGACAAGGGATCCAAGAACATGTTATATAACAACAATCACAAACCTTCAGTTATAAATTAAATAGGCTGAAGTTGCTCCAATCTGCACCTCCTTTGAGCTACTGAGTTTTCTTTCTTTCCAATCTGTTTTCTCACAAGGGTACCTTATACTGACTGTTTCTGTTTTCTCACAGCCCCCTCCCCGCATTCTCTCCTTACTTTAGGACAATTGAGGGTGTTAAAGCCAACCATAACAATAATATTCCATTCTTACATTCTCATTCTCTGCAGCATTGAACATAAGCATTCTTTCATTCCACCCCAAAAGTTTGCCTTTTTGTGGCTTCTTATTCTAAACTTTATAGTCATCCCCCATTTCTTTTGCCATACCATTTACATAAGGCTTCCTTCCACCCTTAAGTGTTGTTTCCCTACAAGATGCTGAACCATGGCCCTCTACTTCTATTTTTCTTTTCTCTTCTGAAAAAGTTAATCTACTTCCATGAATTTAGGAATAGGTGGAGAAAATTTAAAAGATTATTTCCAGGCCTGACCACGAACCTTGGCTCTGTATTTCCATTACCCACTCAACATTTCTAAATGCTACCAGAGCCTTTAACAGTCAACCAGCTAAAATTAACAATTCCCCACACGAACACATGTGCTCAAATGAACATTTTTTTATGAACTCCATAGTAGACTTCCAAAATCTGTGTGTGTCCAAAATGTGAGGGGTGTGTTTAGATTTAACATATGCATGACACTCATTCCTCAAGTTACTCTTATTTATTTTAAACTTATTGAATAAACCCTCACTATAACTAGAGAGCCACAAATTCAGGCTAGGCAGTCTTTTAGTTGTATTATTTTTATCAAAGGAGTTTTCTAAATAATTTCTTTCATAGCAGTCTGATGCTCACACATCTTGCCCAGCTTGCTAGCTGCTTGATATAGACATACTTAAGCTCCCTGTGGCTCCCTTTAATTGTCTGTAAAAATGGGAATATCAATAACATGTAACTCACATGATTATTTTAATGAATTGAAGATAATATTGGGGTATAAATTACTTAGAGTGATATAAGGTACTCAGTAAACTCTCAAACTAGTATAATGAAATAATATAATCCACTATAACAGTGCATTTAACTATTTTGTCTCACTGTTTGATCAGTTTCTATCTCATGTATATTGATCTCTCTTGTGAGATACATTAATGTTTAGAGTTTTTATGTCTTGGAGAATTGACACTTTTCATTATGCAATGCCCTCTTTATCCCTAGTAATCTTATAAATTGTGAAGTCTGTTTTTTCTATAATTAATATAGCTATTTCAGCTTTTGTCTTATTCTTGCTGTTAGGGGGAAGACTTCCAGTTTTACACCACTGAATATAATATTAGCTGTAGGTTTTTCCCTAAATTCCTTTTATAAGATTGAGAAAGTTAATTTCTATTCCAAGATTGTTAGGTATTTCTATCATATATCATATCATACCATATTATAGAATGCTGGTTTTGTCAAATGATTTTTCTATAGCAAGTGAAATGACCGTGTGTGTGTGTGTGTGTGTGTGTGTGTGTTTAATCATTCATTCTATTAATGTGATTAAAATTTGTGTATTAAGTCCTCCAAATTTGTTGCTTGTGCTTTTGTGACTTGGCAATGGATCCTTAGATATGACATTGAAAGCACAAGCCACAAAATCCTCGAACTTTTGATGGCTCTGAAATACAAAATATGAACTACTTACTCAAAGGTCAAGAAGGCTTAACAGCAGTCTTTCATATAAGAGATTTCATATAGAGAGATCTTTCATATAAAGATTTATTCTTTAAGTGATCACTACAGCATTTAAACCTACAGCCTTGGTTTTAAGAATCTAATACATATTGTTACTTTTATAATTTTTCAGATAATACAAAAACTTTGGAATACTTTAAATCCATATAACTTGTCAAATTTGATATGCTACATATATTTTTATCTGTGTTTTTTAAAGTCTTAATGCATCATTTCAGGAAATGACTCAGAAGAAATATTTTCCTCTGACAAAATTGTTAAGTATTTCTTTTTTCTACTTTTTGTATCATATTTATGTCCCACTGAATCATAATTCCCGTGATTTTCCACTTACACGAAACTCTATTTTTAAAAATATCTTCATTCTTTTGATAAAACTATCCTTTCCAACTTACATGGCCTTTTCTTCTACCTTCATTTATTCTAGCCAATGCCTACTCATTTTTTGATGCTTAACTCATGTACTACCCCCTCCAGGAAATCTTTAACATTCATAACCATGATTGCAACCACCATCTGTAAAGAGTGTCATCTCTACCTGATTAGTATTAGATACTTATTTCTATCATGGAAGTAATAATTCTTATTGATAAAAATTCACTTCTTTCTGTCTCTTCTATTTAAGAGCAGAAAATATGTATTAATCTTAACATTTATTGTCAAATGAACAATGGATAGATTAATGAAAAATGCTGAATTAACAATACTATAGAATCTAAGAGAGAAGATGTTTTCAGAAATGAAGCCAGTTTAGGGAAAAATAGTGTAAATGCAGCTAAGAAATCTGTGCAGTTGATAAATAAGTCAATACTTTGGATTGAGGACATCAATGATACAGGAACACGAATCACCTTACTCGAGAAATAAATGTAAAGTCAGTAATTGAGGGATAGAGTTAGACTACTTTTGAGAAACCTAGTTGTAAACCTAAGTACACTCAGCCAGGAAGGAAGCACAAAATTAAGAACATTCAAAAGTCTTTGTCAAGAGAGGATAAGAATATGACAGCTGAAGACATTGAATGAGAGCACTGTTCACTTTATCATCATGTCTAGTGTTAACACAAATAGAAGAAACAACTAATTTTGACAACTTCCTTCATTGGTTACAATTAAGATTATGGCCATTTTTCCTTTCAGTAGAGAAGACAATATCCTGGATTTGTAACAACAGAGCAAGAAAAATTTAGGTCAATAAAACAAAATTCAATCTACTGCAATTGTAAATGACATCAATGAGAAAAAAAGTTATTCCCAGGAATCTGTGAGTTTATTGTGGATTTGATGTAAGAGTGGCTGTATATTAATTAGTCAAAAAATGTCTCCTCTATTTGTTAATTTGTATAGTCAGTTACTGTTGGAGTTGAAAACTTCATCTGAGAAAAATAATAAAACACATTTAGAAAATGATGGTTTTCTATAAGTATATTTTTCTATATTTTCTATAGGTATGCATTATTACGGGTGCCCTTCTTCCACTTGGCTTGATTTTAACTTTCTATTGCTCTATCATTGTATTTTAAAGCTGCATATTTTTAGACTGCAAATGACGTTGCTCTCTTTCCAGAATTTCCTATGCAGTAATAGAAAACAATGATAACATTTTGTGCTTGAAAAACACCTGAAAAAATAATAGTTTATTCAGTCTGTTTGGTTTTAAATGTATTGTAAGAAAAATTAGGCAGTCTCCTAATTTTGGCATTCCTCTCTCCTGCTGCAGCCCACTACATGTGCAGTTAAATATTTCGCCCTCCTTCTGATGCCCTGTGTGATTTGGGTGTTGGAAAACAACACAGTGTACCGATCTAGCTGCTCCTTTATTCTGTGAATAATAAATTGTTTTTCTGACCCAGGATTCTTGTATTCTGTTACTCTATGTATGTGAAACTGTAGCAGGCTAACTTGCTAATTTGCAAGTAAGTTAGGTTTGCAGACACTTCCCACCTTCTGACTTAACAAGAATATTGTGTCAAATTTCCAGATATTAAAAATATCCAATATCCCTTTTTAAAAATAGGATTAATAACAAATATTAAGTTTGAAAGAAAAATCATGTTTAAAGAATTCTATATATAAAACTTATGAAGACATTCATTTTAATTCTTTGCTTTACTTCCACAAATTGCCACAGCTTAATTTTCTAGCTTTATTTTCTACCTTTATTCAACATAAACCATAAACTCTAATTAAGAATAAATAAGAATAAACTCAATGTCTCCTAAACAGACCTTAAAATATTTATATTGGTTGATCTCGTATCAATCTGTCTTCTTGGAAATCCTAAACTTTCTTGTTCTCTTTCAATTTAAATATCACCTATCCTTAAAATCTCACGTTAATAATGTACTGACTTGTCCTGTCAGAAATGTTTTGTGGTAAAGAGTGTGTGGCACTTAAGTTGAAGCCCATTGATATCAAATTCAGCTTCCACTACTTACTAAATATCCAGACCACCATTTATTCGTCTTTGAAAATGATGATAATAATACAATTAGCAGTCTTTTAATAGAAGGAGGGGAAATCAAATGATCTACTCTATACAAGTGCTCAGCTCAGTCCAGGGCTAACAGTAATAATCAGGAGAGCTAACTTTGACAAAGTGTGTGTGTTCCAGAACTATTCAAAGTACTTTACATGTATTAGCTCATTTAAATGTTAACTTTACAAAAGTCATCCTGATTTTAATTTTCACAGCTGGATATCACAGCTCCTTCTAAATTTATACTACATTCATTTTCTGAAATGTAGATGCCTATATACATGGATCCTACTAAAGGTCTCATTTTATACAGATTACTTCAATAAAGATATACAAGTTCATATAAGGGTAGGGCTCAACTTATCATTTTTTATACTTCACTGGACTTCCTACAGTGATGTACATATAGTAGAGCTCAGTTCATATTGTTACTTTTTATCTTATTGTCTTTAAGCAAAACACAATGAATGACAATCATGATCATATTAATATCCTAGCCCTAGACTAACAACCTAATTATGGCCAATGAGACAGTTTAGTTATCCCACAAAGAATGCTCTGTAGTTTAAGAGAAAATTTTTAGCACCTGCCACACTTCCAGGCTCTTGTATTGGAATCTTCTCTGCCCTTTGAAAGGATATCTATGACTTCTCTTCAATTAGATCTTAACTCTGGTTTCAGTTGATCTCTACAGGAATAAACATCTTTCTAGGAAATACAGTCTATACCATGGTAAATGTGCTTTGGGGTAGGTTGACACAAAAAAGAAGTAATAGACTTCTTCCTCTTTTACTAGCCATATCTAATTGTTCACAAAATACAGTTGGTTTAATGTTTTCTTTTCCCCTGCTACAATAAAAATCTAAGATACTCTTACTTTACTTACTGAATAAGTAAATAATTATTTATGAGTACCTACTATGTGCAGAAATTATCTAGTCTGTGAGAGTAAGATTCCTCTTGTAAACTGAAGAATTCGTGCTCTACCTAAATTAGGTAGTCAAACTCAGTAATAAACAAAAAAAATATTGGGCTGGTTGAAAGAGTCAGACACTTCCCCCCTCAAAAAAAAAAGAAAAACAAAACCCAGAAATAAACATGCCCTCATACCAAATTCAGTCCACAGGACAGTAGCTTTTGCAACACCTCATATAAGCCATGTTGATTATTATAAGTAATTTGTATTTATTCTAAATTCCATAGCTTTTTTATTCCTAAGAATATGTGTGTGTGTTGCGAGGGGGTGCTACCAGCTTCAAATATATTTTCAAATAGCCCCTTACTTTCATAAGAGTATTGACATTTTCTCAATTAGATTCTGCAAAGAAAACTATAAATGTGATTCCAAGCCTGGCCTCCAACCAGACTTCTACCCATGCTAGTTAATGACTCCAGGGATAAACCTACTTGTTTACTACTTCACTAGCCTCCCGTCAGAAGACCATCTTATTATTATTATTTTTTTCCAAGAATTGTTCACTGAGTATTTTCTCTTTCCCAAATCCTAAAACATAAACAGGATATCCCACAGTGAACAGGATGCAAATGTCCTTAACCCCCTTGAAATCTGAAGTCTATAAAAGATAACATGTAATAACCAAATAATTACACACACACACATAAATATAATTTCCAAATATGATAGAGCTTGAAATTCTGACAAATGTCACAAAAAAGTGACAAATGAACATTTCACTAACTTGATTAAATTTTTCAATTGCATTCCCAGTGCTCTCAGATCATACAGTCGGAAATCCTGTTGCTTTCTACTTTGCAGCCCTCATATTTTACTACTACCTCTCTTACTTTATGTGTTTTAATCACAGTAAAATTTTTCTTTTGGCAAACAAGTTGTCACTGCATCCCCACTTCCACAACCCTCAAACATGCACAAAGACAAAGACACATAGCCACACACAGAGATTTTTGTAGCTGAAATCTGTTAACCCTTCAGACCTCTTCTTAAATGTTACTTTCCTTTTGTAGTCTTTTCTTGGCTCCCCAGAGTAGGTTAAACACTGCATTTTAGACTCATCTGCAACTCTGCACTTCTTCATAGCACTTACAAGAATAGTAAACAACTGAACAATTTGTGTAATTATGTTTTAAGGAATACTTGAAACCACACTGAATGCTTTGTGATTAAATGAACTGCAATTCCAGCATCTAGCGCGGTGCCCCCCAATGGCTAGAGTTTTAAATGAATAAAATAATATATAATAACACTGCCTAAGAGGGAGGCTGATGAATCACTGTGCCCCAAAAGTTCTCTTTACCAGAAACTCACTAATAATATATAGGCATGGTCAGGTAGTTAGTACCATAAATAGAATTCAAAAGGAGATTCTGAACTAGGCAGAGCCCATGAAGCAATAAATACCAAAAGTGTTAAAGGGTGGGGGAACACAGAGAGTTTGAGTAAGCATAAATCAAAAATATATGCAGAGGAGAAATGATCTGCTTCTTGATCTTTTTCTTGGTGCTGATTTTGTGAGGTTTCACAGAGCTCCATGCTTGTAAAGTGTGAATTTTTCTACACATGCACATTTAACTAGAATGTATTTATGGATATGCAAAAAAAACCATATAGCTGATTTTTTGACAGGATAAGTAGAGACAGTCAGATTTAGAGAATTTTGTTTTGTCATTATGCAGCAAGAACAATCAACTAATGATTGTTTGCTATTGATTCCTGGATCCTAAAACATCTACTGATCCTAAGCTATGCCTTATTCTGGGAATCTAGCCTTATGGCCCATCTTGGACTTCTGTGAGATTCTTGCTTTAATTATGTTCATGCATCATATTATGATCTCACAGTTGTATAAATTAATTTGTTCTGGAATACACACACATGAAAATAGATAATAACCATATAATAAATTATCCTTTCCTTATAATTTGGTGATGTGGATAACTTCTTGTCATAAGCAAGCTCTTCTATCAAATACTGATAACATTTATTACCATACATATTCACTAACTATACAAAAATCATGAGTAATATATGTGGAAAGCTGACCATATCAAATCTCTTATTTCTAATCCAAAGTATTATTTGCAGAAAAATTTTAATCACTTTGTTAAAAAAGGTTAGGTACAGAAGTTTTCAGAGCTCCTTTTTGTTGACTTTCATTACACTTTTATTTAGAGTTTTGAACTTGGTACTGAAAGTCTCTTTTTGCATTTTAATGAGAAATTGGTGACATTTGATGGTAAAGAAAAATATAATTCTTAAGTAAGGTTAATTTTAGGCAACTGTGTTAGTAATAGAGTTTTAAAGTTCATTTTCTTAAAATAATAGCAAACATCTTCAGAACCTGCTAGTTGAACAACAATGAAAAGCTCTGCTTCACATTTTCCTTAGTCATGGAACTATTTAGATTGAACAGTCTGCTTTACACAATATTGCATTTTTTTTTAGTTCATGTTTTATATGCTTCAGGAATAGTAAATATCTGAATTTTAAAAATAGACATTTCCTGAATGTCTTTAGCTCAATTTATTGATTTGTAAATACAAATTCTATAGGAATAATGAGATACAGATTAAACTTAAATTGGATGTGGTAAGCAGCCTCTGTCCTGAAGGTCAGTATTAATAAAATGACACAACCACACATTTATAGGACTTTTAAAATATATCTCATCTTATTGGTGAGAAGTTATTTGAGGGTATTTCCTTGGATCACTTCCTGATGAGGCAGGAAAAAGACAAAAGTTGATTTTCTATCATGTCAGGGAAATTTATGCTACAGATATCTAGATCAAAATATTTCTTTTCTCATTAACTTTTCAAAGGTGCCTTATATCTCATATATTCTTGGCTTAATATATTTTCTTATAGATTTAGTCATCATTAAAGTTCTAAAGATTGATGATTGTACAAAAATATAAATAATTTAACTGTTTTCTTCTTGTGTTTCATTTGATTTTAACAATGTTTTTCAAAGACAGGAATAAAAAAGATATAAGCAAGTTAGGGTTGAAATAGAATGATAGTCTTGAAGAATAAAGCATAGAGGACCAAGTTTTCCTCATAAATAATACATAGGTAGGGGCTTATTTCACACTTTCTGGGATTTGCATGAACTTGTTCTATCCATAAGAGAAAGCTATTTCCTCAGTACAGTAAAAATAGTAAGGTTAGACTAAAGGACAAAAGGAAACATGCCAGAATAATTCCCTCAATTTCAGAAAGGACTTCATCCTATGGGAATTTCACATTATAAGTAATAATCTTTCTCCAATTCACAATCTCCACTTGGTAAACTTAAACCATTCAACAAGCAAAGCAGTCAAAGGATAAGTTTTTGTTGAAACAAAAGAGAAAACATTTCCAAAAGTAATTAAATTAATTACACTATCATTTAAACAAAATTCTGAGTTTACAGAGGCTAGAGCTAGGCCAAAGACTGAAAGACCCTAGAAGCAGGGCACAATTCTTGCTGCATAATCACACTGGATCTAGACACAGATAACTAGCTTCCACTCTAAGGGAGCTGTAATTCATTATATGATTTGGTAGAAAAAATATGTAACTCTAGGATGGTATTATAAATGTAGCTCCCAATTCCAACCAGAAAGTGACTCCATTTAACCTCAAATTTAAGCAAATAATTGTACAAAACTGTGTGGTTGAATATGAATACACGCTGTCCATATCACCCTTCATGAATGACTGGATCTCCAGCAGTGAGGAGTAAGATCATGTCCTTCCCTGGGAAGCCGACAACTCAACTCATGACTGAGCAAGGTGAGAGTACTAGGGTTTGACCATTCCAGAGTGACAACACCGAACACTTTTATGGACAATAGTGACTACAGAGCTTCACACTGGATCGATCAAGGCTTTGTATTGCTGTCCAAATTAATTGATGCCCAATCCTGCTTCATCCCTCCTCTTTTCACATGGTTAATTCTAATGAAAATCTATTACCCCAAATATATCTCAGTGTCAGATTCCAAAAAAACAAAGAAACTGCCTAGGCTGACTGCCAAAAAAATAAAACAAACACATATTCTCATGTTCAGTACTGTCAAAATACGGAGTTTGCCTTTAAATATATGATGTATTCATAAGTACTGTACAACTATTATAACATTGTAATATATTAAAGCATAAAAATCATATGTCTACATATTAGCAATAAAATGTAAAAATTAAAGTTAAAATAATTCTATTTATAATAATATAGAAAAGAATAACACTTTGGAATAAACTAAACAACAGAAGCACAAATACTGTAAATATTACACAACATTGCTGAAAATAATTAAAGAAGATCTAATTAAATGAAATGACATTCCTCTTCATTTCAAGATTCAATATTGAGATGGAAGTTCTCCACAAATTGCTCTCTAGATTCAAGGCAATCCTATCAAAATACCAGGGGACAAGAGCAAACAAACAATGACGAACACAATAAATGAAATTAAAAATTCTCTAGAAGGAATCAATAACAGAATAACTGAGCAGAAGAATGGATAACTGACCTGGAAGATAAGATACTGGAATTAACTACTGCAGAGCAGAATAAAGAAAAAAGAATGAAAAGAATTAAGGACAGTCTCAGAGACCTCTGGGACATCATTAAATACATCAACATTCGAATTATAGGGGTCCCAGATGAAGAAGAGAAAAAGAAAGGGACTGAGAAAATATTGAAAAGATTATAGTTGAAAACTTCCCTAACATGGGAAAGGAAATAGTCAATCGAGGCCAGGAAGTGCAGAGAGTCACATACAGGGTAAATCCAATGAGAAACATGTCAAGACACATATTAATCAAACTATCAAAAATTAAATACAAAGAAAAAATATTAAAAGCAGCAAGGGAAAAGCAACAAATAACATGCAAATGAACCCCCATAAGGTTAACAGCTGATTTTTCAGAAGAAACTCTACAAGCCAGAGAGAGTGGCAGGACATATTTAAAGTGATGAAAGGGAAAAACCTACAACAAAGATTACTCTACCCAGCAATTACCCCATTCAGATTTGACAGAGAAATTAAAATAATTACATAGAAGCAAAAGCTAAGAGAATTCAGCACCACCAAACCAGCTCTACAACAAATACTAAAGAAACTTATCTAGGCAGGAAACACAAGAGAAGGAAAAGACCTACAATAACAAACCTAAAACAGTTAAGAAAATGGTAAGAGGAAAATACATATCAATAACTACCTTAAATGTAAGTGGATTAAATACTCCAACCAAAGACACAGACAGGCTGAATGGATACAAAAACAAGACCAATATATATACCGTCTACCAGAGACCCAATTCAGACCTAGGGACACATACAGACTGAAATTGAGGGGATGGAAAAAGATATTCCATGAAATCAA
Source organism: Phocoena phocoena (assembly GCF_963924675.1). Taxonomy (NCBI): domain Eukaryota; kingdom Metazoa; phylum Chordata; class Mammalia; order Artiodactyla; family Phocoenidae; genus Phocoena; species Phocoena phocoena. The sequence goes on from NC_089235.1 coordinate 54,866,655, forward strand.
AAGAAAGCTGGAGTAGCAATTCTCATATCAGACAAAATAGACTTTAAAATAAAGACTATTACAAGAGACAAAAAATGACACTACATAATGATCAAGAGATCAATCCAAGAAGAAGATATAACAATTGTAAATATTTATGCACCCAACATAGGAGCACCTCAATACATAAGGCAAATGCTAACAACCATAAAAGGGGAAATCAACAGTAACCCAATAATTGTAGGGGACTTTAACACACTTTCACCAATGGACAGATCATCCAAAATGAAAATAAATAAGGAAACACAAGCTTTAAATGATACAATAAACAGGATGGACTTAATTGATATTTATAGGACATTCCATCCAAAAACAACAGAATAGACTTTCTTTTAAAGTGCTCAAGGAACCATCTGCAGGATAGATTATATCTTGGGTCACAGAACAAGTCTTGGTAAATTTAAGAAAATTGAAATCGTATCAGGTATCTTTTCCAACTACAACGTTATGAGACTAGATATCAATTACAGGAAAAAATCTGTAAAAATAAAAACACATGGAGGCTAAATAATACACTACTAAATAACCAAGAGATCACTGAAGAAATCAAAGAGGAAATCAAAAGATACCTAGAAACAAATGACAATGAAAACACTATGACCCAAAACCTATGGGATGCAACAAAGACAGTTCTAAGAGGGAAGTTTATAGCAATACAATCCTATCTTAGGAAACAAGAAACAACTCAAAAAAAAAAAAAAAAAAACCAAACGTACACCTAAAGCAACTAGAGAAAGAAGAACAAAACCCCCCAATGTTAGCAGAGGGAAAGTAATCATAAAGATCAGATCAGAAATAAAAGAAATGAAGGAAATTATCGCAAAGATTAATAAAACTAAAAGTTTGAGAACATAAACAAAATTGATAAACCAAAAAAAACTGATAAACCACTATAAAGACTCATCAAGAAAAAAAGGGAGAAGACTCAAATCAACAGAATTAGAAATGAAAAATGAGAAGTAACAACTGACACTGCAGAAATACAAAGGTTCATGAGAGATTACTAGAAGCAACCATATGCCAATAGAATGGATAACCTGGATGAAATGGAAAAATTCTTAGAAAAACACAACCTCCTGAGACTGAACCAAGAAGAAATAGAAAATATAAACAGACCAATCACAAGCACTGAAATTGAGACTGTGATTAAAAATCTTCCAACAGGGCTTCCCTGGTGGCGCAGTGGTTGGGCGTCCGCCTGCTGATGATGGGGACGCAGGTTCGTGCCCCGATAAGGGAGGATCCCACGTGCCGCGGAGAGGCTGGGCCTGTGGGCCATGGCCACTGTGCCTGCACGTCCGGAGCCTGTGCTCCACAATGGGAGAGGCCACGGCAGTGAGAGGCCCGTGTACCACAAAAAACAAAAAACAAAACAAAAAAAACTTCCAACAAACAAAAGCCCAAGAGCAGATGGCTTCATGGGCAAATTCTATCATATATTTACAGAAGAGCTGAAACCTATCCTTCTCAAACTCTTCCAAAATATAGCAAAGAGAGGATCACTCCCAAACTAATTATGAGGCCACTATCACCCTGATACCAAAACCAGACAAAGATGTCACAAAAAAAGAAAACTACAGGCCAATATCACTGATGAACATACATGAAAAAATCCTCAACAAAATACTAGCAAACAGAATCCAACAGCACATTAAAAGGATCACACAGGATGATTAAGTGGGGTTTATCCCAGGAATGCAAAGATTCTTCAATATACGCAAATCAATCAATGTGAAAAATCATATTAACAAATTGAAGAATAAAAACCATATGATCATCTCAACAGATACAGAAAAAGCTTTTGACAAAATTCAACACTCATTTATGATAAAAACCCTGCAAAAAGTAGGCATAGAGAGAACTTACCTCAACATAATAAAGGCCATATATGACAATCCCATAGCCAACATCACTCTCAATGGTGAAAACCTGAAACCATTTCCACTAAGAGCAGGAACAAGACAAGGTTGCCCACTCTCACCACTGTTATTCAACATAGTTTTGGAAATTTTAGCCACAGCAATTAAAGAAGAAAAAAAAAATAAAAGGAATCCAAATTGAAAAAGAAGAAGTAAAACTGTCGCTGTTTGCAGATGACATGACAGTATACATAGAGAATCCTAAAGATGCTACCAGAAAACTATAAGAGCTAATCAATGAGTTTGGTAAAGTAGCAGGATACAAAATTAATGCACAGAAATCTCTGGCATTCCTATACACTAATGATGGAAAATCTGAAAGAGAAATTAAGGAAACCCTCACATTTACTCCTGCAACCAAAAGAATAAAATACCTAGGAATAAACCTACCTAAGGGGAAGAAAGACCTATATGCAGAAAACTATAAGACACTGGTGAAAGAAATTAAAGAGGATACAAACTGACAGATCGATATACCATTCTCTTGGAATGGAAGAGTCAACAGTGTGAAAATGACTATACTACCCAAAGCAATCTACAGATTCAATGCAATCCCTATCAAACTACTACTGGTATTTTTCACAGCACTAGAACAAAAAATTTCACAATTTGTATGGAAACACAAAAGACCCCGAATAGCCAAAGTAATCTCAAGAAAGAAAAATGGAGCTGGAGGAATCAGGCTCCCTGACTTCAGACTATACTACAAAGCTACAGTAATCAAGACAGTATTGTACTGGCACAAAAACAGAAAGATAGATCAATGGAACAGGATAGAAAGTGCAGAAATAAACCTACGCACATATGGTCACCTTATCTTTGATAAAGGAGGTAAGATTATACAATGGAAAAAAGATAGCCTCTTCAATAAGTGGTGCTGGGAAAACTGAACAGCTACATGTAAAAGAATGAAATTAGAACACTCCCTAACACCATACATAAAAATAAATTCAAAATGGATTAAAGATCTAAATATAAGGCCAGACACTATCAAACTCTTAGAGGAAAACATAGGCAGAATACTCGGACATAAATCACAGCAAGATCCTTTTTGACCTCCCTCCTAGAGAAATGGAAATAAAAACAAAAGTAAGCAAATGGGATCTAATGAAACTTCAAAGCTTTTGCACAGCAAAGGAAACCATAAACAAGGCAAAAAGGCAACACTCAGAATGGGAGAAAATATTTGCCAACGAAGCAACTGACAAAGGATTAATCTCCAAATGTACAAGCAGCTCATGCAGCTCAATTTCAAAAAAACTAACAACCCAATCCAAAAATGGGCAGAAGATCTAAATGAACATTTCTCCAAAGAAGATATACAGATTGCCAACAAACACATGAAAGGACACTCAACATCACTAATCATTAGAGAAATGCAAATCAAAACTACAATGAGATATCACTTCACAACTGTCAGAATGGCCATCACCAAAAAATCTCCAAACAAGAAATGCTGGAGAGGGTGTGGAGAAAAGGGAACCCTCTTGCACTGTTGGTGGAAATGTAAATTGATGCAGCTACTATGGAGAAAATTATGGAAGTTCCTTAAAAAACTAAAAATAGAACTAGCATATGACCCAGCAACCCCACTTCTAGGCATATACCCTGAGAAAACCATAATTCAAAAAGATTCGTGTACCACAATATTCATTGCAGCTCTATTTACAATAGCCAGGACATGGAAGCAACCTAAGTGTCCTTCAACAGATGAATGAATAAAGAATAAAAAGAAACGAAATTGAGTTATTTGTAGTGAGATGGATGGACCTAGAGTCTGTCATACAGAGTGAAGTAAGACAGAAAGAGAAAAACAAATACCATATGCTAACACATATATATGGAATCTAAAAAAAAAAAAAAAAAAGGTTCTGAAGAACCTAGGGGCATGACTCGACCGGAATAAAGACACAGACATAGAGAATGGACATGAGATGAGGACACGGGGAAGGAGAAGGGTAAGCTGGGACGAAGTGAGAGAGTGGCATGGACATACATATACTACCTAATGTGAAATAGATAGCTAGTGGGAAGCAGCCGAATAACACAGGGAGATTAACTCGGTGCTTTGTGTCCATCTAGAGGTGTGAGATAGGGAGGGTGGGAGGAAGAGGCAAGAGGGAGGAGATATGGGGATATTTGTATATGTATAACTGATTCATTTTGTTATACAGCAGAAACTAACACACCTTTATAAAGCAATTATACTCCAATAAAGATGTTTAAAAATTTTTTATAAATAAAATAATAAAAATACCAGCAGACATTTTTGGAGAAATTTTAGCAAGTGCTTGCTAAAATTTATATGTAAATGCAAAGGACCCAAAATAGCCAAAATAATCTTGAAAAAGAAGAATAAATTTAGAACACGTATACTTACTGATTTCAAAATGTATCACAATGCCACAGCAACCAAAGTTTGTTACTGCCACAATAATACAGATATAAATCATTGGAACTTAACTGAGGATTTAGAAATAAATCTTTACATTTGTAGATGATTTCAGTTTTGACAAAGATGCCATGGCAAGTCAATGGGGAAATGACAGTCTTAGAAAATTGGACATCCACATACAAATGATGAATTAAGACCTTTACCATACGCCATACAAAGCAATTATCTTCACCGTCATTGGTCATTAAATAAATAAACAAATAAATAAAATAAATCAAAAAAACAAACAAACTGTATTAGGTCCACACAGTGGACTACTATTTCAACAATAAAAAGGAGCAAGGTACTGATACATAGTGAGATACAATTAAACCTCAAAAACATATGCTAAGTGAAAAAAAAATCTAGATTCCGTATGCATGAACTATCTAGAAAAGGCAAATGCATGGAGACAGAAAATACTGTCTGTGTATGTGAGTAGGGATGAAACGATTACAAATGAGCAGGAAGACGCTTTTGGAGTGATAGAAATCTTCCAAATTTGGACTGTAGTGAAGGTTGTACAATTCTGTCAATTTATAAAAATCACTGACATTTATACTTGAAACGACGGAATTTTATGGTATATGAATTATATCTCGATAAAGCTGTACATACTGTTTCATATAATATAATCTCAACTGTGATATATATATACACATGCATAAACATACATATGCACACTGCTACATATGCACACATATACACACACAAATGGTTTATGAAAGAACTTAGTTAATATTTTAATTATAAATATGGAATGACAACGTTTTTGTAAGCTAATTCTATTTTCTTATAAGCTGTTAATATGAATCAAAAAATGAAAAATATGAAGTGATACCAAAGACAAAATTTCATTTAACCTAATCTATTCATTTTAAACCTCATTCCTATTTCCTGACCCCTCCATATATCCTTTCAATGGATAGCTTTTCCACCCAAAATCCTTGCTGTTTAGTAGTCAGAGTAAATACCAAAAGAGTTCAGGATAAAAACAGGGAAAGAAATGTGGATCATATTCACTTTTTCATGAGAGGGACAGTTACCCCCACTTTATGGTTGATATATAATTGAATCTTTACGTTAGGAGAGAAAGGCTGGGGGTGGAGGGAGAATAAAATGCAACCCTCTGTACTTTAAATAAAGCAAGATTATTTTGTTTTATGAGATTCTAGAGTGGACATCTCACAAATAAGTTTTTTTTCTTAATTCAACACAGGTCATCCTTCTTTAAATTAGTCAAGTCCTCAAACCCACTTGTTATTAATATGTTCATATTTAGTTTCAGTTCTTAAAGATATTGTAAGTTTCACATCTAACCACAACCCCTCACCACCTTCTTACATGTTTTCCCAGAAAGTGCCAGAATTGGAATAAAGCGATTCTTAAAACTTTTAAGTGAGTTAGCCTAATAAAATTCTGTTCATATTTTTATTTTTTCATTAAATCATCCAGGCTTCAAGGAGTATACTTCCTGGAAGACATCCATGTTAACGTAAGTTAGTAGGAAATAAAAGAAATCAATGATAATCTCTACCAGTAACCTGGCTCCTCCTCCTATATTCTGTATTTCAGTTAGCAATAATGTATAAATTAGAAATCTCTCATTTGTACTTCATTATTATATCCTACGGATTCAACCTTTTTATGAATTTTTTATCCCTTAATTTTTACTGCCAACATTGTTCTTATCATTGACACTCGAAATAGTCACCATATGGTTTTCTGCTTAACTCTTCCAATTACCTTAAATGTCTTGTATTCAAGCCCTACCCCAGCACATTTTACCAAGCCTATCACTGATCACTAATCCCTTTCATCTCCTACCACTAAATGTTTTTTCAGGTCACCATGTCAAATTACTTGTGCACTCCACCACCCTCCTCTGCCCTGATCCACCTGTACTGGCTCTTTGCTCTTCACCTTCCACACTCCTCATTCACAACATTAATTTTCTTTACACTATGTGTCTGTGCCTCTGGAATGGTCTACCGGTTTATCTGGAAAATTCCAATTGTCACCCAAGACCCAATATAAATGATACCTTATTTTTAATAAAATTTTCCAGTTCCATAAAGACAAATTAATTATTCTTCCTTATTTCCCAAATACTCTTTCTTATATTATTATCATAGAACTATTACCATTTTACAGTTAAATTGCAGGTCTTTCCAATTGTTGTCCAAGTTCATTACAAGTAAGGCTTCTTTTCTAATTCTGTATTTTTTAATCACTAGTGCTCAGTACAAAGTCTTTCTTTTACTAATAAATGAATATTCGTTAAAAATAACTGAATGTGAATTATTTCTGTAACCAGAAATTTAAAAATTTTTATCCCCTTTTAAATGTTATTAAAACAATATGGTAAAGGATATTTAGTTCATTACATTTTTCAACTGCAAATTATTTTGATATAGTTTTGCTTTTACTATCACAGAATAACTGTAAACAGAGTAGGTTCCCCAGATAATTAAATTTGTTTTACTGATTAACTCATTAAAGTATATTATGTTTTACATACATTTTGGGGAGGAGTGGAGACTTCCTTTTAGAAAGCTTTTTTTTTTTTTTTTTTGGTCATTAGCTAAAAATGAAATAGTTCCAGTATACAGGCCAGGGACATATTAAACTCATGAATATGTCAGTTGTTCATGGCACAGACTGAAATACTTGTTCTACAGAAATGTCTGCTACTCTGTATTAGAAACATGCTTTCAGTTTATCATTGTCATTACATCAGTCCAAGTTAGTCAGAGAGAAACCACTTTGTGCAATCACAGTGCTGAATTCAGTAGGGTCAGATGTATTATTTGGAAAAATAAGTAAATACATGAAAGAAAAGGTAGGTTTCAAAACACCAGGTTAAGCCTATTCTCTTAGTTTTGCCAGAGTTTGGAGTTCAAAACTATAAAGTAAAATATAAAGATGTATGAACTATAGTGAGAAAATATAAAGATACATTCCCTATCAAATAAAAAGGTAGAGTGCCTCAGCCTGACATTATATCTTGCACCTGATAGGCAGTCAAGAAATATCAGTTGAAGAAATGAATGATGATTAAAACATATTTTGGATTGAAAATAGTTACTAGATACCAGGGTAATAAAAAAAATCATCTTCCAGAGATGTCAGAATTCCTGGGATTATAACTGCAAGATTAAAATGACAGGAGAGAAAAGTCCCGGGCAACTGACAAATCAATAAAGGGAAGTTCCCTCAACTCTAGCCATTTTTAGTTTATTTTTAATTTTACTAAGTTTCAGCTTTCATAAAATTTAGTGGCAACATTATACATTGCCTTGGACAATCTAACCCCCATTCTAGTATTCTTAATGATACTTCGGGAACACATTGTGTTCGTTTTACGGAGTCGTTATTTCTCTACTGAGGAATGAAGGTAAAATCATAGCACATGCCTACCTCACAAAATTATTATGAAAAATCATATGATATATTGTATTTGAAAGTCCATGGTAAGCTGAATTTTATTATTTTAGACATTATTAAGAAGACCTATAATAAGAGTCACATGTGTATAAGATATATTTGCAAATACACAAATTATTAAAATATAGGCACTTGTACTATGTAATACTTTAAAATGCATACACTATACATCTCTATATTTTAAATTTAAAAAAATTAGTCAAAAGTTAAATTGTAAAATAGATAAGCTATATATTTTTATTATAAAATAATAATTTAATTTAGAATATTTATTTTAAGGTAAAGAGATACATTGGTGTATGTGAATGACTTGTTAAATTTGTTCTCTTTAGAGCTACCTCCATTTTCTTTTTTTATATTGTATTGACTTCTATTTTAATAATATATATTTTTAAAAGCTGTTTTGTCAGAGCTAGAACTAAACATGTATTTGTTAGTTTGCTATCTGATGTTATGATATGTCCCAGACAATTTTGTGTGATTTGGGGAAATCAGACTCCAGAGTGCCTTGAATTTGGGGGAATTTCTTAATTCTCAGGGATGTTTATAGATGTAATCAGAAACTCTAACATGCCACTCTATTTCATGTGACCAGGAACCCTACAGGACATAGCTTATACCCAGGTCACAAATGAGATTCAGATACATGCAGATTTATCTGAGGAAGGGAGCTTAATCATTGGCATTGAATCATATGGAATAAAAAAAATAAGACAATGAAATAAGGTTACATAAATGAGGCAGTATTCTAGCATTTAGATAAGCCATAACCTCAGGGACTATATATTGTAAGAGCAGAGACAGGCGAACAGTAGGATCACTTGAGTAAAAGGATGCCAAGAACAGTGGATATCAGTGCGTAGCATCTCTGATCATGTGTGGGCTAAGAGCCTCTCCACTAGAAATTACTAAAATAAATAAATTTTGTGGAATATAAGTCTGGGAGGTATGAAATTCTTTATAACTGAGTGGAAATCTAATATTTTATATTATATTAACATGAGAAAACTATACTCAACAGAAACCTAAAGTATGTAACAGTTATGAAATTAATTATAAGTACATATGTATTCTGTTTAGTAACTTAGAAAAGGTATTAATAGGAATATTCAAAACACAGCAATGACCAAGTAAAATAATAGATTTGTTGTTTTAAATATTATGTAGGAATATATTTATAATATTTTGTCAAAAATTCTTTCCCTGGAGTGCTATATAAAATGATTACTAAGACTAGCTAACTATAACACTCATGTTATTTTTGTTTCTTATTTAAATATGTTTATTAGGTTTTAATTGCTGTGCCATTTAATTACCATGAACTTAGCATCTTAAATCAAAAAACATTTATTATATCATAATTTCTGTGGATCAGGAGTCTGGATACAACTTCACTGGGTCCTGTGCAAAGCTGCAATGTGCCAAGACTGGGTTCTCCTGTGGAGGCTTCAGGGGGGATGGATTCTTCTCTTAGCTTATTTAGGCTGTTGGCAGAATTCCCCTTGCAATTGTAGGAATGAGGGCCCAATTTCCTGCTAGTTGTTGTCTGGGGCTTGCTCTGAGCTCCTAGAGGCTTCCTGCAGTTCCTTTACTATGGGTCCTCTCTAAAGACACTTTCATACCATGGCAGCTTACATTTTCAAAAGCCAGCAAAGGAGAATGTTTTTAGTCTGAATCTGCTAGTGAAATGGAATCTTATAAAATAGGACATAGTAATGGGAATAATCTTCCATAATGTTTGACATATTCTGTTCGTTAGAAACAACTCTCAGTACATGACCAGCTTCAAGGAGAGGGAATTATATACAAAGGCACGGGTACCAGAAGACAGGATCATTTTACGGTCTGTCCATCACAATTGTGAACTATGAAGTGACATAATTTCACTGTTTTCTCTCTTAATAAGTGATTATGGTCAATCTGAATTGCTAATTAAATAAATTTATATATGTCAGTTAAAGTAAAAATCCATATGTGAAGAACTGTCACTCATGTGAAGTGTGGAAAATTCTAGGAAATGCAAATATAATCTATACTACTAAAATAGGGTACATTCTCTAAATAAAAACTCAAGCCTATCATTCTGAAAAACTTTTAAGGCAGAATTTTGACCTAAGAAAACTGTTTAATAAGATGACTGCATTATTCTAAGTAATGTTCATGCAGGAAACAAATGTTCCTTTTACTTTTTTAGGGCACCCATACATCTTGACTCTCGACTCTGAAAAAAGAAAAACTTTTTTTTCTTACTTTTATACTGTAAAATAGATCTTATTTTAGGTCTAGAGTAAAAGAGATACATGAACCTTTAAAATAGTTTTATTTGCCCTTTATTTCTACATTGAGTTCTAAATGCCATCTATTTTGTAAAAGTTAATAAGAAACAATACTAGTGTTTATTTTTAATTAGCCTTACTGTATTATCCCATTAAGGAATTTAAAAGGAAATTATAATGTTTGAAACCATCCTCACACGTCTGAAAAATTTCAAGAACATCTTTACATACACATTTTGTTCAACCACATGAAATTGATAATTTTTTCAGTACAAAAACTAATTTTATATTGGTCACCCTAATAAAATGATGTTCATATATGTGCCTGTATGTACGTATATATATATGTGTGTGTTCATATGTATATGTTTTAAAGTAAGTCAACTACTCAATGATTTTGCAAGTGATATAAAGTAGGATAAACAGATACACCTTTCTTATTACTTTGCGAAAATACTGTGTGTGTATTTATGAATGTGTGTATGCTATCCTTCTTATGAAAAAAATGTATCCAGAAAAATACACTTCTAAAGTTCTTTATTTTAATAAATAATCTACTTTTAATTTAAGCTTATCACGGTAATTACAAGCCTTTTCAGGCTCTGGATATCTATCCCAAGTAGTGGTAATCACAGATGTAGTAGCAAAAAGAAAAATTAAATTGCCTGACAAATATCACCCCAGTCACAAACACCAACTCCAATCATGCCTGACTAGGAGCAAGAGAAAGGGCAAACAGGAATAAGAGAGGAAATCTGTCTTTATGGCAGCTGCTAACTTCTCAAAGTGTTCGTACATGAAATACAAGCACAAAAAATACAAGCGAAAAAAGGGGCTTTCTTATCTCCTTATTTATAAGCTCCTTATGATATAGAGGACAGGATGAAAAGAGATAGGCCCTTAGATAGCCTAGCCTTTGCTCTAGGATCTCTGAGTCTTACCCAGCCCTTAAGGGTCTGAAATATATCTCTGGAAGCCAAGCATGATTCTGGAAAATTAGACAGAATGTTGCTCAAGTCAAAAACATGCCACAGACTGATAATCTAAACTCCATGGGTTTTGACTTCCTAATCATGCACAATTCTTATAAGACAGAATAAAATACATAGGCAACATACATGGTGTGTTTTGTAGGTACCCTGAAACAGAACTATTAGTAATAATAGGACTGCATTTCCTTCTTAAATTTTCAGATGATCTTACTAAAAAGAAAATCTTTCTTCAGTAGATCCTATTGTTCTTATTACGTCCAAACATTCAGAGAATCCAAGATAGTATTTGGTTTGTTGCTTCAGAATCCTATGAGAACATTTTTTTTAATGTACACTCTGCAGCCTCACTTCCAGTGATTCTTATATTGAAGATGGAATTCAGAAATTATTATTTAAAAATATTTCCCAGGTTATTCTCATGTACCTCCATATTCTGAATTTACTGCTTTTGACACCTCCTCTTATTACACTTCACATATGTACTCATAAGCCACGTGTTTCTTATCAGAATCATCAGAATGAACTCTAATTGCCTCACTCACTGCACACATGGTAGCAAGTAGATATGTCCTTCTCTCCATGAATAACAATCATCTATCACTATAATCACTTGTCCAAGATCTACCAACATCTTACTTCAGCCTCAAAGTTAAAAAGCATGAATTGCATCAATGTTATTACTGCAGCTTTGGTGATAAGACATGGAAAATGAGAAGAATCCTGCATTGAAGATGAAAGAACATGAATCTATGTAAAAATATTCTAAGGTTAAGTGTAAATGAAATGTTCGTGCAAACGAACAAAACTGAAAAAATTGCGTAACAAATTCTACTGGATTAGCTTTGGTTGAAAGATTTAGTAAAATTAAAAGGCACAGTTTGCAATATTAGGAAAGAACAATGTAAAAATTAAGTATGTTTATAATTGAAGATACTTCATATTATTTTCAAAGATAGTAATCGTCAGTATTTCAGTGTATACCTGTAGTCTGAGGTTAGTCCAGAAAGAATATATGTGATAACTGAAACCCTATCCCATTTGTCTTTGCCCCGTTTCACTGAAAACTGAGCCATTGGTATGACCTATAATTGGATGCCACCAATTTGGCAAACTCTAAGTACCACAGACTATTTAAAAACTGATCAACGTTAAAACTTTATGGATATTTCTGATAAACCCTTACATATTTACCTTTGATTGTATTACCCTTCCCTTCTTTTTAAACTAACGGTATGTTTTGTTGATTTCTTTCTTTATATGGGTATCTGAATCTTGAAATCAGGCAAGTATGCAGACATTCAAACCTTGTTTCTAAATATAACACTACAGTCTCCATTATCTTATTTCTATACCATCTTGCTCTTCACTTGTACCTATATGCCTTACCCAACGATCTGTGCTAGTACACTGGCACCTGTTCAAAGACTTCAGTGCTATTTCCATATCAAGTAGGTATTTTATCTTTGACCTGCTATTTTTTTTTTAACAATCTGGATGAAATTCTTCCCTCTGAAACACTGAAATAAAGTGAAAGAAAATTTAAGCCATTTAGTAAAAGAAAAATATTGATTAATAAATATAATGCAGGGCTTCCCTGGTGCCACAGTGGTTAAGAATCTGCCTGCCAATGCAAGGGACACAGGTTCGAGCCCTGGTCCGGGAAGATTCCCACGTGCAACGGAGCAACTAAGCCCATGCACCACAACTACTGAGCCTGAGCTCTACAGCTCTCAAGCCACAACTACTGAGCCCATGTGCCACAACTACTGAAGCCTGCACACCTAGAGCCCATGCTCCACAACAAGAGAAGCCATGACAATGAGAAGCCTGCGCATCGCAACAAAGAGTAGACCCCACTCACAACTACACAAGGCCTGCACACAGCAACGAAGACCCAACACAGCCAAATACATAAATAAAATTAATTAAAAAAGAAATATAATACAAAAACAATTTGCTTAATGACTAACCTATGAAAAATGTGATTTTCTAAAATTCTTAAAATTTTTAAATGGACAAGATATAGTGTCTGTCCCATAGCAAATAAAAGTCTAGTAAGGGCATAAACTATTCACAAGTAACTAGAATACAAGATAGAATGCATTTTGTAGAATAGATACAAACATAGCAATAAGAAAACATCGAAGATAAAGGATGTGATTCTGAAAGGAAATACTGGAAAGGACTGATAAAGAGATATGTAAGGTGGCTAAAAGCTCAGCCTTGAAAGGGGGGTCAGATATTTTTCAGGGAAGAGAACTACTGGAGCTGAAACTTTGAGACAGAAATCAGAATGGAAGCAGTTATATTGACTCTTCTTTTGTAGTCAATGGGAAATTCTTTAAGATGTTTGAACAGAGAAGAAACAAGCAGATCTCTGTCTTCAACATGGAACATTACTTTGGCAGTAATATTTGCAACTCATTGCAGAGATGGAAGAATAGGGAGCAGACAGAAACTCATTTTAAGGTTACTATTAGAGTTGAGGTAAGAAATGATAAATACTTGGATTTGTAGACTGGAAGTAGGGAATATGGAAGAATAAAAAAACGTAAAAAAGATTAAGAAGACTCACTGGTGTTCAAGATAAAGAGACTGAAGTAAGACAAGGTATAAAGATGTCTTCAAGTTGTCCAAATACCTGGGCTTGCTCCATGACAGGGCTCCTGCCTGAGATGTTAGTGGATAAATAGAAGGGTGTGGTTTGAACTGCACTTGAAGGAAGGGAAGATGATTTTAATTTTGAATGTGTTGGATTACTAAGGCCTCTAGGATAACTTTATCTATGTATAATAGGCACTGAAACATAATGATAGAGATACTTGAAAAGGATTAGGAGCATAAAATACATTCATGAATAATTTAAGTAGTAGTAATAATGGAGAATAATTAAGAAATCAATTCTGAAGTGCAGAATTGAAAGGAGTTAAAGACAGAATGATTATAAAATGTTAACCGCTACCTTTTCTTAAAGGAAAAGCCTTTCATATCAATTTGGCCCAAACTTTGGCTCACCTGTTCTACATATTTAAAAATAAAACTATTCCTGGAATGGCTAGGGAACGGTTTTGACATTAAAGGAAGCAAGTTGGTCAAGGAATATTTTGTTTCTTTGTTTCGGTCAATGGCTACATTTATTTTTTTAAGGTTGTATTTATTTATTTGACTGTGCTGAGTGGCTTGCAGGATCCTAGCTCCCCAACCAGGGATCGAACCTGAGTCGCCTGCAGTGGAAGCACAGAATCCCAACCACTGGACCACTAGGGAATTCCCCAATGGCTACATTTAAACTCACACACACAGAGGCAGACAATGAAAGAAGCAATCACAGCATCAAAGTGAGTGAGAATCACTGAGAGAAACTAAATATGAAGACTGTTGGAAGAAATAACATCAAGAGCAAAAGTTAGATTTAAAGCCTTTGGAGGGACCTTCATGGCATTATTATCTGGCACATGAATACAATTTCTTCTGCACATCAACAAACCCTAGATCTCATCTTCCCAACTCTCTCTTGATCACTATGGTCAAGCTACCTTTCTGTCCTCTGCCTCTCAAACAGAGCAGGCACGTTCCCGCTCCAAGGATTTTTTACTGGCCCTTCTCTCTGTCTGAACATTTTCCCACCCTGCATGACCATTCCAAGTCTTTTAGCAAATGCCACCTTCTTAGTAAAGTCAATTAAGTTAAAATCGTAAGACCCAAGCCCTTAGCAATCTCTTTACTTGTATGCTCTTTATTCTTCTATAACATACTATAAAATTGACTTTCTTTTAACTTTTTACTAATTTTCTTTCTTCTCTTACTAGAACCGGGATTTCTTTCTGTGTATTCGCTTGGGGAATCTCCAAAACTTAGAATGATATCTGCTACATAGCAAGATCTCAATAAATATATTCTGAATATAAGGAATTTTGAAACTTGGAAATTTGAAAGTTATCTGGCATTTAATGAAATGCCATTTACCACTTTGTGTTAATTGGCCTCATACCCAGCCAGAAGAAAGGAAGAAAGTGCAGCCTTATATTCTATATGTACATGTTCCTTGGGCCACAGCTTAATTTTAACAGGGCTAAACACACCTAAGTGAGGAAATCAGTCCAATAGATGACAAGCCACCTATTGCATTCTCTCTGAAAATTGTCTACTGCTATAATCCCTTGGTAGTGGCCACTTGAATGTACGTGTGTATTTACTTAGGTCCAAGGGTCATGCTGGGCTACAAGCAAGCAAAATAATCCTCCAAGAGAACAAGAAGTCAGTGAAGAAAGGAAAATAAATTAGACTGTAAGGACCCTGAGAGACAACAGGAAAAGAAAAAGCATGCATACTCTGAGAAAGGAGACTCTGATCTCGGCAACAAAAACTGTCTAGCTTCTCTTCCTCTAAGGCATGGATAAAAACTGATTTGAAATCCTGGGAGGTTTCATTTTGTGTTCTTACATGTTCCTCTATTTCTTTATTTGAGTTAGCTAGATGACTCACTGTACCTGACAATCAAAGTTGTTGGGAACGTTATGATTTTAGAAATATTTAACATACAAATGTCAATAGTTCATTTATCTTAATATTTTCCTTTAATTACGAATAGCTGGAAGTTTCTCCAAGCTCTACTGTGAAACTGATTTTGTGTGCAATTAAGTGTCTCTTCTGATACCTTTCTATTTATGCCTCCTTTTAAACTTTCCTATAATTAATGTTAGCTCCATTTATATTATACTTTATAATTATAATTTTGAATTTTTAAAATAATAATATTTTGAATTTTTAAAATAATAATTTTTGTGTGTGAATCACTCCTCAAGGAGATTGCATTCTGGTTGTGGGCATTGGGGAGAGTCAGGAAAAAAAAGCACACAAATTAATAAGCAACTTAATATGAAATCGCAGTAGTAGTAGTAGTATGAAAGAAACTATGGTACTACAAAAAAAACCTAATAGGGAGGTTTGTTTTAGATGGGGTGGTCTCCCAGAACAGGGCTTCTGCATCTCTTTTTCTCAATTATACTGTAGGGCTTTGTTTGTTTAATTGCTTAATGTCTGGAAACTTTTTGGTATTGTGTGTGTGTGTGTGTGTGTATTGTGTGTGTGAACATACACACATACAGATACCTGGGATCTGCTGATATGCTATGTTACCCTGGCTTGTGGTACCATTCCACTAGAACTTATATGTCACATTCTTCAGAAAACTGCTGTTTTGTCCAACCATGTTAGACCTTAACCCTGTATTCCCAAATATTTCTGCTTTATTGCTGTATGTATCACATTGTGTCATAACCAATAGTTTCCTTGTCTGTCTGCTCTATTAAATGTAAGTTCTTTGTAGGCAGAGATGATAATTACATTAGTATTGTACATACATAGCATCTGCAACAATGCCTGCGGGTGTGCTCAGTGAATATTTATTGTACATTTGTGGTGAGAAGATTAAAGTTTAACTGAGTACTTGGGCATTTTAAGAACTGACATCACTGATTGTGTATATTTATAATTAACTATATTACAGAAATACCTAATAGAATATATTTAAAATTACTGACACACTGTTTGAGCCATGTATGTTGCCTCTTGACAACTCTTCTATTCTGTTCACATAGCCTGTCTGGAAGAAATAGTTCCTGTTTCTTAGGAAAACAAAATATTAAACCATATCACCCTGAGGAGTTTTCATCCTTTCCGTAATTATATAACATTGTCACTAACTTGACACTTACGAGATATCTGCATGGCTATATATTCACTTTTTTAAAGAAAGATGTTTGTAATAAACTACATGTTATTTTGAAAAACAAGAGCAGTCTGTATATCTTCTTTGAAGAAATGTCTATTTAGGTCTGCCCATTTTTGGATTGCGTTGTTTGTTTTTTTGTTATTGAGCTGCATGAGCTGCTTATAAATTTTGGAGATTAATCCTTTGTCAGTTGCTTCATTTGCAAATATTTTCTCCCATTCTGAGGGTTGTCTTTTGGTCTTGTTTATGGTTTCCTTTGCTGTGCAAAAGCTTTGAAGTTTCATTAGGTCCCATTTTTTAATTTTTGTTTTTATTTCCATTTCTCTAGGAGGTGGGTCAAAAAGGATCTTGCTGTAATTTATGTCATAGAGTGTTCTGCCTATGTTTTCCTCTAAGAGTTCGATAGTTTCTGGCCTTACATTTAGGTCTTTAATCCATTTTGAGCGTATTTTTGTGTGTGGTGTTAGGGAGTGATCTAATCTCATACTTTTACATGTCCCTGTCCAGTTTTCCCAGCACCACTTATTGAAGAGGCTGTCCTTTCTCCACTGTACATTCCTGCCTCCTTTATCAAAGATAAGGTGACCATATGTGCCTGGGTTTATCTCTGAAAGAATGTTCAACATCATTAATCATTAGAGAAATGCAAATCAAAACTACAATGAGATATCATCTCACACCAGTCAGAATGGCCATCATCAAAAAATCTCCAAACAATAAATGCTGGAGAGGGTGTGGAGAAAAGGGAACCCTCTTGCACTGCTGGTGGGAATGTGAATTGGTACAGCCACTATGGAGAACAGTATGGAGGTTCCTTAAAAAACTACAAATAGAACTACCATATGACCCAGCAATCCCACTACTGGGCATATACCCTGAGAAAGCCATAATTCAAAAAGAGTCATGTACCAAAATGTTCATTGCAGCTCTATTTACAATAGCCCAGAGATGGAAACAACCTAAGTGTCCATCATCGGATGAATGGATAAAGAAGATGTGGCACATACATACAATGGAATATTACTCAGCCTTAAAAAGAAACGAAATTGAGCTATTTGTAATGAGATGGATAGACCTAGAGTCTGTCATACAGAGTGAAGTAAGTCAGAAAGAGAAAGACAAATACCGTATGCTAACACATATATATGGAATTTAAGAAAAAAAATGTCATGAAGAACCTAGGGGTAAGACAAGGCTAAAGACACAGTCCTACTAGAGAATGGACTTGAGGATATGGGGAGGGGGAAAGGTAAGCTGTGACAAAATAAGAGAGAGGCATGGACATATATACACTACCAAATGTAAGGTAGACAGCTAGTGGGAAGCAGCCGCATAGCACAGGGAGATCAGCCTGGTGCTTTGTGACTGCCTAGAGGGGTTGGATAGGGAAGGTGGGAGGGAGGGAGACGCAAGAGGGAAGAGATATGGGAACATATGTATATGTATAACTGATTCACTTTGTTATAAAGCAGAAACTAACACACCATTGTAAAGCAATTATACTCCAATAAAGAAAAAAAAACGAGATTTTTCTTGGCAGAAATACATTCAGATGTTTGATTTTTCATTTGTTTGGTGACTCAAGTTTTTTAAAAATCCTAGATATTTTTAAGCCATACAGTTGATATATTTCCTTGGTGCCAGGATTTTTACTCTCATTTATGTTTCCACAAAATGGGAAGGTTGGTCATTTTCATTTTGCTTCCCTTACAGGTCAGTTTCCCCTTGGCACATCAATATTAATATCTCAAACCTACAATATCCGCCATAATTTTTCTCATAACTATAATATTATTTATAGAGATGTGGTTTGATAAAAATACCAATCTTAGGCTGACTCAATTGAAAAACCTTTACTAGCTTTTACAAGTATGTCCTCTTCCTAAATAACTATTTTATATACATACATATATACATACATAACCACATATATTATATGTGTGTATAATATTTATCAGAAAATGTCTAAATATTTACAAAATCACTGCACTGAAAAACATTATATGGCTTCCTAATGAGCTCTGAAACATTAATAAACTTTTAAAAATTAGTATTTCCTATTAGGTCCAGCCTGATCTGGTCCTGGCTGCGGTATGGGTACTACTGTTTACCTAGCTCACTGTACTCCAGTCACATTGGTTTCTCCTGACAGAGTCCTTATTGTTTTCAGGGAAGATGTGCCCTTCAGGTCTTCTCATGTCTGGCTCTTTCTCATCTTCCAGGTTTCGGCATACATGGCATAAATATAAACTTTCACAGAGAGGTTTTTTCTAAACACTCTAAGGGCCTTGCCCTTTGGTTTTCTTCATCAAAACCCCTAATTTATTCCTTTCATGGCACCAGTACCAATTTTTATTTATTTAAAGCATTTAGGTCTTTAAATAAGTTTCTCTTTTCCCCACTAAATTGTACTCTAGAGAAGAGCAGAGTCACCATTTGCCATGTTATCTGTTATCTAATAAAACAGTATGTGATACATCTGTACATCAGTACAATAAATATTGAGTGATTTAGTAGTGGGAAGAAAAAACATGAAATATATTGAAATTAAGCCTCTGAGCATGGGAGATTTTTGCCTCTATATCTATCATCTCAACCTGTCTGAAGTTTAAGTGGTTTTAGAAGAGTCACTCTTCTGGGTATATGGAAAAGGGTATATGTACGTAATGGGAAAGGCAACAAATTAGACATATTAAAATAATTATTAGGTAGCAAAAAGTGCTTAACATGTACTTCAGGTTATACCAGTTTATAGACTGTGACAGTATTTGGAGTTCATAAATCTGTTTGAAATTTTTAATAATCATATATAGTGAATAATACAGATACCATATAAATGAGTGAGTTTCTTCTCAATAAGGAAAAGCAGTGACTAGAAACTAAGCATTCAGTTATATTTTATTACATATGAATGATATGATTAAAAACTGGTGGAATTCCTAAATAAAAGCAGATATTAGTAGTAGTATTAAATAGACTTAATGACAAATGTTTTGCTCTAACCATTCGAACATCATGAAATAAGTCACTATATGGTCTGCTTTTTATACATATATATATATGTGTATATATATATATATGTATATATATATATATAGCTACTAAGGCATGGCTAATATGCTGTCTTTTTATCTAAGTTCTGCTCTTTGATTTTTTGATAGATTAAGAATTTTTATTTTGTTTGTTTTGTTTGTTGATTAGGTATAGTCAAAGAAGATGAAAAATAGAGTAAGCACAGTGCTTGCTGAAAGCAAAATGTTCCTTTGGCTGCTGTGAAGCAAAGAGGGATCTATAAATACCAGGAATCTATGAATTTAGACCACTGGAAAAATGTTTTGTTTTTGAGTTAATTCTTTACAAATGGTGAAGATAATACTGGGATAACAAATCCCTTTCATTCTGAAAAAATAATATAATTAAAACCTGAAACTTTGTAGAAGTGTTCTCTCTGTAACACTTCATTTATCTCAGACATGTGGTTCCCAGAAGGATTCAAAGTTCTAAGGAAACTCAGACCTATTGAGCATATTCCAAGAATAGCTGTTACATCTCTAGAATAATCTGCTAATGCATTTTCACTTATATCTTGAAATTAATGTCTAAATTAGAATGATTTCAAATTAGTACAGACAAAAATATAATATAAACTTCCTATCCATTTTTCTCCAGTGATTCCTATTCCATCATGATCTTTTTGTTGTGTAATATTTCTACTTTTTGTCTTCTCTACCTAGGTCACATGAAATTATGTCAGGATAAATCATCAAATATCAAAATTATCAAGTCTTCCCCCTAGAATAACAACAAAAAAAATGCTAAAAAAAGACCACTATCAGGAATCCAAGACTTTAGGTGGTAATATTTTCCACAATTTTTGCAGTGGCTTTACAATATAACCATGTGGTAAGAAAATAAAAAAGAATCAGTGTTTGTTCTTTCATAATGTAGGTTCTAGAAGATGCTACAAAGAATAAATACAGGGGCTTCCCTGGTGGCACAGTGGTTGAGAGTCCGCCTGCCGATGCAGGGGACACGGGTTCGTGCCCCGGTCCGGGAAGATCCCACATGCCGTGGAGCGGCTAGGCCCGTGAGCCATGGCCACTGAGCCTGCGTGTCCGGAGCCTGTGCTCCGCAACGGGAGAGGCCACAACAGTGAGAGGCCCGCGTACTGAAAAAAAAAAAAAAAAAAAAAAAAAAGAATACAACAGGAACTTTAAAAAAAATGCATGTTTCAAAAATTACATTGGTGTCCATGGCTTAGATTCCCTTAATCATAAGATTATGAAAACAATCATAAACAAAATAATTAAACCTGTTTATTTTAAGCTATATCAACTTATATGATATAATACATATTATGCAAAAGGAAAGCATTCCAAAATGTTAGATTAAAAATTAATATATCTTATATGTTAAAGTACCCTAAGCTGTTTATAGAATTTTGTCTAAACTTTTAACTGAATTCTGAAAAAAGCACTGAGATTAGCTTTATTATTATAATTATTATTACCTCCACTTTATTGATGAGAAAATTGACAGAGAGTGGTTCAGTGGCTATGTAATTCATGTAGCAATTATGTAATTTTCAGGTTTGTAGACCAATTCAACTCCAGAGACTACACTCTTTAAACCATGACTATGTTTCATTCACCAAATGTTAGGTAGAAAAATATTTATCCTTTCTTTCAATCTATAAATATTTAATGAGTATCTACCACTTGCCAGGTACAAATCTAGGTGCTGTGATATAGCATTGAACAAAACAGACAAAAGGATATTTCTATACAATATCCATTTTTATCACTAAGGTATGGAAATTAGGTAGCATCAAGAAGAGTAAAAATTTGTTCATAGAATTTTCCAGTCACTCCTGGTATTTCATTCATTCAGGAAAAAAGTAAATACTGTTCATCTTTAATTCAAAACCAATGGCAGTGAGAGCCTGATATTTAGTGGTTTTCAGGATCCAAGTGATTGAACTCAGATATAGACTTGGATTTCATTGATTGAAACTTAAAACTCTTCCATAAGGAAGAATTTTTGAAATTTCTGTTACATCCAAAAAACAGAAGAGAATGCCTTGGAGCTGGGCAAAAAACCTAGCAGATTTCTGGAGTAGATCCTAAAAATGATGACCAAATTAGAAGCATTATTATATAAACCATGGGACAGTGAAGACGTAAATAAATAAAATATTGTATACGTCAGAACTGACAAGTGTCAAGGTCAAAAATTAAGTAGAGAAGGGCCTTGAGATTGCTGGAGAAGATTGCAATTTTATATGGAGTGTTGTATTAATGAAAATAACATTGATGTTTTAAGAAATAAACCATAAAGTATGCAGTCCAAATGATATGAAAGTTGTTTGTTCATATAGAGTCCAAATTAGTTGTCCTTATCAGTGGTAATATTACTCTAAATGATGATTTAGATGCCTTTTTATATCTTGAGGCTTTGGTGATGTGAGCACCTGCATCAGCCATGGAAGCGGAAAGGGAGAATATTGCATAGGAAGTTTTAACAGCACAAAGACTCTGGTATGTAGTCTATTTGTACACCCAGGAATATGAGGAAAACTTGCTATTAGTTAGAAGCATCCACAAATAGATTTTTAAAATATGCATTAGCTAGTCAGCAGCTGGAAGTATATGAAAATAGATTCTTACATAAAAATTATTAGGAAGAGGTGAAAAACTGAGGAGGTGAGGAACTGAGACTTCCAGATATTTAGGGCAAGAACATTCAAAGCAGAGAAAATGACCAGTGCAAAGACCCTGAGTGAAACTTAACTGGCATATTTATAGAAGAGTATGAAGTGTAACAGCAGAAGTTTAGGGAAATAAGAAGGGCCAGATCCTGTGGAACCTGAAGGCTATTTTAGGATCTTTGTTTTTCTCTTAGATGAGACAGGGAGCCATTGGAGTGATACGACTGACTTAATTTATATCACAATCACTTTTGCAGCTTGTTGAGTATAGGCTGAAAAAGTCAAGGCAATAAAAAGGTAGAGTGACTTGGAATCTATTGCAATAATAGAAATGAACAATGATGAGGGCTTGGCCTAGAGTGTATAGAAGTCTAAGTTCTGAAAAATGATCAGATTCTGGATATATTTTGGGGATAGAGCTGGAAGTATTAGATGGCAGATTAGATGTGACCTATGAGGGGACATATTAAACAAGATGATTCCAAATATTTTGGCTTAAACACCAAAAAAAATAATTGCTGAGAAATAGTAGGTTGCTTAGAAGTTCAGTTTTGTATATATGAATTCAAAAAGTTTGACACCCACGTAATGTTGAAATAGGTAGTTGGATATGACCTTAATGATCAGAGAGGGGAATCTGGGTGTCAACAGCAGGTATTTATAGCCATGAAAGAGACTGAAATCACCAAGAGAGCATAATATGTTAATATGTTGCATAATGTAAAATCATTTGTCAAAAACACTAGATATAAACATATAACAGAACAATGCAATTTTTTTCATTTCTATTAGAAATTACATTGATTTTAGTCTTATAAATTTTACTTTAAAAAACAGATGATTTAAAATGCCAGCATTTCTTAATGTAATCAGGTTAAAATAAACACTATTATCTACCTAAAAACAATTATTGCAGATAGGAATTGACATTCTCATCATCAATCACAGCTTTTATAATTTTACTGCAGCCACCTCTTTAGGACATTAATAATAATTAATTTACTTAAACAAACCAGACTCATGAATTGTGATGCAGGTAATTCCCTTTAACATATTACTAATTCTCCATGTCATACTCCGGAAATAACTTATTATTTTACAGTACATGACTCCTTAACATGCTTATTTTACCATTTTGCCAAATGAATAACATTTAAAATCGAATACTCATTTCATGTATTTTTTCCTCATTCTAATAGAATAAGTTTTATTATATGAAAATGTCATTCTATACTAATTCTTTAGAAAATGTTTTAAGTTTAAATATACAATAAGTAATAGTATTGGTATGTCTTCCATTTTTAGATAATATTTTCTTTCATACAGTTGTAGCACCTTAATTATAATGAAATAATTAATATTTAAGTCAAATTATGACAACAAAGTTTAGTAATTCTTATGTTTAAGAAAATATATTAATGAGTATAGTATTTTCACTATTGTATCTACTCTTCAGAGTCAGGATGGACTCTCACCCAAAATCTGGCTGAGATGTTGACACTGATGACGCTCCTCCCCCAACACACACCCCCAAGAGGATTCGAAAAGGTTTATTACTAACATGATAAGGCTTTCTGAGGAGAGTAGTGCAGACTTCCTAAGCTGCTCCGAAAAATGGCTTGTAGAAGAGAGAGCAGGAAAAGAGGACTGCCTTTAGGTTTTTATGGAGTGTAAGGATGGGACATAGATGAGGGTTTCTGTGCAACTAAGGGCTTACGTGGCTTGAACTTCCCACTGGTAGCAAAGGAGCAGGAGCCTGTCTTTCATATTAGCTTTCTCACATGTGCTGCAGATGGGGATGAAAAAGGGATGAAGTTTAAAGGGTATAACGGGAAAATATAAAAACAAAATGGAGTCACATCCTTTAATACACTCACTCTAAAGAAAAGAATACTGTACTAAAACTATTTTAGAATTAAAATGTTTGTATCACAAAAGACATAGAATTCTAAGACCAAAACTGTGGACTAATCTTAAGCATTTCTTTAGAAAATGTTACCAGTGGTACACATATTTTGTAGTGTAGTTGTTCCCAAAATTGCTTTTATAAAGAACAGAAGATTGAAATACATATTGCTAAAAAATAAAACATCATTCTATATATCTATAAACCTGCATATCTAGATCTAAAATGAGAGCTGGATGCACAGATAATTTCCCTCCTTTTATCTTTACAAAGTCTTACTTTTTTAGTCCTATTCTTTTGAGCACTTTACATTCTTTTTAATCTGAATTCTGTGTAGCTACTTACACACACACACACACACACACACACACACACACACACGGTATTCTTAATATTAATGTAATTCAATGGTAGTTTATTTTAAAGGTTAAATGTTACTGTTCACTGAGTTCTGGAAGTCGTAGGAACCTGCAGGAAAAAGTACATAACGGTAAATCAAAAGCAAATGCAAACCGACAATGTATTTGGTTCTTGCTCTCATGAAACAGAGATGTTTCTCATCTGTCTCCAAATCCTGTGGAATTGATTAGAGGATTGTGCTATGTGTATACATCTATATTTGATATCTTTGGTTGAAATTTTCACAGTGGAGAAAGCTTGTTAAAGATAGAACATGTCTACAAAAACCAACTTGCTTACTGGTAATTTGGTACACTCCCCTTGTATTATTCAAGTTGTGTGTGTGAATAAAAGCTTTTCCCCTATATCTCAGACTTTCTTTGATGATTTGTTGCCAAGAGAATGAGAGTAATACCATCAATTTATTGTTATGACTAAAGCACTGGGAAGGCATTCAAATGCAGTTTGATACGGACATCTTTAAAAAAAATTCTTCAGTACATTTTATTACAGATTTATAAATCTTATATCCATTAAAATTGATGATGCAACAATGACATCTTGGGTGCAATACTGTTAACTATAATTTAAGAAAGGTGATATTTCAAAATTTAACCAAATTACCAATCACCTATTTTTTGACATTTTATACTTAGAAGCTGATCATCAAAATGTAATGCTAAGAAAAGATGAATTAAGCTAATGCATATTACTGACATGAATTTCATAAATTTTACATTGCTTCTAGACCTTGTGAATTATTTAGAATTTTGTTTTGTTTTCCCACTGTGTAAAGGATCACAGTAATGCCTCATAATTAAGATGCTTACTTTATTTTCCCTAATCCTAATTTTATTAAGAATTTATGTATTTAGAGTAATATTACCAATGCTTTTTCATCTCTAATGATAAGGTGTTTAAAATTAGTCAGAATTTCAGAGGCATAGTACATCTATTTTCCTTTGGCAACTAAGGTCACAGAGATTCACTAATTATTTGCTCACACTACAAACCTCCTAACAAGTGCATTTGACCTTAATAAAAGGGTGCTTTTGCTATCTGTGTTGCTTGGAAAATGGATACAGGCTAGAAAAGACACTTATTTAGTTAGTGTGATTCAAAAGATTCTGAAAATTTCCATTTACTGAAAATATCCTCTTCACTTTAGCCTGAGAAATACAGCTTCAGAACAGAAAATTCTCAAAATAAAAAACAAAACTAAAGATTAATTCATCATTATTTATTGTCATGGATACATTAATCTAAGAGCATTTATTAGTGAAAGATAATTAGGGAATATTAATATGCTTGTAATTTCTTAGGTCTTCAAACTCATACTTTAAAAAGTGATCATATATAAGAAATTATCAGTCACTTCCATAACTATTCTTTTATCACAGCAGGAAATCATTCAGAAAATCATGCTTTCATACTAATCTACATTTTGCACTATTCAGTTGCTGCTTCACTTATTTCTGCAGCATATTTAAAAATAATAAAATGCTTGATCACCTTTATAGAGTCCCACAATTTCCTGGACTGCCTCAAAAGAATTTTGAAACAAATTATATCAATAGATGTAAGAATGAAAGATTTACTAATACCTGCATTGTAGCAAAATATTCAAAATCTCCATTTACAATATTGTTAAATTGCAGGTCCTTTTCTTGAGCACATATTATGTTACTTAAAATAAAAAATTCATATTTGTAGGCAAACAGGGAATTGTCTACAAGCCACATAAAAATTTCCATTACTGAAATGAGGAAAACGAAGTTCCAGGAAAACTACTTGTTCATTAGGGGTGGAAGAAGTAGAATTCGTTTTTCTGATTCTAATCCCCATGAAATTTCTGGAATTTCTGGGTAGAGGACTGTGAGTTGAAGTTCTAAAGTTAGTTCAGGATGGCTGGAAGAAACAGTTTGAAATTGGAGAAGTAAACAAATGCAAGGTCAGGCAGGGTCTTTGACCCACAAAGATTTTGAAACACTGAATAATTTACAACTCACATAATGAATGCCTGGCATAGCAAATATAGTTGATAGGTGGGCTGGAGGCAATAGAAAGGCAATGGATGGTTTTAACAGTAGAGGAATATAATCATATTTGCTATATAAAGAGCTGACTTTGGAAAATGAACAAGACAAGACAAAAAGCAAATATTCGAGTTGGGAGGATTTTATCCTAATTTAAATGACTTGATAATGGCCATTTAGAAGTTAAAGTGGATAAGAATTTCACTGATGCAATTCTTACTTATTGTTATGGTCTTACTTTACACATGTAGCAATTTTCAATAGCATTTTCCAGTTTCCATACATTTCTTCCCTACTTTGCCAAAGCTCATGTTCCTCCTGTGACTGTATGGCACTCACATGCTCTGAGCATGCAGTGTATCTCCAGAGACCCTTCACTTCACTAAAGGGCCAGGCAGGGTACCTTTGATCAGTTTAACTTAGTTATACAAGTGAGTACTGGACAGAAGTCTGTATTCAGAAACATTACCATAGAAATTAGAAGTCTTTGTGATATACTGTGACTTCTACAAGGCTCACAGAGGACTAACTGGGTGTCATAAATTGAAGGTAAAGTACCTTAACATGACATCAAGTTAAAAATGACTATTGAAGATCAAAAGAGGTAAAATACATGGTCCAGGAACCAAGATGTGAAAGCAAGAGGGGCCCCAATTAACATCAGTTTCAATGACCCGCTGGGGAACTTTGTGCTTCTAAACCTTCAACCGAGCCTCTATAGAGTTAGAGGATCTGGTCCCAAAGGATGAGGGGGGACTCTTTGCCAAGACACAGTAAAGGCTTAATGAACTACCTACTACAGCCACTGCCTGGACATTCTGAATGCCTGGTTTCCAGATATGAGTAAGGGACAGCAAAATAATTATTCAGGCAGTATTCTATCCAGATTAACAGGAGAAGGTGACACTTCTTTTTAACACAATGGTAGCAGAGATGAATATTGGTGATATCCTACTTGGCTAATACTTGGTGTTACCTTGCCAAATTGTGAATGTCAATGACCATGGGCAGCAGCCCCCTTCCCCACGAGAAGATTTTCATCACCAGGGTGTCAGAGCATTTGGCACATAGTACCAGATTAACAAAAGCATGGAAATGAATATAACGGTGAGGAAAAGGTAGAAAGGATAATAGGGGAAAAGAGAGTACCAGTTGTAGCCCTGAGGTCAACTGCAAGGGTGAGGCCTATAGTTTATCCAACTAAACTCCTTCTTCAAATCTTCACATGGAAACAATGAAAGAATTGTTCCAAAACTATAGATGGATAAGTGAATTATTAATATGCAAGAGATGAACTATGGAAACCATGGATGTATGTCCCTCAGATCTCCATTTAAGAGGGAAAATACTGTAAGTAATGTAGTTAACTGATAGCTTTCTGCTGCTGCACCACTGAAATCTCCCATTAATCCTCATGCCACTATTTCCAGGATGCTCCCAATGACTGAATGAAGGTTCTAGAGCTGGTTAATTCATAAACATAACGAACTCCTCTAATTGTCAGTCTTTGCTTTTGAGCTCTTTAGGGGTCTTGCTAATATTCTTTCAGAGTCACACTGCATTTTAAGTCTTTTTCTACCCAATCCTTCTTCCCCACCCCTCTCCCTTTATAAGCCTCAGACTTGTATCATGGTCTGGAAGCTTTCCTCACTGATTCCTGTTCCCTTTCCTTGTAAAACTAAACAGGTATTTTCCCTAACAAATCTCTTATATTTCTATTCCATCTCAACACCTGCTTTTAAAATGACCTAGACTGCTATACAGAGGTACTAGGGCTCTTGATAATATCCCTAAAACTTGAAGAATTAGCTCAGAAACTTGAGAAAACCTTGAAAATTTATTTAGATTAGGGGAAAATCAGGTAGATAAAAAGAGACAGGCTTCTTTTTATATTATAATATTTGTTCAGTAAGCCTACTAGAATTCAGCTAACCCAATTCCTCCATAAATTTGAAGTGATAAAGTGTTAATGTATCAAAAGATTGTTCATTCAAGAAAATTAAAATAAAATATTCAACATATTGCTTGATTTTTAAGAATATTTTTCTTAGCTTTTTTAGGGAGGGCAGAATAATGGGGAAATAAAATTACATTTAAAATAGATATAGAAAGGTGTTCTGGAAATATATTAGTCTATAGAGGAAATCTGCTTTAGATGAATAGTTTTCCAGCAAAATCTGTCATTGTGAATTAACTCCAGTATTATGTCATTTTTTAGAATTATTTTAGACTTTTAGTTTACTATCTATGAATAATGCATCTTGTACTCTATATGTTTCAGTTCATATTATAAAAAAAATATTAAAAGAATATTGTCTTCCTCTGACTCATCTTAACTAGCCAAAGGAAAGAAAAGCAAATGGTATCTTTAGTGGAACATATAACTGGATTTTCCCAAGCCTGAAACAGTAATTTTTTATTAAACATATCTTTTTTATTGTCATCAGAGTAACTCTTTAATGTTTATATAAATATGCTAAGTGTTTTATTTAAAATATCAGTGTTAGAATAAGCAAATTTGAACATTATGAAAGTAGTCATTAGGAAAATGCAAATCAAAACCACAATGAGAGGCCATTTTACACCCACTAGGTTGTAGTGGAGACAAAAGAAATCGGAACACGCATACATTACCAACGTGACTGTAAAATGGTGCAACTGTTTTGGAAAATTGGTGATTCATCAAAACATTAGAGTCTACTCCTAGGTATATACTCAAGAGAAAGGAAAACAGGTCCACACAAAACTTTCACACAAATGTTCATACCAATGTTATTCATAATAGGAAAAAGTGGAAGCCCTTAAATATCCATCCATGATAAATGGATAAACACAATGTTATATATTCACAAATGGGGTATTATTTGACAATAAAAAGAGTAGAACACCAATACATGTACAACATGGATGAACTTTGAAAACACTATGCTAAATGAAAGAAGTCAGTCATGAGAGGTGACATATTATATGATTCAATTTACATAAAATGTCCAGAATAGGGAAATCTACATATAGAAAGTAGATTAATGGTCACCTAAAACTGAGTATTTTGGATGGCAGAGTGTTGGGTGGTGGTAATAAAGAATGACTGCTGATGAGTATGGGTTTCTTTTTGAGGTGATGAAAGTGTTCTAGAATTAGAATGTGGTAATGGTTGCCCTTTCTGAATATATTTTTTAAAAACGTTGAACTGTACACTTTAAATGGGTAAATTGCATGGCATATGAATATCAATAAAACTGTTTTAAAACTCCTATTAGGAGATATAATTTTAATTAACTCCTTTATGCCCACATGCAAAGTATGTTACCTAGTTTTCTCTTTGAAAAGTTTTCAATAGAAAATTGTTTGCTTAATCATTTAGCACATTTCTACCTTTGTTTTATAGTTTTAGTTTAAAACCTTTAAATCTATCACTTGGAGTATTTTGACTAAATATTGTTTTGCTATTTTGTTTAATTTTCTATTTTAAATTTCAATCATTGGAGGATAATTATTTTTATTATGAAAAGTATAATTTAACTGTTCCTATTAAAAATACATACTTCCTTCCCATGCTTATGAAAAAGAAGATACTTTTTTATTATACTGCTGGGCTTGTATTGCTCAACCACTTAAAATTTATCATTTTCACAATCAGTTTTGTATTTATAAAGTCCATTATAGTCTATTAATGATTTTCAATTATTATTTAATAATTAAAACCAGTGAATCCTGAATGTAAGTGATAATCCTAAATCTTTATTATGCACATTCTGGGACACAATACTCATGGACAAACTGTTCTGCAATTAATCTTGTTTAGGAGAAGTAATTCATACACACTTAAGGTATACATAGAAACTGGGTGTGATTGTGATCAGGGCTGTTGATAACCCCTTCGTAAACTAAAGTCATGTCAACATGAGAATCCTAATAAATTTTAGTGAAGCTTGAAAAAAGAATTAAAAAAAAAAAAAGACATGTTAGGGCTTCCCTGGTGGCGCAGTGGTGGAGAGTCCGCCTGCTGATGCAGGGGACACGGGTTCGTGCCCCGGTCCGGGAAGATCCCACATGCCGTGGAGCGGCTAGGCCCATAAGCCATGGCCGCGGAGCCTGCGCGTCTGGAGCCTGTGCTCCGCAATGGGAGAGGCCACAACAGTGAGAGGCCCGCATACCACAAAAAACAAAAAACAAAAAACAAAAAACAAACAAAAAAAAAAGACGTTAAATTCTCCAATTATAGTTGTATGTTTATGTATTTCTCTTATGTCATTAAATTTTGTGCCATGTATTTTGCGTCTCATGTTTGGTGAATACACAATTAGAATCTTTATGTCTTTATGGTGAATTGATCATTTTATCAGTGTATACTGTCCCTTGTTGTCTCTAGTTATTTTATTTGTTCTGAGATCTACTTCTTTGGATAATAATATACTCACTCTTGCATTTGTTTCCTTAATATTTGTATGGTATATATTTTTTCCATCCTTCGGCTTTGAATCTACCTTTGTTATTGAATTTGAAGTGAGTCTCTTGTACATGGCATACGATTTGGTCATAGTTTTCCTCCATTCTGCCACTCTCTCTTTGATTGGGTATTCAGACAATTTATATTTAGGGCAATTATTGATAATATTAGCTCTTAAATCCATCATTTTATTATTTGTCTTCTGTTGGTTTCCTCTGCTTCTTTTTCTTCTGTTCCTCTTGTCTTGCCTTCCCAAGTTACTTAACACTTTTTGTGTTTTTGAATATATCTTTATATATTTTGTTTACTGGTTGCTCTGGGTATTGTAATAGAAATAGTTGATTTATTACCAGTCTACTGGTATCAATATTTTGAGTAAATTGTGAAAGCTCTGCTTCCATTTAGGTCCCTTTACTGTCTCCACCTTTAAATATCATGTCATGAGTATCATCTTGTGTTATAATTTTGTTGTAATCATTAAGTATGATTTATAAAACTCATGAGGAAAGAGCTACTATTTGTATGTACATGTATTTCTGCTCTTTCTGTGCTTTTTCCCTTCCTGATGATCCAAAATCTTTTATTATTGCCTTTCTATTTCAATAACTTCCCTTATCCAATCTTTAAGGGAAGGTCTGCTAGTGACAAAGCCATTTTTTTTTTTTTTTTTTTTTTTTTTTTGTGGTACGCGGGCCTCTCACTGTTGTGGCCTCTCCCATTGCAGAGCACAGGCTCCAGACGCACAGCCTCAGAGGCCATGGCTCACGGGCCCAGCTGCTCCGCGGCATGTGGGATCTTCCCAGACCGGGGCACGAAC
Organism: Phocoena phocoena; assembly: GCF_963924675.1. Lineage (NCBI taxonomy): Eukaryota > Metazoa > Chordata > Mammalia > Artiodactyla > Phocoenidae > Phocoena > Phocoena phocoena. Next base: position 54,898,811 of record NC_089235.1, read on the forward strand.
CCGTGTCTCCTGCATCGGCAGGCGGACTCTCAACCACTGTGCCACCAGGGAAGCCCTGTCCTTTATTTTTAAAAAATATTTATTTTTACTTGGTTGTGCTGGGTCTTAGTTGAGGCAGGCAGGCTCTCTAGGTGTTGCATGTAAACATTTTGTTGTGGCATGCATGTGGATCTAGTTCCCTGACCTGGGATTAAACCTGGGCCCTCTTCATTGGGAGCATGGAGTCTTAACCACTGTACCACCAGGGAAGTCCCTGTCCTTTATTTTTTAAATATAATTAACATGTTTCTTGGCGCTCTTTTGGTGTTTACTGTTTGGGACATCTTTAGCTTTTTTAATCTGTACGTTTGTGTCTTTCGTCAAACTTGTGAAATGTTCAATCATTACTTTTGTGACTACTCCTCCAGACTCATTCTTTCTCCAGTCCTGCTGGGTCTTCTTCAATGATAGAAATGCTTGAACTTTTGTTATTTTCCCATAGGTCCCTGAGTCTCTTTTTTTTTCAGTCTACATTTCTTTGTTGTTCAGACTGAATGAATTCTATTGACTTGTCCACAAGTTCACTTGATTCTATCCCATCATCTTTACTCCATCATTAAGCCCATCTAGCAATTTGTTTTTCATGTTATTTTAGTTCCATAATTTTTAGTTCTATAACTGTATTTAGTTATAACTTTTATATCTTTACCAATACTTTCCTATTTTTATTAGTTTCAAGAAAATTGTTGAAAAACTTATGAAAACTTTAAAATTCTTGTCAGATAAATCAAACAGCTGATTCCTTTCAGTGTTCATGTCTGTCAACTGTCCCTTCTTAATCAAGTTGTGATTATCTTGGTTCTTCATATAATGAAGGATTTTGTATCCTGTACTGGATATTTGTCTACTATGTTAGGAGACTCTTGGCCCTACTTAAATCTTTTAGCATTGGCAGGTGGACTCTCAACCACTGCGCCACCAGGGAAGCCCGAGGATTCTTTTATTTTAAATCTATAGCCTGAGCTTCCAGTCTAAACAAAGCATTTTCACTTGTATTACAGAATACGTTTTCCTCTTAGCAAAACTTCTGTCAATATTAATATATAGCTTATTTTACCAATGTAGCTTATTTTACTTATTTACCTAAAATAACTAGCTTTTTTTTAACAAAGCTAGTTATTTTAGGTGAACAGATGTTATATATCATATGTTATCTTACATATATATATTTACTGAAATGTATTGAAAATACATATAGATACTAATTTAATATCCATAACCATACTAATAATAATATTTACACAGAATTTTTGAATAAATAGCTTATAAAGTAGAAAAGAGAGAATTAGAATTTCTCTGCCACGAAGTGGTAAACTGTCCTGTTTTCTGACTTCCAAGTATCTTTTGAATATTTTTGTATCCTTTAGAGGATCACTTGTCTTACATGCCCTGATTTACCAAGGTGGAAACCAGAAAATTGACTCTCTCATCATTTCTGCTAAGGAACTAATAGGTGACATGAGTTCCACCAACATGATATATCTGTATGAGCTGTCAATAAAGAAAATGAACATAAGAAAAATTCTGATTTGAAGAATCTGTCTTCTGCCTATTTCAGTCATTGTAAGTGTTCATCAAATCAAGGGCTGTAGAGACAAAGCTTCTGGCACCTAGGTGCAGGAGTCATCAGTTCCCACACTGCAGTCGTTTTATGAGCTCTTAAACTGATGTTTAGTGGCAGATGTGAGAATTCAACTGCGAGCTCCCTGTATAAGGTGCTTGTTCCTTGTAGCATTGGCTTTCTGCTTCCCAGATTTTTGCCCCCAATATTGCAAAGTAAATGTTTCCTTACATTATCTCCTTACACTATCATTTGTCCCTACATTATCAAGTGTCCTCTGAACAATTCAACAATTATACTGTCTACCTACAACTAGTAAAGCTGGGCCACAAGAAAAAAATAAGCCTTGTATCAGTTATCTTGCATGCCTTAGTCTGAAGATAATGGAATGCAGCTAATATTAAAGGATGAGACTCTGGAAGATGATGACAAGCATTGTTAAGACTGTCAGTTCAGTGAATCAACTGTATCAGGGCATGTATCTGCATGAATTTTTTTCCATTTCTCATTTTTATTATTATGTGGCCTCAATATGGATCCTGTATCTTTGCTGCAATATCTGCATTCCAACAGGATTAAGGGAGAGGAAAAAGGGGTGTGGACATCTTAGGAAAATTAAAATACAATCCAGGAAAGTACATCAGAATTTATGTCAGCCAAAATCCTGGTACTTGGGCATCTCTTGCTTGAGAGAAAGGAAAAAATGACTTGGAAACATCGGATTAGGCCTAACAACAATGGTGTTTGACACATGTTTCTACAAATTATATCCTCTAGAAATTTATTTTTATTCAGGTGAACAACAAAGCATAGATTCATTCAAGACAGATTCCTACACGTCATATAATTTGTTTTATACCCATTGTTCTCCATCTTCATTGGTAACTCGGTTTTTCTGCATGTCAGATTTTAGAATAGATTTTAACACCTTTTAGTTCTCTATGCAGACGTCTTTACAGTGCAACAATTATAAAGATTTAATTTATCCTGAAGTCAAACCTTCCGTAACTCCTTGATTTAAAAAAATCTTTATTTTCTCATACTTCCTTCATTTTATGCATTTCTGACTTATACATAAATTCAATGCAAACGATATTACATAGAGAGTAATTTTATTGTGACAGATAAGTGACATTCTTTTCTTTTAAATTATCTTACTACATCACAAGTATCTGTATTTAATTGAAATACATCGCATGGACAGAAAGCAGTAAGAGCCTCTGCTAACTGAGGCTGCTGCTTACCTTAGGCTTCTAAAAATGCATCAAGCATCCACTGCATAGAAGTCTGATTTTCTCCTGTTGTAATTCACTGTCAAAGGGAAATGAACAATTGATGAAGCAAACTATTCCTTTATTTTTTCCAGGTCAAATATCAGTGATTTACTATTCACAATGCTGATGTCTCCCTCTTTCAAAGATTATTTGTTTAATTTTCTTTTTACTACACCAGTAACATGTTTTCTGAAAAGAAACTGACTTTTCATATTTAGAATGTGTTTCCTATATCTAGTGGTTGAAAGGAAGCATCTGTCATATTATGTCAGCTTTTCCTCTCTGATCCTCTAGGGGGATGTTCTGAATCATTAGTCTATAATCAGTTTTTGTTTTTAATTAAATATCAGCCATATGACTGAGTCAGAGAGAAATAGGATTTTGCTCTTGGTCTCCCAAATAAATAGATTTATGGAAATAATGTTTAGCAGAATATATGATAGGCTAATGGAATAAATTTTATAAGAAAAGCATCATTTGAGTTTTCATACATAAATTATTTTTAGGAAATCAGGAAAAAGTTTGAACTGTGTAATATCAAAATCAAAATATTAGTTCTTGAGTAACTGCTATATATTCAGACTTCAGTAAGTATAATACATAAAATGATTTTAATTACTCATAAAAAATCTTTTACTAATTTATGCAATAAATGATTCTATCAGTTCATTACCAGATCTTTGAGACTGTGAGAGTATGCTGGTATGTGACTGTGTGTGTGTGTGTGTGTGTGTGTGTGTGTGTGTACATGTCCGTGTGCATGTATACAAATAGACCTGTAATAATTTACATACCATATTTGTTCCCAAGTAACCAAAAATATATTTAAGAGAATTTATTTTTAAGATACTTTTGAATGAGGGTACCAACATATTTATTGATCTTGGGATGAATTAACTTATTGGCATATATGATAAAGAAAAATATTAGGCAAGTATGAAATTATGAAACAACTCTATTCAGATTCAGTAACTAAAATTGTATTAAACGTATACGTTATATAAATACAAGCCATATAAGCTTAATAATATATTATATATACAAAGAGAGAGAAAGAAATATAAGTGAAACTGATTTTCAAGTGAAGACACCAAGAAAATCAGTGAAACAAATCTAAAAATTGTCTAATGGAAAAATTGAAAATCATAGTAGAAACTTGTAAATTAGAAGCAGTAGAATTTTTCAAATATCTTATTCTGTATAGAGATCAAACTGAAAAATCCCTGATTTTTTTAAAGTAAAATAAAAAACACAAGTATTCTAGTATACACTGTTAGGAATTACATATGTTACATGATTCCAAACAAAGATGAGATCGAATATTTACTAATTCTATAATATTAAATTAAAAACTCAAAAATAATTCCATTTTTCTCAGAAAATTAAATTAACAAAGCCAACTCAATATGAGGCATAAAATGAAAGACCAAAGCCCATGAAGGAAATTAATTCTTTTTTCCACAAACTGTCTTCTGGTGGTCTTTGGATCTTTTATGTTTATGGTAAAATACTTCCAAAACATTATGTTTGCTTGCAAAATATGATTTAATATAGTAAGACTAGGGTTATTCTATACACTATGGCAACATAATTACTAAAACCTTCACCCCTTCCCCATTTCTTACTAATACAACAAATATTACATACAACATTTATATTTTTACATTTTAAATATTAAAAAGATAATACTTTTCCAAATCTTTATACTACGTCCTGGGAGAACTCCTATGCTCCATTTTCTACTTCAATAGCTTACTTTTCATTTGTATCCATTCTATCTAAAATTTATCATAACAAGTGTTGTTTCCATTTCTGTGCCAGGTAAGATACTTTCAGCTTTGAGAAATAGTAACTGGTTTAATTATGCCTCCAAATTCCCATTTCTTCTTCACACTGTTTTACTTTTGTGTTTGCTTGTTTATCTTTGTTTTATGTTGCTCTTCTCTTTGGCAGTTGCATAATTTTAAGCCTGTTTTTACTCGTGGTTTGAAAATGACAGCCAGTAGAGTTCAGCACTAAATGCTTTAATTTCAAGTCCAGAAGGAATGAGTGGGGAAAATAAATCCACAAGACAAAAAAAGAAGTAAACAAAAGAGCCACCCAAATACCCCAGGAGATGAATTTTAAAGCTTCCCACTAAAGCATACTGCAAAGAATTAAGCCACCTTACTAGAAAATAGAATGAAATAATTAGCATGGATGAACAAAAGACTCATCCTAGATAAAGGAATGGGTTGTCTTCCTCTTAGCCACATGGCAAAACAGCTGCACAAATATGTTTCTCTGTTAGTAGATAACACAGCAAGAATGGGTGATGGTTAGACAACCAACACGCTCCTAGTCAACTCTTTTTTAAAAAGTGATCCTTCTTGTTTCTAGAATATCACCTTATTTCTCTGATTATATTAATTATGCTCATTTTAACATCTTTGCATCCCATTTCCTAAGATTTGTCATGTACTGTTGTCGACATTGCTTTTTTGTTAATTTATTTTCCCTCGGAGGACTATTGATTTGCTTCATATTGGTCTCCACTTGTATAATCACCTGGCACACACCCATTGCTGCGAGTGTTTCTAAGAAAGAAAAGCCTAATACCTATGCACAAGGGGTTGTCAGATTGCAGAACCTCTATACAACATCAGAATACAAAGGATTTATAAAATTGCTTTTATAGATCCTCAGAAAAACAACAAATTCCATTTCTAAGAACAAAAGCAAGAAGAAAAGTATTTCTAGGTAAAGAAGAGATATGGCTAAACTTGAGGAAACACCCATTAAAAGGTATACTAATGGAAAGCAGAATTTAAAAAAGAAAGAGAAAAGGAGGTAGAAAAGTAGGTATAGGGCCAAAACAGTTTACAATTATTGGAGGAAGGAGGACATTTCAAAGGAGAAGGAGAATCAATAATGCCAAATGCTATGCAGATTGACGAAGAATAAAATCTCGAACAGATCATTTATCTTGGTCTTTGGAAATCACTGGTGTTCATTTAAAGCATTGTTTTGTTCAATCATGGCCGAGATTCTGTTTGCAAAGAATTTAAAGATAATTACAAAAAGTAAGAAGCAATGTTTACCATCTACACATATGAAAAACCTGGCAATAAAACAAAGAAAATCCAAATGATAACCTAATAGGGTGACAGAATTACAAATATTGTATTTAGAACAAGACAGAGGTCTACTGAAATGTGGTAGTCAAAAAGGAAATAATGGAGGATACAAACGTCTAAAATATACGGTTTAAAATGTATATTTAAAGCCTCAGGGAAGGCTTTGGACAGGTATTCCCCATGGAGAATATACATAATACATAAAATCACTATATAATTTATCATAGATACCAGGAGACTTTGGAAAGTGAAGTGGGACTACTAATTAAGACAATAAGATAAACATGACCCCAGATTGTCCAGGTAACCCAGGCCATACTGTCCTCTACTAATACATCACAATATTCTCCAGCATAACTCACATTTAATCTGACAGTGAACAGCTAACTGGTAAACAGACTTTTCTATTTTTCCTTAGTACTACTCTTCCAGGTCTCCTTTAGAATTCTGTTGGCTTGAGGTCTAGCAATGATGGGCTGTGAGAAGAAGTGATATGACCACTTCCAGAATCGGCCCATAATAATCTCCTACACACTCTCTTCCATGTTCTCTCCCATTTGGTGGCTTTGGTTTTTTTGAAAGTCTAATGTTAATATGGTAGATCCACTAGATTGAATCAGCATGGGTTATGAATAAATGATGAGAGGTAAAATTCATGTTTAGAACTGTAGGTTAATTATAAAGGATCTTCTACTAGTTTTAGAGACATTATATATTTAGAAATTTGTTAAGCAGCTATTATTATTATAGACAATAGTTTCTCTGAGTACAACACTTCAGTTACTACCAGCGGACTGAAATAAACATAGAGCAAAATTTCATTAACTATTTTGGCAATAATGGGTAAGACAGAAAACAAATTCATCTTGAAAAAGGAAACAGGCATCTTGTCTTGAATATAGGAAGAGCAGAGAGCAAAAGGGTACAGAGAAAAGATAACAGAGGCCAAGAACAGGAAACACAATTAGGTGGGAACATAAAGTAGATTGAGATTAAAGTTATTATGCAAATAATAGAAATTTTAAGGATTTATTCTATAGGTGTAAGTAGGTTTTTTATTTGTTTGCATCTTAAGCATTGCTTAAACTACTAACATCTGAAACATAAAATCCTGTTCCCTCATATTGTTGACAATTTGGGTGTAATCAGGTAGAATACTTTAAACTTAAACGTTACATCAATACTTGTATCATTCTGGAGGTGAACACAGTAACAATGATAAAGTACTGAAAACTCATGGTGGAGGGAGATATACATAAACTATACATAAACTAAACTATTATATTCCATCTTTAATGTAAAAAATGCATGGCAAGCCAATCTGAAAAGGCTACATACTGTATGATTCAAAGTATATGATATTCTGAAAAAGGCAAAACTATGGAGACAGTTGAAAGATGACAGGTTGGCAGGGAAGGGAGAGATGAACAGGCAGAGCACAGAGGATTTTTATGAAGTGAAATTATTCTGTATGTATAATGGTGGATACATGTCACTATAAATTTATCAAAACACATAGAATGACCACCACCAAGAGTGGACCCTCATGGAAACTATGGACTTTGTGTGATAATGCCATGTCCATGTAGGTTAATCAATTGCAACAAACGTACATCTCGAGTGGGGGATGCAGGTAGCAGGGAAGGCTGTGGAAAGGGGCAAAGAGGGTGTACAGGAATGTTGTACTTTCTGCTCAATTTTGTTGTGAACCTAAAACTGCTCTAAAAATAGTCTATTAAAATATTTTTAAATGCATGACAAATGAAAACATGAATTGAGGTAACTATAAAAGGTCCTAACTGAATTTTAAGTTGCTTAAAATATTCAATAGTTTACAAGAACCAGTAGGTGTCTCTCATGCTCCATATATTTTTTAAAAATAACCTCAAAAACTGATGCATATGTAAAGAGGAAACAGCATAATGGTTGAAAAGTAAAATTAATGACATCTTTTTCTTCAGTTTATTTTTGGCCAGGAGGGCAGGTTTGCTTATTATCTTTTAATATGCACAAATAATATACTATATATTCAATAAAGTGGCAGCTTAGGCAATTCTTCTCTTGTGTAATACATTTGCAGATCTTCCATTTCACATTTGTAACCACATTACTTCTGTTAAAATTAATGGAGCTCCATAAGAATTTGCAGCATTTTGGAACTCATTAGGGATAATCTATGATCCATGCATATATTCTTAAGATGCCTGCCACATTTAATCAAGGTCATCATATTTCACAGATACATAACCTTGTTAATTTCTTTTTTTTCTACATGCCTCATTTGAATAAATCATCTATCAAACTAAACAGACACAACTACATCCATGAAATTCACAAACATTCATTAGCCTGTGAAAAGGAGTCTGTTTTCAAGTGAAGAGGCACTTTTGCTTACCTAATAGGTGATTTGTTTCCAAATTCTATCACTAGGCACCAATTACCACATGCATTGGAAGATGTAGTACAAAGAAGTCATATGAGTAGATGCCAAGTATTTAGACAAAAAGTAAAACTGAATTAAACATTATTAATGAAGCAAATAGTGAAAAGTATGTATATGTAATTTAAAAGTTAAGGACACGAAATTAGAAAGGAAATCATTCTTTTGTATTTGTCAGAGTGGCATTCTTCTCCAGACTTTCGTAGGTACCAGTGGTAAAGCTTAAATAAGTACGATGTTTTAAATTGTAATTAGAGCTCAACGGATAAAAGGATCCTGCTAAATCTTGTGATCTGAAGAATCAGAGGAAACTCCCTAGTTAATAGAAATTTGCCTTATTTCCCAATATCTAAACTTAGAAACTATTATTTTTAGAACGTCTGTGCTTTATTTCAATTTATTTTGTGCATCCATCAGCAAGATGTGTCCTAAGGTAACTGCTTCTTTCACTTATGCCATTTCAGTTCACAAAAGGTTTCATAGGAATGCTCTACTTTCAGACTGTGAGGGAAACCTGTATTTTATTTTCCAAATACATATTTTAAATAGCTATATCTAGGTGAAATTACATATTAAAGTTGTAATCTTATGATAATCATTTTAGATTTGACTACTTATTTTTAACATCATAATTCAGTAACTTCAATTAAATTTCTATCATTATCTCTTTGTGGGTGAAGTTAATTTTATATTTTGTTTCTCTGTAGTAGTTTGAAATTCACAATAACATGAAAGTCTAAAATATAAAATGTTTACATGTTAGGAAAATTTAGAAAAAATATAGTAGTATAAACCTCAACCTATTATATAATAACTTACTTTGAATTCTATATATACACACACACAAATATACATATATATATAATCACTTATCCTTACTGAACTATGCACCTGATATTTTTGCAGTTCTAATCATAGTAATTATGGAAATGATAATGCTGTTGGAGATATTTCTATTTTACATTATATTCTGTGTGTCAATCAAAATGTTAAAAATGTTTCACTATCTGATATAACACTTAAAGTAAGTTAAATAACACTTTTTTATTGTGGTAAAAAACATATAACAACTTTAACCTCAACGAATTTTTGTACAGTACAGTATTGTTAAATGTAAGTACAATGTTGTACAGAGGATCTCTAGAACTTTCTAATCTTGTATAACTGAAACTTTACACCCATTGAACATCAACTCTCCATCTCCCTCTCTCTCCAGCCCCTGGTTACTACCATTTTACCTTCTGCTTCTGTGATTCTGGCTACTTTAGATATCTTGCATAAGTGGAGTCATGCAGTGTTTGTTCTTCTGTGATTGGCTTATTTCACTTAGAATAATGACCTTTAGGTTGACCCATGTTGCTGCAAATGACAGGATTTTCTTCTTTTTCTAAGGCTGAATAAAATTCCATTGTAAGTATTTAACACATTATCTTTATCTATTCATCCCTTGATGGACATTTAGGTTGCTTCCACAACTTGGCTATTGTGAATGATGCTGCAATGAACATGGGAGAGCAAATATCTCTTCAAGATCTGATTTCAATTCTTTTAGATTTCAACTCTTTTAGATACTCAATTTTAAATATCCAGAAGTGGGAATGCTGGATCACATGACAGTTCTATTTTTAATTTTTTGAGGAAACTTCATACTATTTATCTTACAGGCTATATATATACCATTTTACATTCCTACCAACAGTGTACAGAGTTTCAATTTCTCCCCATCCTTGACAACACTTGTTATCTTTTGTTTTGATAATAGCCATCCTGACAGATATGAGGTAACATCTCATTCATATTTCCCTGATGATTAGCGATGTTGAGCATGTTTTCATATACCTGTTGGCCATTTGTATGTCTTCTTTGGAAAAATATCTGTTCAAAACCTTAGTCCTTTTTAAAATTTATTATTATTATATTTTTGTTATGTTTTGTTTTTAGCTGTTGAGCTGTAGGAGTACCTTATGTATTTTGGATAATAACACCTTATCAGATACATGGTTTGCAAATATTTTGCCCCATTCTTCGGGCTGCCTTTTTTAGTCTACTGCCTAAATTTAGTATCATATTCCTGTATGTAAATCACTGTGTCCATTTTTATAGGTCACAGTGTGGTATTTTAATATATAGATTCAGTTCACTGTTTCTCTTAAATTATAAGTTATTTCTCTATTATTTTAGTTAGTTATTATTTAGTTATGTTCACATGCAAACAATAGTTCTTTAAAATCTATTAATATTTAATTATGTTATATGAAAGCAAAACAAGCAAAGAACAACAACATGACTTTTTTCAAGAAGGAAAATTACTTCAAAATGAATGGACAGAAGATTTTTTTTCTGGATGTGTTATTACATTAATACTTTCAAGATAAAGTACTAGTTTCATGCAATCCAATGCAAATATCAAATTGTTATTTTAGAAAATAATAAAAATGTGTTTCATATTAACTTGGAAGAAAAGAAAGGAGAAAATGTAATTAAAAAACAAACCATAACATAAAAAATAAAGATAAACAATAGAAAGTAGTTAAATTTAAATCACAATAATAACATTATATCATTTGTAATATTAATCAACATAAAGCATTTACCTTTAAAAAGACGGTTATAATCTTAAATTAGAATAACTACTCATAGTGTTATATGTAAAATCTAAATATCATATAAGGAACTTCCCTGGTGGTGCAGTGGTTAAGAATCGCCTGCCAATGCAGGGGACACGGGTTCGAGCCCTGGTCCGGGAAGATCCCACATGCTGCAGAGCAACTAAGCCCGTGCGCCACAACTACTGAGCCTGCGCTCTAGAGCCCGCAAGCCACAACTACTGAAGCCTGCATGCCTAGAGCCCATGCTCTGCAACAAGAGAAGCCATCGCAATGAGAAGACTATGCATCGCAACGAAGAGTAGCCCCCGCTCGCCGCAACTAGAGAAAGCCCTCACGCAAGGAAGACCCAACGCAGCCAAAAATAAATAAATAAATTTATATATATATTAAAAAATTGTAGGGCTTCCCTGGTGGTGCAGTGGTTGAGAGTCCGCCTGCCGATGCCGGGGACACGGGTTCGTGCCCCAGTCCGGGAAGATCCCACATGCCGCGGAGCGGCTGGGCCCGTGAGCCATGGCTGCTGAGCCTGCACGTCCGGAGCCTGTGCTCCACAACGGGAGAGGCCACAACAGTGAGAGGCCCACATACCGCAAAAAAAAAAAAAATCTCGCTGGTCCATTTTTTTAATTTAAAAATGTTTTAATATTTCAATTTTTAGTGTTTCTTTTTTTCTATATTCACCAATACGAATGTGATGAAATATTAACCTAATGTTATCATCTAATTAGATTCAAGGAGAAAAAAAGACTCAATTTCAATTATGCTAAAAAAGTAATTATCCTTGATAGACACCCTCTGATGTTTAGCTTTACACATATTTATTATGTCCAAATATAAATTAAAGATCAACACCGTATTAAAAAGGTCCATTAACTATAAACTAGAAGTCTACTTGTAAAATTCAGTTGGGACATGACTGGAGAAGACGACATGGGAATGGAAGTGAAGAGGTGCTCCAAGGATATTTATCTATAAAATTCCATTATTATATATTCATATCCTGACTGTTATGATAACATAAAACTATCTCTTCTTTATTGGGTGATAGATATTTTATATTAGTATTTGTAATTTTTATTTAAAGTATAAATTATTCTATTTTTTTTCAAAATTGTGGTAGGCTGAATAATTGCCCTACCCCCACAAATGTATCCATGTCCTAAACCCCAGAATCTGTGAATATCTTACCTTACTAGACAAAAGGAATGTTCCAGATGTGACTAAGTTAAGGAACTTGAGATGGGGGAGATTATCCTGAATTATCCAGATAAACTAAACGTAATTAAAAGCATCCTTACAAGAGACAGGAGGGTCAGAATTTGAGGTGATGTGACAATGGAAGCAGTGTGAAAGAAGATATGATAATGGAAACAGAAGTCAGAGTGATGCAGAGCTCTGAGCCAAGAAATGTAGGCAGCTTCTAAAGGCTGGAAAAGGCAAGGAAACAGGTTGGATTCTCCCTTAGAGCCTCCAGAAGGAAGGCTGCCTTGCTGACCCATTTTAGACTCCTGACTTGTTAAACCACATGATAATACAATTCTGTTGATTTAAATCCAAAATGTGTGGTAATTTGTTACAGAACCAATAGATAACTAATAGAAAAACATATGTAGATATTTATACAATTATAAACACACTAAAAATTGTTTGCATACACACATACACTCATACACACACAAACAATAACTAGTTGACTTGAGTCAGATAGGCTTACTTCATTTTGTGAGAGAGAGATAATGTGTTTGTGTGTGTGTATACTTTATAATTAGGAAGATCGACTGCAACGTCCAGCTTTCCCTCTATCTACCACCCTAACATCTCATCTCCTAGTATTATTGTGCTTTCAAGAAGAAGGAAGGGGAAGAGGAAGAAGAGGAGGAGGTGGGAAAATGAGGAGGAGGGTGACGGGGGGGTAAGAAGCGAGAGGAAGAGGAGAAAGAAGTGATGCAAAATCCTTTAATCCATTGTTCAATATTTAAAAATCCGTTTAATTGAAGATGTTTAAATAACTGTATAGCAATCATAATCTATAAATAACTACTTATCAGTGTCTTCCCCAACTTCAAAGATAAGTATAAAATGAGGAAAGCATAGGGCATTCTATTTGAAATTGAGGTTAACAATCTCATAGCAGAAAAGAAAGAAGAGACTGTACATGGACAATAAACTTGAAAGACTACATAAACTTCCCTTGGGTTGACTATGTTTGCTTCAATTGGCCCATAGCAAATAGATGCTCCTGATTAAAAATATCTTTTTCATGTAGCAGCACAGCAGTCTGCTTCATCAGAATTATGAAGATTTTTTTTTATTCATCTGACTCAGTATGAAAGGACATTTTCTATAGAGAACACACTAATTGAAGCATTACTACACAGTTCCTATTTAAAACCTTTCTATGTCTTACAATATTGGATACGTCCATATTTATTTGGCAGTTTCTCAATAAGTCCCTTCCAACTTTTAAGTAAAAAATGACCCACCATATAACACTAAAAATGTTTGAAGGGTTTACTTTTATTATTTTCCCTTAATTTGTATATTTGTTTTATTCGTTACTGCTTTCAATAGCTCATCAAAAGATAATAGCTGTTTCCCTTGACTTTGATTGAAATACTTCATAAAAACACTAAGGTAAATGTTTTTGAGTTAGGGAATGAATAATCATGAATGCTTTAGTCTATAAGGAAAGAATTAAGCCCATCCAATATGTACAGGATCAAGGGAGATTTATGGGATTTCAACAATTCAAATAAGCTTGCATAAGTTTACATGAACAAGCAGGGTACTTAAGAGACTTGGAAACAAATCATTTATAGATAATTAGAAATCCCACCCTTATTCATCATGTGCAAGAGAAAATTCTGAAATAAGAAAACAGAATGGCCAAAAACATACATTTGAAGATGGAAGAAAATTAAGTCTCTATAGCCACAATTAACAGAAAATAAGAAACAGTTGGAGGTAGAGTTTCAAAGAACCTGACTATTCAAAGAGCGTACATTTAAACTTGTGGATCATGAGTTATAGAGGTGTTGAATAATTCAATCATATATACTGGATGATCTTCCCAGAAATGTTATGGACTGGACTAGATTAGAAAGTTTCTTGTGACATTGTGTCCACTATTAACTGTAAGAACAAATAAAAGTTAAAAGTAGGAGGCTTAATTATTTTTTGAAAATAGAAAATATTCCCTTCCCCTACTTTTCCTTAGAGGATTTATAAAAGAAAACAAAATTATAAGTAATTCCTCTTTTCTTTAAGATTCATATAAATTATTTGAAAACAAAATAGGCTTTTTGTTAGCTTTGTGAACCAGGGATGTCTTTTTCAAGGACCTAGGAGCCATCATTTTGAAATGTAAACATTAAGAAAGATAGTATCCCTATTTCCCAGTTTGGGGGACAGTTAAGAGCCTAAAGCCTAACTTCAACAGACACCTTGCTCCAAGTTGCAAAATTACCTCCTATCATAAAGATATGAGAAGTTTGTTTTTCATCTGGATAGTCAATAAGCTAACACAGATGGTTACCCCAATTACTAAGTAAAGTTTGTATGAACTATATATGACAGAGAGTACTGTCAGGTCCTCTTACTTGAGAACTATTGTTTATCATGAAAACATGTATTTAATGGCTTGTATAAGTTTGGCTATACAAGGGAGTAAAATTTTTCTGTCTGTAATCTCTTAGTGGATTGCCTGTGATATGCATCACATTCTGGTTTAATCTTACTTAATAATAAAAGTATTTTCTTTCTCTACTACCTTTGTGAAGTAGTTGAGAGAAGATTTTATTTTTAATTATAATTCCCCAACATAACCAAATGAAAAGCTTCAACCTCAGCCTTTATTTTTCTACCCTCCTTACAGCTTAAGGTCAGCATATCAAAGAAACCTTGAATCTGAGCTGGGATTACTAATTTACTTGACCAATAAATTGGGGCAGGAATGACGTTCTGGGACTTAAGTAGCAAAGCCATAAACACTTTTCTAGGAACTCTGGCATCATAAGAAGTCCAAGCCACATGAAAATATCATGGTCAGTAGCACTAGCTTAGCATCTAATTGACATCCAACATCAACTGCCACCCGTGTGTAGAGCCCCCTCAGGCTTCTAACTCGGGCTGGTATAGCTTTAGATCACTGTAGCCTTTGCTTCTCACTGAAATCACATGTGAATCTTCCTTTTGAGTCCACTCAACCACAGGACTGTGGGAAATGTCTTTAAATGTTTTCACTTTATGTTTGTTTTAGTGTCTAAAATTTGGGATGGTCTACTACAGATCAATAGGTAGCAAGAGTATTGCCAAAATTACAATATAACTTTCTTTTACCAAACATTTAAAGAACACATTATACCAATTCTTTACAAACTCTTTCAGAAGACAGAAGCAGAGGAAATACTTCCTAACTCATTCTATGAGACCAGTATTGCCCTAAAATGAAAAACAAAGACATTACAAGAAAATGAAACTACAGACCAATATCTCTGATGAACACAGATGCAAAAATTGATCTTCAACAAAACACTAGCAAATCAAACCCAACAATGTATAAAAAGAAGTATATACCCTGACCAAGTGGAATTTATTCCAAACATGTAATGCTGGTTCAGCATTAGAACATTGACCAATGCAATTCATCACATCAACATTCTAAAACAGAAAAATCACATACATGCAGTAATAGATGTAGAACAAGTATTTGACAAAATCCAACACCCATTTGTAATAAAAACTCTTAGTAAACTAGGAAAGCAGAGGAACTTCCTCACCTTGATAAAGATGTAAAAAAAACCCTACACAGTTAACATCATACTTAAAGGTGACTGAACAAAGCTTTATCCCTAAGATTGGGAAAAAGACAAAGACGTCTTCATTCATCACTCCTTTTCAACATTGTATTTGAACTCCTAGCTGATGCAATAAGCAAAGAAGCTGAAATATATACTGATTGGGAGAAAAGAAACAAAGCTGTCTTTGTTCACAGATGAAATGATTCTCCATGTAGAAAATCTGAAACAATCAACCAAAATACCACAACTAATAAGATATTATGTAGCAAGGTGGCAGGATGAAAAGTTAATATACAAAGGTCAATCATGTTTCTATATACCGGCAACAAACTAGTGGAATTTAAACTTAAAAACATAGTAACATATACACTAGCACCCGCAAAAATGAAATGGTTAGGTATAAATCTAAGAAAATATACACAAGAGCTATATAAGGAAAACTATAAAACGTTGATGAAAGAAACTAGCTGATTCACATTGTTATACAGCAGAAACTGACACAACACTGTAAAGCAACTATACTCCAATAAAGATGTTAAAAAAAAAAAGAACTAAATAAACAGAGAGATATTCCACGTTCATGTATAGGAAGGCTCAATATTGTCAAGATATCAGTACTTCCCAACTTGACCTATATATTCAATGCAATCCCAATCAAAATCCCAGCAAGTTATTTTGTTAATTTTGACAAACTGGTTCTAAAGTTTATACGGAGAGCAAAGGACCCAGAACAGCCAATACAAACACTGAAGGAGAAGAACAAAGTTAGAGGACTGACACTGCCCAAATTCAAGACTTAAAGACTTACCATAAAGCTAGAGTAATCACCACACTATGGTATCTGCAAAATATAGACAAATAGATCAATGGAACTGAATAGATCCCAGAAATATACATGCATAAATACAATATCCTGATCTTTGACAAATCAGCAAAGGCAATACAATGGAGCAAAGACAGTCTTTTCAACAAATGGTACTAGAAAAACTGTAAAAACACAAAAAGCTAGACAGAGACCTTACACCCGTCTCAAACATTAACTCAAAATGGATTGCAGACCTAAATGTAGTATGCAAAACAATAAAATAACATAGGAGAAATCTAGATGACCTTGAGTTTGCCAATGGCTTTTTAGACAAAACACCAAAGGTTCAATCCATGAAAGAAAGAACTGATAAACTGGACCTAATTAAATTTAAATTTTCTTTTCTGTGAAAGACACTGTCACGAGAATGAAAAGAGAAGTCACAGACTGGGAGAAAATATTTACAAAAGACACATCCAATAAAGGAATGTTATTCAAAATACAGAAAGAACTCTTAAAACTCAACAACAAGAAAGCAAAGAATCTAATTTAAAAATGAGTCAAAGACCTTAACAGACACCTTATCAAAGAGAATATACAGATGGAAAGCATACATATGAAAAGATGTTCCACATCATCTGTCATCAGGGAAATGCAAAATCAAAAAAAACAAAACAAAACAAAACACTGAGATACTATGACACACCTCTTAGAATGGCCAATATCAGGAACACTGACAAAACCAAATGCTGAAGAGTATGTGTAACAATAGGGGCTCTTATCCATTGCTGATGAGAATGCAAAATGGTAAGCCTCTTTGGAAGACAGTTTGGCAGTTTCCTACAAAACTAAACATACTCTTACCATATGATCTAGCAATAACACTCATTAGTATCTACCCAAAGGAGTTGAAAACATTTTTGTGTGAGTCCACACAAAAATCTCCACACTTATGTTTACAGCAGCTTTATTCACAATTGCCAATGTTTGGAAGCAACAAAGATGTTCATCAGTTGAAAAATAAACTGTGGTATATTGAGAAGTGGAATATTCAGAGCTAGAAAGAAATGAGTTATCAAGCCATGAAAAGACATGAAAGAACTTTAAATACATATTACTAAGTGAAAGAAGCCTATATGAGAAAGCTACACATTGTATGATTCCAACTATATGAAATTCTGGAAAAGGCAAAACTATGGAGACAGTAAGAAGATCCATGCATGTTGCGGGGGGGAGGAACAAATGCATAACAGAGTATCTTTAGGGTAGTGAAAATACACTGTATGATACCATAATTATAGGTATATGGTATGATGCCTTTGTCAAAACCCACAGAATGTACAACAGCAAGAGTGAACTGTAATGTAAACTATGAATTTGTTGATAATGATGTTTCAATGTAGGTTTATCAACTGTAACAAATATATCACTCTGGTGGGGGATGTTATTAATTGTGGAGGCTATGCATGTGTGGAGCAAGGGGCGATATGAAATATCTCTGTAACTTTCTCTCAATGTTGCTGTGAACCTGAAATTGCTCTAAAAAATAATCACAAAATATATATAGTATAACCATAAAAATCAGGAAATGAATATTGATAATCATCCTACCATCTAATCTACAAACACCATTCAAATTTTACCCTCTATCCAATAAAGAACTTTATAGCACAATGATATGTCCAGGATATCTTTCATAATCTTAATATCTTGAAGACTACAAGCTTGCCATTTTATTGATTATGTTAGTTTACTTTTATCTAATGTCTTCTCCCTCTCCCTCTGCTTAGATTCTAGTTATGAATTTTTGGCAGAAATATCACAGGAGTATTTTATTTTCATTACATTTCATTATATCTTATCAGAAATGTGGTTTTTTTTCCATTATATTTTATCAGGTGATACAAGGTTTTGATCTCTTCCAGTACTGGTGATGTTCATTTTGGTCACATAGTTAAGGTGGTATCTGCCAGGTTTTTCCAGAGTTAAGTTACAAATTCAAAGTCTATAATTATTGAGTGCGTTGTGAGGCGATGCTTTGAAACTAGTTAAAGTCCTATTTCCTATTATGCTTTCATTCAACAATTTTAGCAACCACTGATGATTTTTCTCTTGTCAAGTGTAACTATTTTGGTTGCTAAATGGTGGTCCTCTAATTCCACCAGTCCTTAAACATTTTACTAGGTGACATTTTACAATAAGGAAGAACATTTTTTCTCTCTTATTCATTCATTCATTCAAAGGAGTATATAAACTCATGAATCTTACTTTTCTCAGTAGATTATAATCTGCCACTATTACATATGCTGATATTCAAGTATCCCATATTTGGTAACTACATCCCATGTAAGCTTTCTTATATATCATTTTAATATGTCTATACCACTCCTCAAGCACTTCTTATTTTCTGGACACATATGCACACACACATCCACATATCTTTGTCTATTTATATTTTAGTTCTTTCTTTTTTAAATTTTTATAGCCAAAACATAAGTTCTTCAAAGCCAAAAATGTTGCCTCAATACTTTGTTTATCCAAGATAACTTCACTTAGTGGTTTGCCTGCTTTGGCACTTATCACACGATAGCTGATTTATTGGCTTTGCTGAGGTGTCTTTCCTGAGGCAGAGGAGAACAAAGCTCTAGTTCTACATCCAGCCTATTTTTGGCCTCAATTTTGATGCCAAATCCCACTACTGCTAGTGCAGAGAAGCCAGTGAACAGAGAAAGGTGTAGGTGGTTGCATTAAAAATACATAATACTGCTCACCTGATTACGTTCTTTTCTTCTTTTTTTTTGATTCTTAAGGAGCTCATAATTTATTGAAGCTAAACAAATAAATGTAATTAAAATTATCTTATTGTAAATCAACTATACTCCAATAAAAATTAATTAAAAATAAAATAACCTTTATTCTCTACTATCTCCAAGGGTACTAAGATAAAAGCTGTTTTTATCTATAAGTAGATATTTTGATATATCTATGGGTGATAAAATCCTAGAGCCTATGTAGATACAAACTCTGCTAAGTATTTAATATTATCAGGCTTGTGTGGTTTGAGCTTGGTTTGCAGGCCAGCAACCTGATATCTCCCTGTCTGCTTGGGTGTGAGCCCTAAGACACCACTGGTCTATGCTCAGCATAGGCAGCTTCCTCTCATGCAGTATATACAGTCATACCCTGTTTTTTTCCAGACTGAGGTCTACTCATACTTTGAGCATTTCATTTCTGATGTTTTAATTGATGTAGTTTGTTTTCTTATTTTCTGCCCTGAGGGCTAAAAATGCACTCTTCTCCAAAATAATCATGTCCACACTAACACTCTGTGGCATCATGAAGAGTGATCTCCTTCAGCATTTTGGTGGCCATGTCTTTGTAGAAGATGCCCATGCTGGACTGCATGATTTTGACCAGTGCAGATACAATCATTTTCTTCCTGTTGAGTAATAAGCCCTGTGTTCTAGGTACACTTTGATGAACATCATATGTACCAAAGCAATCTCTTTAAATTAGGGAACTCACCAGTTCATTATGTGGAAGAATAGGAGTGGTGGTGATCTTCTAGGGAGAGCTTTCTGGAAGAGATGACATTTAAGCTGAGTCTCACCTAAAATGAGTGGGTGCTTGCCACATGCATGTGTTGGTGTCAAGAAGGACAGCCAGACTGGGCAGAAAAAGCAGGGTATGAGACTTGAAGAACAGTCAGAGGGCAAGATGTGCTGGAAGCAGCATCAGGATACAATCAGGAGAAAGAGGAGGAAATGTTTTGACCATAATATTCTGATGCTAAAGCTATGTTTGAACTTGATCTCTTGGAATACACTGGTGGTTTTCAAAATTAGGGTTTCAGATAGGCTACCATGAAATAGAAAAATAAGGGCAGTGTAATAGGTTTTACATAAATTTAGCTAATTTAAATAATTGAGTATTGAGAAGAGATGGTTCTGTTTGGTGTTCAGTGATCTTTCAGAAAAATATTGTTAGATTGTGGGGTTTTGTTTGTTTTAAAGGGTTGGCAGCCGTATGTGAGATGATGCAGATAGAGGGTGGGAAGTCATGGAAGGAGTGTAAGCTGAAGTGATGGGTGATTTGAACTCTACATTTTCAGTCCATACTTCTTCCCTGTTGTTTTTATTACCTACTGATTTATTTGTCAGCCCCACAGACATTTCATCATCAGTGAATTTTAAATTTATCATTATCTCCCTTCCATTCCATACCGTCTTGATATATGTTCACATAGCCAGAGATAGAGGTCTCAATTCATCCTCGATTCCAGCATCTTGACGTCTACATGGAGAGTTGCCTAGTTCCAGGTCAGCCCTGCTTCTCCCCTCGTCCTTGCCTTCCTCCCCAGAGGTCCCTGTCACGCCTCTCTGCTGCTTCACTTGCTTTCTCCCTCTGCTGGGATGTTTTCCCATCCTATCATCCTGCTAAACACATCCTTCCAAGATTTCTTTTGAATTCACCTTTTCTTCTGAGCATTCTCTGAGTCACTGGGGCCAATTACCTGTTCCTTCTCCATGCTGTTTTATACCCTGTGCATACTTCTATTAAAATGTGAGTCACAAGGGAAACGACTGCCTCTGTTTTATTCAAGATTCTAGTGTCTAAAATCATGTCTGGCCTACAGTGGGTACTCAATAAATAAGCTTCTTCTCCCACCAGACTATGAACCCTTTGGGAACAAATGCTTTATTTACTTTCAAAATACCTAGCATTTCACTTACACGTGTAATCTAAAAAATAAAACAAATGACATATATAACAAAACAGAAACAAACTCACAGATATACAGAACAAACTAGTAGATACCAGTGGGGAGAGAGAGGTGATGGGAGGGTCAAAATAGGGAAAGGGGACTAAGAGGCATAAACTACTAGGTATAAAATAAATAAGATACAAGGATAGCACAGGAAATATAGCCAAATACTTTATAATAACTTTATATGGAGAATAATCATATAAAAATATCAAATCACTGTACACCTGAAACGAGTATTACACTGTAAGTCAACTATACTTCAATATTTTTTTTTAATTTGAAAAGACGAGGGACACAAAGTTTACCATAAAAAGCCAGTTCAGCTTTTTCACAGAGAGAAAAGTGTGACAGTGCATATAATTGAGGTCTATAAATTATCAATATGTAGCACCTGAATTTGTAACCAAATTCCAGATCAGAACAACAGCCTCTCCCTGTATTCCCCATCTCAGAGAATGTCTCCATTCAAAACATATTCAAGGGCTTCCCTGGTGGCGCAGTGGTTGAGAGTCCGCCTGCCAATGCAGGGAATTCGGGTTCGTGCCCCGGTCCGCGACGATCCCACATGCCGCCGAGCGGCTGGGCCCGTGAGCCATGGCCGCTGAGCCTGCGCGTCCGGAGCCTGTGCTCCGCAACGGGAGAGGCCACAACAGTGAGAGGCCCGCATACCGCAGAAAAAAAAAAAAATTCCGGGCCCTTTTACCTCAGGAGAGTTTCTAGAGGTCCAGGGGCGTGGGCATGTCAAGCTCTCCTTCCTTTTATTTATTTATTTTTTTGCGGTACGCGGGCCTCTCACTGTTGTGGCCTCTCCCGTTGCGGAGCACAGGCTCCGGACGCGCAGGCTCAGCGGCCATGGCTCACGGGCCCAGCCGCTCGGCGGCATGTGGGATCGTCGCGGACCGGGGCACGAACCCGAATTCCCTGCATTGGCAGGCGGACTCTCAACCACTGCGCCACCAGGGAAGCCCTCTCCCTTTTATAGCCATGAATAAGTTCCTGTATCTGGCCCTTCCTACAAAAAAAAAAATACACACACACACACACACACACACACACACACACACAACGGACTAGTGGGCCTCAGAATTTTGAGGCAGTATAATTCTCATTGGCGTGTGCCACTCCCGCGCATTTACTAACCTGAAAAGCAGCTAGTTTCCAGTGGAGCCTGTAACAAAAGAAAGCTTGCAACAGGTACAGGCTGCCGTGTGAACAGAGGTTTGCTTAAATGCCTGAAGCAAAAGTAAGAAAACACTACCTTTCCAGTCCTTGCAGATTGGCTCTAATTAGGTCACTCTTCTGACGCTCAGCAAGGCTGCTCACCGCTCCAGTCGGCAACTCATTTCCCGCCTTTAAGCGGGAAGATCAGACCAGAGGAAAGCTTCGGGTTTTCTCAGGTCTTCTCTGAGCATGCGCCTTCTCCTGGGCATGCGCATGGCTTTTAAATCCCTAGTCTGAGCCAGAGCTTTCCCATACCCCGCTTCCCCGAGAAAAGCTCTCTCGTCAGCTTTTCCTCTCAGACTCCCTATAGTTTTCTGTTTTCCTCAGGTGGGAATCATTTGTCCGAGGTGGCAGAGAGGTTTTTCATTTGGCTTTCAATGTTTTGAGGATGCCGGCTACATAGCAACTTTTTCTCTCTCAGAGAGTTCCAATTTCCTTATAACAGAGCAGTTCTTCAGGCAGCTTCTAGAAAAACTGACAGACGCAATTTTATGAGAAGGTCTGCTCTGCTCCGTGAGGAGCCGGGCCGCACACTGGGAACCTGGGCTGCCTTCTTCAAGACCGCCGGTGAGTCGGGGAGTCTGGTGGCTCAGGACAAGTAAAAATGTTGCAAAGCCCTCTTACTCCTTTTCAGGTGACTTTGATTTAGCGTTCACTTGGTTTGTGTAAACTTCTGTTTTCCAGCGTTCCCACAAGTTGATTCTGACACTTTTTGCTCATTTTTTTGCTGTTTTTGTGGAGAGATGAGCCCTGGAAACTACCTACTCTGCCATTGTTGCTAATGTCATTCCTCTTTGTACTAACTTTTGAAGTCAGGCAGTGAAAATTCTCCATTTTTTTTTTAAGGCTGTTTTTGATTCTCTATGTCTTATGCTTTTCCATATGTATTTTAGTAGTTACCTTGTAACTTTTGAAATATTCTGCTTAGACTTTGTTAGAGACTGCACTAAATCTGTAGAACAGAAATTTCCATCTTAATAATCATAAGCTTTTGAATGCATGGACATAATATTCTTCTGTACTTAAGATTTTTTTTTTAATTTCCCTCAGGAAGATTTTGTGGATTTGTGTGTCTCCCTTTTTCCACTTCTTTTGTCAACTATATTTCTAACTATTCTTTTTGATACTATGTGTATATACTTAGTTTCTTAATTTCATTTTTTGGATTATTTATTGCTAGTGTGTGGAAATACATTTGACTTTTGTATATTGATCTTTTTTCTGAGTCCTTCCTAAACTCATTAGTTTTCGTAGATTTTTTTTTCTTTATAATTCTTAAGGTTTTCTTTATACATGTTCATACTACCTGTGAGTAAAGCAGTTTGAAACCCGGATAGCTTTTATTTTTTCATCTTGCCTGATTGGCTGATTGCACTGGCGAGAACCTTATGCACCATACTGAACAGAAGTGGTGAGAGAGGACATTTTGCCATAGTCCCGATTTTAGGGAGAAAAAGTCATTCTTTCACTATCTTAGTTTGTTGAGAGTTTTTTTGAGATACTTTCCTGGGAAAATATGTTTACCTTGAGCCATTTCCCTATTAATATAATACAGATGACATGTTTTCATGTGTCTGATGATCATTTAAAAAAAACAATGAACACACTTTTGTTCTATCACCAGCCAAAAATAAAATGTTTGCATTTAGGGAACATGGATATTAAAAATTTACTTATTAATCTACAAAATTTGCAAAATAAGTATCACTTTAATTGCCAAGAAGTATCAGTAATTATTCCTTTATTCTAAAACTCATGAGTTACTTGAACTATCAGATTTTATTTACTTAATAAGTCTGAATAGTAAACCATCTACTGTGATTTTTTAGCAAGCCTCTTTACATATTCTCTTGCATTTAGGTCCACTAAATGTTATTATCTTTATAGATTAATATGTTGGTCTTTGCCTCCATAGTGTCAAATACGCAGATAAAAATTATTAGACAGAAATAAGCTGTAATGTTAGGTGAGGTTACCTCTGAATGGATACACAATCATATATCAAAGGACTAGGAAGGAATACACTAAAAAGTTAACAGCAGTTATATATCAATGCTAGATTATGATTAATTTTAGTATTTTGCATGCATATTTTCAATTTTATATTTTAAATATTTTAATATTTAAATAGGTTAAATAATTCATCTTGATTTTAGCAAAGAATAACACCTCAATTCTTGTCCCCAGGCTATCATTCCCCTATGGATAATTTTTTCACAGATTTTACACATTTTTTAAAGTTATCTTCCTTTTATTCATCTAAATTGCTTAGGAATGTCAAGTGATAGGAGCAGATAAAAAGGGATAAATATGAAGTGCACCATAAGAGAGAAATAAGGCTTCATAATGGCATCTAGGAGAATTTGGGGAGGTGTGTAAACAAGGGAGTTTAAGAAAAATCAAACATTTAACTTAACCTTATTTGCCACTTGCATTGCAATGTTAATGATTTTCCCATAGATCTTGAGTATCTTTTGCTATCTAAATATACATATATTATTTAATTAGTTTATAAAAGACAGCATGTGAAAATTGAATGTTCCATATTTGAATTGATGCTGGGCAGGGACATGAGACATGGCAACAGTGAGTAAGAGAATTTGGTAGCAATAGGATTGGAACCAGAGGGAAGCATGAAATCATAAACCATGGGTATTTGTCAGCATATTGCAAAATATATTGACCTTCCACAAGACTAAGGAGGTATTTAAATCACCTGTAATTTTAGTGATTCATGCAGCCACCTGGATTAAAGTTTGGTTTCTTCACATATAAAGCTATTTGAACTGTGGTGTAAGAGTCCAAACCAGCCAACCCCTTTTCATATTGTGCTTGTGATTTATTCCTACAATTTTCAAAGTTTGGAATATTTTGAGTCTCTCTGAATTTTATTCACCATCTGCTTTTCTCCTTTGAGTGCAAAAGTCACCATTTGCTCTATTGTTGCTCAGAAGCCAAGTTGCTTGTATGAAACTCCAAGGTTTACTGTGTGTCTGCACTATTGCACATTGGAGTTCAGAAAAACATGTCTCTGAAGCTTAATTTATATATTCAACCAAACGCAATTATTTGGAAAGTACAGAATGATCACTATACTAAAATTGATCTACTCTAAAGAGATTTAATATATTCAGTGATCAATTCCATGCAAGGATTGTAAATTTCACATAGACTAACACTAGCAGATTGCAGGGATTCTAATGAGTGAGTTTCTGTGTCTTCTAGGACCTGTACAAATATGCAGCCATGGTAAATTAGAAGAGCTGAAAAAAGAAAAGTATGCACACTCTTCACAAGGTAATTACCCAAGTGGAGATTATATTAAAATAGTTTGCTCAATTTCTAAAATAAATTCACACATTTTTACCTTAAGAATGGCAACATATCTGGAATATTGCCTGAGTATAAAATCATTGTACAGGTGTTTTCACTACAGTGAGGGGATGTTAAGAGAGAGTATTAAACTCAATAATTCAGCAAGTTTCAAAAGGTGTTACAGTAACCTGGAGTTGGCAGTTATCATGCATAATTTTCACATACAATTGCATAAAACTTTCTAATTCTAGGTATCAACTCACATTCTGAGAACTTATAATTTACTTTCTATTGAAACCAGCACCTCGGTAATAATATATGATATGTCCATATTATCTGAGTAATGTTTGTATGTGAGATATCAACATAGCTAAAAATATATTGAAAGGAAGTCTGAATTTCCTTCCCCCAAAAGACAAAGAAAAAAAATATGGTCTTTCAGCGGTTTGTCTACTCTTTCCAAACGTTCACAAAATAATGCAAATGTAATCCTCCAAAGAGAAATCAAGTGCTGTTTTCAATATCAGTAAAAGCAATGAAATAATTGAGCATTAAATGTTGCTCCTAAAATTTATCTCTAAGTTGAGCAGTTAACCAAATTATGATTTGTTATAAAAGATAACTGTGATTGCTATCTATATGAGCCATATTGCCCCATTTACACAATGATAAAAGTTTAGTAGTACTGGACATTCAGTGTCTAATTTGTGTAACTGTCAGGGTGAGGGGCCAGGGTCTTAGGCTACACATATTAAGATGTTGCTAATTCTAGGACACCAATTCCTCCAAAAATTTCAATTCTAATGTTTTTTTCATTTGTGGTATTGAATGCTCTTACTTGTTTTCCAGTTTTCTGGGTTTCAAGTTTTGAAGGCAAATTTATTATATCATTCATACAGCCCACATCCTCCCTTAGAACAAGGATAGAATATATTATCAAATTGTTATAAACTCCAGTATTGTCACAGATTTCTAGATGGCAATTAAATGTTCCAGTTAGACTAATAAAAGTGATCTCCTAAAATGGTGCAAAGTGACAAAAAGTATTCTGATTTATACATTGCCTCACTTTATTTCTAGTATCCATTTCTTTTATTTTATCCCCCCGGTGAGAAAAGATGGGTAAACCAGCATCTTTTTTATTCTCCAAAATGGAAAGAAAAATAGTAAAATAGATTATAAGCCTGCTTTTCAGCAATTTAATTTGGCTTTAAAGATACACACACACACTGCCCCCACCCCCGCCCCATATGTGTTAGCTGGTTTCCAAAGATAGTGAAACCTATTCACCACCCCCTTCACTGTCTATCATCAAAAGTGGTAATGCTCCTCCCCTTGAGCCTGAGCTAGTCCTGTGACTGCTTTGTCAATAGAATGTGGACTTTAAAGTGGGGTTTCAGGGCTTCTGACCCAGCCATTAAGAAGACCTGGCAGCCTAAGGTCTCCATCACAGAGTCCTGAGCTACCAAGAAGTCCAAGTTGTCCTGCTAGAAAGAGAGCCATGTGATGAGGTCTTGGAAGATTAGACACAACATAGAGTGGCCACAAAGAGAAGCAGCAGACAGCCCAGCTACTATCTGATTATACCTACATAAGATTACACCTACATCTACTTAAGAGACCTCAAGCTAGATCTGTAAAGCAACCTGATAGCTCATTCTGGCCAACCCACAGAATCACAAGATAAAATAAAATCGTTGTTCTATAAACCACCAAATTTTGGAGTTATCTGTTATTTGACAATATTGAAGTGCAATAGACTTATATAGAAATGGTGTATTGCTATCACACCAAAAAAAAAAACACCTTAAAATGTGTCGTTCATTTTGGGACAGTGTGGTGGGTAGAAGCTGGAAGCACCTTGAGAAGACTTAGGATTGAAGGAAAGAAGGAAATTATTTGAGCTGGAAAGAAAGAGACCTAAGTTATAATAAACAAAACAAAATAATAAAACAGTCAATGAAGGCATCATGAAAGCTTGAAAGGAGACCTATAAAACTTGTTGGTCTGGCTAATGAGATACCTAGGCAGAATGTTGAGAATGTAAACTGTTTTATGGTTTTGTTTGGTTAAAAACAAAATAAAATCTGTCGATGATGAAGTATAGAAGAAGCCAGATGAGCTAAAAAGGGACTCCTCAATTTGGAAGGATAATTTAGAGGAAACATAAAGAAGCAGGAATGTTCTAACTCCAAAAATAAAACTTTGTCTTATTTTCAGTTTTTCTAGAAGGAAAAGGAAATAAAGTAGGCAGTAGCCTCAGAGTAAAGGTCAAATCTGGGCCATTGCCAGTAAAACCTAACCTCAGGGTAAATTTTAGATCAAGGATTAGTGTAAACACCTTTGTTAAACCTAAGAAAAATCTAATTTGTTATCTCTAGACATTTTCACCTAGATGAAAAAGTCTCTTGGTCCAAAATAGGATTTCTAAGAATCTTAAGGACACTTTACCTCAGCAGCCTCACAGGAGGTCCAAGGTGGCTAGGATTTCACCTTTGAAAGAAATGAGTGGTATTTTTTTAATCTAAAGGATTTTATTATAATTTGACACACAAAAATCCATAAATATTATTAAAGGAATTATATCACAGTGTTCTGAAAGGAACAGATGAAATTCATAATGGCAAGAGTCGCCCTGGGACCTCAGAATCTATAAGCAGGATGCAGGCTGAAAAAGTTACTGAGCTGCAAACATGAGTCATTTCTTATACAAAAGTGAGGTTAACTCAGAGGACAAAGTGAGTGCTGGAGATTGGAGCCAACATCTGTGGGGAACCACTTTAATGGAGCTGGAAGCTCTAATCAAGGAACTAGATATATATATCCAGTTGCATATTAAAACTGCTTTGAGCTGCTTATTCCTCTCTTCCTACTACTTTCCACTTATTTGTGTGAGAGCCAACTACAGATTCTTTGTCCCTGCTCACTGTTATATGTTGGGTGAATGGAGTACAGAAAACTCCCCATTTCAAAGGTTCCTAGTTCAAAAGTGTCAGTATCCAAGGAGGTGAAACAGAAATTACACCAGAGGAGCCTCATCCACACTGTTCCTAATTTAGACAAGGGAATTCTAGAATTCAAGCTGATACTGTAAAGGGACAATACTTTGGGGCGTCTAGTAAGGAATGGGTACACATGGCACATGGAAGGAAATAAATTGTTATGGCCAGGAGGTGGATGGTCTCAAAACATCTGCCCCTCACGGTATGCAAATGGTACTCCATAAGTCAGGAGGTGGGTCTTTCCAGTTGAATTCAGGCTAGAATTGTGACTAATTTGATAAATAGAATGCAGTGGCATTCTGGAAGTTCTGAGCCCAGGCATTAAGAAGAGCATTAAGTCAGAAAGGGAGAAAATATTTGCAAATGATGTGACTGACAAGCGATTAGTCTCCAAAATTTACAAACAGCTTATGTAGCTTAATATCATCAAAACAAACAACCCAATCAAAAAATAGGCAGAAGACCTAAATAGACATTTCTCCAAAGCAGATATACAGATGGCCAAGAGGCACATGAAATGTTCAGCATCATTAATTATTAGAGAAATTCAAATCAAAACTACAGTAAGATATCACCTCACACCAGTCAAAATGGCTCTCATCAAAACAAATCCCCAAACACTAAATGCTGGAAGGGGTATGGAGAGAAGAGAACCCTCCTACACTGTTGGTGGGAATGTAAATTGGTATAGCCACTGTGGAGAACAGTATGGAGGTTCCTTAAAAAACTAAAAATAGAACTACCATATGATCCAGCAATCCTATTCCTGGACATATATCCAGAGGAAAACATGGTCCGAAAGATACCTGCACCCCAGTGTTCATTGCAGCACTGTTTACATTAGTCAAGACATGGAAGCAACCTAAATGGCCATCGACAGAGGAATGGATAAAGAAAATGTGGTACATGTATACAATGGAATATTAGCCATGATAAAGAATGAAGTAATGCCATTTGCAGCAACATGGTTGGATCTAGAGATTGTCATACTGAGAGAACTAAGACAGAGAAAGAGAAATATTGTATGATATCGCTTATATGCAGAAACTAAAAAAAAAAAAAGATACAAATGAACTTATTTACAAAATAGAAACAGACTCAGAGACTTAGAAAATGAACTTATGGTTACCAGGGAAGAAGGGTGGGGGGCAGGGATAGGGAGCTTGGGATTGACATGTACACACTGCTATATTTAAAATAAACCAACAAGGAAAAAAAAAAAGAGTACATGGAAGATCTCCAACCACTCCCCACCAAAAAAAAGAAGAGCATTAAGGCAGCTTCCTTTTTTATGCTTTTGGGGCTGTAAGACATCATGCAGGAAATCCAGGCTACCCTGTAAACAGAAAAGTCTGTATGGAGAGGTCCTGGATGATGAGGTAACAACCGGAGAGAAAAGCCACATGGAGAAGTACAAGGTTATAGTTAACCAACATCAGCTGAATCCCAGCTACCATCTGACTGCAGCCACCTGAGAGACCTGAAGCAAGACTAGTAAACAAATCAATCAGCTGAGCCCCATCCAAATTGTGATATATAAAAAAATGGTGGTTGGTTTAAGCCAGCTATTGACCCATTTTTGTGAAGGGTCATATATCAAATGTTTTAGGATTTGTGATCCACATACGGTCCCTGTTGTTTAAAAAGTGTGAAAATCATGCTTAACTAACAGGTTGTACAAAACCCAGCCACAGACTGTGGGTATTTTGTCAACACTTATTTTAAGCCGTTACATCTTAGGCTGGTTTGTTATGGTGCAGAATGTAACCAAAACAATTTATAACCATATTTAAATCATAAAAGGGAAATTTGACAGCACATTTAAGAATGTATAGAACGATATACTTTCATTACATTTTTAAAACAAACTTGTATCTGGAAGGTAATAGTCTGATTTGATTTCTCAAACAATAACACTAAAGATAAAAGCACGTTAAAAAGTAAATAGCCACTAATTCTGGGAATAAAAAGTAGCATGACAATTTTAGTTTAAATATATTCTAGTTGATCAAATAGATTGAGTCTCTGAATTCCAACTTGCCACCTATAAATTATAGAAGAATTAGTTCTTGAACAAATGCATGTGTTTAACTTTGCCTAGCTGAAATCCATCATGTTAGCTCACAAGAACTTTCAAACCCACACACATAGCAATATTTGTACTTAAAACTCTGTGACTCCTCATTTGTATTGTTATAAAATGAATTATTTACGTACCTACTGTACGATATAGCAGTTATGTAGTACTTACGTGGGGAAAAATGTTTACAGCATATACTTTGATGGAGAAAGTGATCATCTCAAAGAAATAAGATGCACTCAATTAAGAGTTAGGAGTAAGTGGGAAACAATTTTTAACGTGTTTATATCCACATGGTCATTTTCACAGAGTAACTACTCAGAATATTTTCCAATTGACTAAAATTAAGATGAGATGTAATTAGGTGTCAAGTGAATGCTATGATTGGGAGTTTAGAAGAGGCATATTTATTGCTAAACTTTTAAAAAATAGATTTGTTACCGATTTTCTGTATGTGTTATCTTTGATATTGATCTAAATGTTAAGAAAAATTGAAATCTGTCATTTGTTGTATCATAAGTTATCCAAATTTTTGATTGCATGACAAAAAAATTGGATAGATAATCAGAAAAAATATATAGTAGCAATAAAAATGAAAATTTGAATGCTTGATTCTAAGAGGGAACGTACACAAAATTTAGAATATATTTATCATAAGTGAAATTCAGAATTGAGATTAGTAGTTTTATTGTTTATATTGATGTATATTAATCAATGGACAACTAAACAAAACTCATTTCACAAGTCTTCATTTGGAATTTTTGCTTCAGTGTCTATTTCTTAAGTATGCATTCACAAAACCACAAAACCACTTATAAGTAAACAATCATATAATATACCAGCTGTTTTTGTTCAATATTATTGCTTAATAATTTGTATTGTTATATCCCAATAACATCGATTTCACATTGGTCCCTACCTGATAAACATGCCAAATTGTAGATGATCCTTTTCCTACATTCCCTTGCCCATACAAAAGTGCAGCACTCCAAATTCCTATATAGATTTTTAAAGTCCTTCTAAACAGAATAAACAGGCAAACCTTGGTGATGCTTCAAATCACCTACTCTAACCACTGTAAAATTTATGCTCCCAGTTATATTTTTAAATTGACAATATGAGGGAAATGCCCTTTCCTGTTTCTCACAGGGAATGAGAAGGGCAAATATTGGACACTTCTTATTCTAACTTACAAAAAGGAAAGAAATGCACACATTGTTTGGTCTACAATTAAAATGCTTATCAGCCTCAAAGTTTTCCACACTCCATTCCTCTGCCATAATCCACATCTTGATCAAAGTGTCAGCTTCAGTTATTTTTAGTTTGTACATTCTAACTAGTAAAATTTGAGAGTTAAAACTAAGACAGCAAATTAGTCTCAGTTCCGAAAAAAAAGTAAGCATCACTGATTCCATTACCTAACCTTTAGACTCCAAGATTTTCCACATCACCTTTTACAGACTTCAATGTGGCATTCCTCAGATACTCATCTGGTGCTGATAAACATTTTCTCATGGAAAACTTCCTTTTCCCATCTGCACAGGACGCTTGATTATTTTTCCATAGTTCTTTATTTTTTCTTGCTCTTCCTCCCTTTCAGGAGCTCCATGTATATCCCCTTGTTAGAATTGCTCAGTCATTGTATTTGTTGTGTAGAAAGAAGTATAGCAACATTTATGAAAAAAGAAAAAAGCCCACTAAAAAAACCTGACATTGATTTCACTAATTGAATTTTTATGGTGGTAAAACAATAGAACATTTTCAAATAGTATTTTTTAAAACTATTAAGTGTTTTTTAAACTATTATTCATTTACCAAGCAAAAGTGCATTAAGAAAAATTTCATTATGATTCACTTTGTATCTTTTATGTTACCAATAAAAGCAGTATAAATAGTACTTAATACATATTTGCGAGTTAATAAAATCACGTTTTTATATATACTTTAACATATGTCATTTCACTTATATTTATGTAAGAATAAGCTTTCAATACCTAAATTTTCCTTGCATATTCTAGCCTTTTGTTAGCTCTTTGAATTCTAAAACCATTGTTATGGTTTGAACAAATAAGAGCTTTTCAGAAATAATTTTAAAATAAAACATGAATAACCAAAGTTGTTTCTCCACTTGTCAGGGGATGTTGTACATGAAAAGTTAAACAGTAAACAAAATTATTGTTAATATCATAAACACCTGTAATTATAATTTATTTTTTCTAAAACAAATATACAACTACTTTTAACCAATATGAAACAAGATTTAACATATTTAATATATTTCTAGCTTGCAAGTGTAAAAGAAAAAAATAAAAGAATACAAACAAAATGCTTAAAGGACATCAGAAGAAAACTAAAAACAAAATACACATGGATAATAAAATATGAACACAAATAAAATATGAACAAAGAAATAAGCATTAAGTGTAAGACAGCATTTTTCACCCATCAGATTGGCATTTTTTAATGATAATATTTAACTTGAAGGTAAGGCAGTATTCAAGACATTCAAAGCTGATCAGAGTTGTGTAAGTTAATAAGACATTTATGAAAATACTTAAATACCCCATGTACATTAGTACACCCATAGTAAATGAGCCCTGGGACTCTATCTTCTGAGAGAAAGATTTGAAAATATTAGCCAATATTGTACACACATGCCAAAACATTTATACAAACACCAAACATTTAGGAATAACAAGTTTCTAACCACAGCAACATAATAAATTAAACCACCTCTGCCACCCTCAAAGATAGTTGCACCTCTCCCAAATGTTTGCTAGAATATACAACTACAACCACTTTTGAATTAAGGACTCATTGGGTTGCTTTGAACTGGCAGTACCTAGGAAGATGCATGCACACCAGAAGCAAAGGAATCTGGAAACATTTATTGCCTAGTTTTTACCTTAGGAAACCTAGGCTCATAATGTGGAAAATTACTGTGTTATAGAGTGCATGCCCTACAATGTTGGACACAATATGTGTTCACTGTAAAAATGTCTGCTTTCTATGCTATTTATATAAATATGTGTACTTTTTAATAAGCATGAAAAAGACAATTCTTCTCACCTTTGATGGTCAGAATTCTTCTCCTTTTACAATGAACTCAAGAAAATAGGTTTTTATTGACTTGATATGCAAGTTAAATGTTGCAGAACATCTTTTTTATCTAATTTGATTTATTATTTTGTGGTAAAACTTAATCACATATGTTTTAGCGACAACAGCATAATTTTAAGCATAGTCACAGCAGTATATACATAGCTTGTTTTTAAATCCTGACTACACCATTAATTAGCTATATGATATGAGTAGTGATTTTACCTACTATTTATTTGTTTCATCTATAAAATGGTAGTAATAATTGTGGTTAAGTAATAATGTTGTGAGGACTGATCTACTTGATATGTATAAAGAATTTAGAACAGTGCCTGGCAGAGAGTAGGCACCTTGTAAAAGTTATTAAAGTAACTTTTTTTCAGATGTGGAACTTTTTTGTGTGTGTGTGTGGTAGGCGGGCCTCTCACTGCTGTGGCCTCTCCCGTTGCGGAGCACAGGCTCCAGACACGCAGTCTTCAGACGCGCAGGCTCAGTGGCCATGGCTCACGGGCCCAGCCGCTCCGAACCCGTCCCCCCTGCATTGGCAGGTGGACTCTCAACCACTGCGCCACCAGGGAAGCCCCAGATGTGGAACTTTTATTCAGACAGGCATACAGAGGAATATGATTTGACTATCTTTATTGTCCTCCGTGTGTCTTTTCCAATTGCCTACCCACATACACATATTTTTCAATACTATTTTGCAGAAGTGGAAGTTACTTCCTACCTCTGTTTATCAACTATTCATTTCTAAGTATGCCCACCCCCCACACACACACACTTTGTACTCACTGGAGGAAACTCACAGCATTCCTAGTTTTAGGATGTTACAAATAGGCATGAAACTTTATTTCAAGCATTATATGTATTTAAACAAGAGTATAAATTGGTTTTATATGAGATATACACATTAAAATCATAGCAGGAAGAAGTTATTTCAGATCTTTCACCTGAGGGTATTAGGGAAGACTCACTAAAAGGAAAAAGAAGAAGGAAACACAGTATACCATTGCTATTATAGGGCTTGTGCATCCTTCCCTCTCCCCTGATTGAGGAATGATTGTTATTAAAGAGTCATGAGGGTAAAATTTGGAGATTCATTCCTTCCACATTTTTGCGTGCTCATATAATCCTTATACTTGCAGACTTGGTGGTCTTCTATGCATCTTGATGTACTAAAATCCTGCCTTGATAGAATGCTCTGATATAAATAAATTGATATTATGTGGTTCCTGGGAATGTTTTCTTTCTATGTCTCGATGGCCTTAGGAGTACCTGATTCCAAGAAAATTATGCTAAATCCTGCTCAGATCTGTCTGTGGAAGACAGTCTTCTTTAATATCATAAGCTCCTCTGTTGAAATGCTTTGTAAAGTAAAATGTCTCTGTCTTATGGCCTTTTACTATTACAAACTTTCTAATGTCATTTCTCATTGATATCTTCTCGTAAACCAAATTTAAGACTCAATGTTTTAAACCCATTATAGTTACAATTTATCCATCAACTCATACCTATTAACACTCACTGCTGTAATTATTATCCATTCATAGCACCTCACACTGACATTAGTATTTTACCCTACAATAAAAAACGCTATTAATATAACAGTTTCATTATAATAGTTTCATTGGTAACATAATATTAGCTTTATTATCTTCATCTGAAGACTATATAAAGTGACCTGAATGTGATTCTGTTTAATATATTGTCAGTGACCTGTACAATAGATTTAAGACAAATAGTAGGTGTGTAGTTAAATACCAAACATTTCCTTTAATAAAATGTGCTGTTTCTTCAAAAGTAGCTATTAGCCTGTCCCATCATTATCCTGTTTAATGAATTCTTTAAATTTTTCTGAAAATCAGATTCCTGTTATAATTAGTTGCTTTATGACTTAGAATTGATGTTATTTTTAAAATACCAGTTTAGCATGTAGAAAACACTAGCAAAACATATAATCTCACTTTGCACAAATTATTTTATTGGTTTCAGTATTTATGTTTGAATCTGTCCTGGTCCAGCCAGGAAATAGAAACTGCACAACAGTAGAAATTAACACTACATTGTAAAAAACTATACCCCAATTAAAAAAAAGGACAAAAACAAAAACACAATTGTTTTAACAGACAATATTTATTATAAAGTTTAGTTCTTGAAAAACTAAAAAGGCTTTATCAGTTGTATACTACTATGTAACCAACTACTCCTTTACCTAATGACTTAACAAAATCATGATTTATTTTTTCTAATGATTCTGTGGGTTGGCAGGGATCATCCGGGCTGTCCTTCTATTCCAAATGGTCCAACTAGGATAAATCATGCAACTTCATGCAACTGGGAGCTCAGCTGGAGCTAGAAAATCCTAACAGCTCATCCACATGTCTGGCATCTCAGTTAGGGTAGCTGAAATGTCAGGGTCTGCTTCTGCTTCTCTGAAAACAGCGAAGTTGGACTTCTTACATGGTGGTGCAAAACTCTAAGAGAGCAAATATAAAGTTGCCTCGCTTCATTTCTGTCCCATGCTATTGGTCAAAGCATGTTGCAATGCCAACTCAGATTCAGGAGGAAGGGAAGTAACTCCACTTAATGGGAGGAATTGCAAAAATATACAAGGATGGGAGAATAGTGGACAATTGTCATTGAAGACAAGGCATTAAGAAAACATGAAGTACATGGCGGAAGCAACTGCAAAAGGTAGCTCTCCACCTAGGGTTGTTAGAACAAAGAGAAGAGAGGGGGATAATTAAAACTTAAAAGATAGGAATAAAAGCCACATGAGTCTGGACTCCTGATGAGAAGGTACTACTCAGTTGATACTGTTTTCTCAATACCAACAGAGGGCCCCATGGATGGGTCCAGACATTTTACATATTAGCACATTAACCCTCTATTCAATCTCATTCAGTCTTTCATAAATGCTGGCATCTCTGAAGGTGTATGATGAGGATGGTTTTGCAAGTGTTGACTTAGGAAAGGAATCATACTCTTACTAGAAGAAACTGTTCACTGGTTGTCACTGTTGTGAATGGCCTACTACTATGTCACTGTAGTGAATCAAATAGGAAGCAAATAGAAAAAGAAAGAAAAATCAACAGGTAGAAAACAGAAAGGAGAGTCTGTTCTCCCTCCAGCCTTTTCACTCCCTCTTGTACCCCCTACAGGTGAGCATGACAAAGAGGCAGCAGTCAGAGCAGAAATATTGTTTGTATACTCTCTGCCCCTGCATTACAAAGCCCAGTGTGGTCTTGGGGGTTTAAGTCTGAGTAACAGTTCTGGATGTAAAAATCCCTGTACCTTAATGGATAATTATAGGGGAAACATGTCATAAATTAATTTATTATGAAATTGCAAAGCTAATAAAAGACATACTTCCTGATGTTGACTTTCATATTGTCTCCAATGTTTAGTAACCCTTACCTAAATATCATATTATACAAAAGTTATATGATTTTTCCTGTATTAAAAAATTTATTAAGTTCTATGAGTCTTACAAGTCTCAAGACAACTTCAAAATTAAGTTCAGTGATCACATTATTTTAATAAATTCACAGACTCCAAGGATGGCTACTTATAAAGATAACATGTATTGGGGTATTTAAGGTCTAATATGTATTTTTGGTTATTTTCTTATCAGTATCGTTACTTTTATTTACACCACATATATATAGTGTGCCAATATAAAGAGTTCAATTCTACCATAGAATTATAAGAAATATTTTACATGTACATATTTAAAAGCATATTTATTTTTTTTTAAAGATAAGTACAAGTTTTATTTATTTATTGGCTGCATTGGGTCTTTGTTGCTGGGCGTGGGCTTTCTCTGGTTGCAGCGAGCAGGAGCTACTCTTCGTTGCGGTGCACGGGCTTCTCACTGCAGTGGAGCACGGGCTCTAGGCACATGGGCTTCAGTAGTTGCGGCACACAGGCCCTAGAGCGCACAGGCTTCAGTAATTGTGGCTTGTGGGCTCAGTAGTTGTGGCTCACAGGCTCTAGAGTGCAGGCTCAGTAGTTGTGACGCACTGGCTTAGTTGCTCTGCAGCATGTGGGATCTTCCCAGACCAGGGATCGCACCCATGTCCCCTGCATTGGCATGCAGGTTCTTAACCACTGTGCCACCAGGGAAGTCCTAAAAGCATATTTATAGATATGTGCAAATACTTAAACAGATATATTTACAGAATTTTTGCAATAAATAATTCTTAGTTGTGAATAGCAGACCCACCTTCTCATTTGTCTTTAGACAATAAATGAAGCCTCATATTTATTTCAAGACAATTATCATGGTCAAGCCTCTGTTCTCTTTTTTTACTCTTTAGTTCCTCTTGATAATTTTTTATTATTTATTTTGTATTATTATTATTTTTTGGCTGTGTTGGGTCTTCATTGCTGTGCCCAGGCTTTCTCTAGTTGCAGTGAGTTAGGGCTACTCTTTGTTGTGGTGCATAGGCTTCTCATTGCAGTGGCTTCTCTTGTTGTGGAGCATGGACTCTAGGCATGCAGGCTTCAGTAGTTGTGACACATGGTCTCAGTAGTTGTGGCTCACAGGCTCTAGAGCACAGGCTCAGTAATTGTGGCACACAGGGTTAGTTGCTCCATGGCCTGTGGGATCTTCCCGGACCAGGGCTCAAACCTGTTTCCCCTGCATTGGCAGGTGGATTCTTAACCACTGCACCATCAGGGAAGCCCCAGTTCCTCTTAATATTCACAAAAGGAGAGTTCCACAAACAGGTGAATAGGTTTTTAAAAATTGCTTTTATGTAACAACATGTAAGTGGATAACTAGAATTTCAATATTTTTAAGAAATTAAATTTTACACCTATTTGAAATTAGGATAAGAAGGAATTTGGGATGTGAATGACTTTTAAACATAAACCTTGTAGCTGAGAAATGGGAATGGGAAAATAAAAGTTTAGACTGCAGACCTAAGGCTCCCATCATGTAGTATCTTTCATGCAGACCCCACTACTTATAGAACAGGTGTGTTTTTTCTGATGGCCTTTTGACTAAATGGACTGCTGGCTTGCATGTCTATAATTACATGATGTCAGTATTCCATGCACTAGGCAGAGATTTTCACTTCATATATCATTCACAAAGAGCAGCAGGGATTCCACAGTCATCAGTTCACACTTCAATTGTTTTAAACTTTAGGAGTTTTTAAGTTAAAAAGAATCAAAGATCATATAGTCAGTCATTATGACCTGCATCCATATAATTTTAAACCAGAAGATGTGCCACTCATTTGGGCCAAGGCACAGCAAGTATTCTTGTAAGAACCATGAATAGAGGAAAGAAACTATTGTCAAAATGGCTCAGTCTTTTATGAGGAAACATTTTTTTGTTTTATTGTTCTATGTGAAGTACTGCACAATAAATGATGGTTTCACAAATGTCATCTCTGATCCTCTGAATACATAAGGGGGAAAGAGGTAAAATGTATTTTGCATCAAAATGCTTTCACATTGACACATTTACGAAGGAAATCACAGCATAGACTCTTCTGGTGAATTCTTCTGGTGCCTTGTAACGAGCATTTAGAATGCTACACTCAGTAATTTAGAAAATCCCTCTATTAGCTTTCTTTGATTTTGTGTAGCCATGGAGAAATTGTAAAGTAGGCTAAGTTCATATTCTATATTCAAATATTCTCATTGCCCTTATGGGGCCCCCTATCTCCATGTGACATTTAATTTACAATACTATTTTCTGGTTCTGAGTCTTTGTCCTCACCATCTGAAAATCCTAAAAACTGAGTTGTAGAAACATTCCCTAGAAGTTCTCTTTTTTTTGTTGTTGCTCATGAAATTCAGTATGCTTTTGTGCAACATTAATAATACATGGCCATCCACTTATGTTTGAAATAATTTTTATATTTGCGGGGGTTAGTGAACAAATTTATGCTAAGGGTTTGAAATATTCTAAATCTTAGTATGTAAACACTTTAAGATTTTTAAAAATTTCCTCAATGTTATGTGTATGGTTATCTTAATTTATGATATTAAGTAAAGGATAGAAACTATAAGCATAATAAGGTAGAATAGGATTAAAGAGAACATACTCTGAGCTAGAATGCTTGTTTAGAATCCTGGCTCTGTCACTTGTGAGCATTGTGCCTGAAGGGATTCAACCTCCCTGTCTTTCCACTTCTCATCTCAATGGGAGAGACAGTAATAATATTCACCCCATAGAGTTTTATAAGGTTTAATGGATTCGTGTTTTTAAAGTATGTTGGTATATTTACAGTAATTTTGAGTAACTGGTACATATTAAGTACTACATGTAAACCTCCCAAGGATAGGGAATTGGTCAATTTTGTTTATTACTGAATTCCTGTTACTTAAAAGAGTGCCTGGTGCATAGTTGGCATTTGTACCAATTTTTATTATTTGAATTTCAATTAATCCCTTACTGTTATCCTGAAAACTCTATTTTTTAGGGTTTTTTTTTTTGTTTTTGTATTTGTTTTTCTTTTGCTAAGTGGCTACTAGTTTAGCCATTGAGCCACTGTTGTAAAATGAAAGAGACAAGGGGAGAATCCAGTGTATTCCTCTTTCTCTAGCTCCCTCTCAAGTTGAGTTTTCTACAGCAGGTGCATCTCCCCTGTTTGCCTTGTTACTTGTCCAGATCCTTCCTGGGAGTCCCTGTATAGTTACAGGTGGTTTGGCTTCTGAGTTCTAGTAATACTATTTCATTTCTGTGTCTGTCCTATCCTGGATGTTAACTATCCTCCCAATTGTTGTTCATGTCACTTCACCATCTCTTCTTTATCTTTTCAGGTCCTGTACTATCTACACAGTTCCCTGTATAAAATTATGACTGAACAAAATACCTAAAATGTTTCTCATTTCCTTGCAAGACACTTATTTTTACATTGTTCAATAAATAAATGTTGTCCAAATGAATTAATAAAGAAAGCAGCAGTTACATTAATACACTATACATTCTGATTACTGAGGCTGTGACATGTTCAGCCAATAAGGAGAAAGTTGTAGCTCATTGTGGGAATCTTCAAAGAAAAGGTGTCTTAGAGGTGAGGCTTTCTTCATAATATTTTAATTTAGAGAGTAATGAGGCAGAGAGAAATCAGACTCTATTTCTAGAGACTGAAATTTAACAAAAGAAAGAAGATTGATTCCTCATTCCAGACTAGAACAGTTATGGTACAAATTTCTGCATGTGTGTACAATACTTTAAGACTTGTCCAGGTGCATCAGCTCTCACCCAAAAAAGGAGAAGAAGAAGGAGAACGAGGGAGAGGGGAAGGAGAAGGAGAAGGAGAAGAATGAACTTTATAGATATAAAGCCATGTTTCAAGAAGAGTGACCACTATCATACCCATCATAGTGTATCAATTCAAGTGGAGGATGAATAGTGTGAGGCTAATGCAAGACATAAGGAATGTAGTAAAATTTCTTTCTGCCTTATTTTTGTCCAGTGCCTTAATAGATTAGACTCCCTACTTCCAAGAATGTGCTTTTTTTGAATGAGCCCTTTTGTGTGAATTAGAGTTTTGTAATTAGCTATACTTCCTTACTCCAGAGGGTTTTGTTTTGTTTTGTTTTGTTTCTCTTCTATCTTATTCAGGTACCATCTTATAAAGATACAATTCAATTTTAACAGAGAATAATAAGTTAAAAGTAAATCAGTAATTTATAACAGTGAAATTTCAGATATAGGAACATTCTCATGAGAAAAATAGTTTAGGGATCTGGAGCTTTCCTGGCACTCCAGAAGTCGTATAAAGTAGGAAATTTTCTACACATTTTTTCATAGAAGGCATATTTTGTTTGTTACCAAATTGTTAACTTTCAACCTTCTGTAATATATTCAGTGCATAAACATTATTCTTACTATATAGTAGCATCTTATTTTATAAAATCCTTTCATGTCAACAGAATTGAACTAATTGAAATAAGTATTTTCCTTTCTGAGTACATTAACTACACCTGTTCTGAAACTAGTATTGCATTAATGCTTAATCTTTGATTGACTCAGTCTATCACTGTTTCTTGAGCTGCATGACATAGAGTTAACAAGCTTCAGTGCACCTCCTGTAACTGAAAAATAGGATAGGGTTTGCTGTCAGCCAGACTCCTAATACTCCTAAGGACTCAAGGATTGTCCCTACGCTGATTCTATTTCAGGTTATCAGTATGCAGAAATGAATCATTTAATGTGATTCTTCTGAGAGCTCACTGAAATCATCTTGAATGTGGCAGTAGTTGTACAAAAAAAAGTAAGAGGCCATTTGCTACAGATAAAGGGTACTGAAACAGAAATCAGAAGAACTGAGTATCATCCCATTATTACCACATACTTTGCAGTGGGACCTAACACAATTGAGAGGGTTGGGCTGGATGATTTTTGAAATGCCCTTCAACTCCAATGACCAGCCATCTAAATGAGCTTTTCTACTATTTAGGCAGACCTAACATGTTTTTTGGTTATAAATTAAACCTTGGTAAAATAATAATTTATTAATTTTACTGACAGAAGAAGAAGGAGAGTAGATTATATTGATTTTTGAACTTTAATAAATATCAATAGAAAAATCTTTAGTTTTTGAAAGACTGAGAAGCAACTAAACATTTCTGCCTAAATGAAATTATCCATTCATCATAAAATGTTTATTTGTTTTTTATATTTAAATCTCAAATACAATCACTATTTCTCAAAAAAAGATCTTCCCTCCATCTCCTAGAAGTTAAACCAATCAGTATAACTATTTTAGGATCCATATGTAGAAATAAAGATGTAAGCTTGAATTTTATCAAATACTTGCTTTGACTTACAGATGTGATTAATGCAAAAACAATTAGCCCATAACTTGTTTCCATAAACTTTCTTTAAAGATACAGTTTTTATTTTTAGTAATTGTTGTTATATATTTAGCAATTTAGTATGTTATTGAATAGTAATAGTTTTTTGCATTAAATGATATCTAAAACCGGAAGTTACTGAATGTTATACATTCTCTAGTTTGTGAGCTTTTAGGTGATTCTCTTCATCACTCTACTCAAATATAAGTAACAAAATAGTCCCATACAGCTGTTTTGCCTTCACTTTTCACCTTTCCTTACTCATTCTCCTGAAGAAAAGGTAGGCTTATTTGCCTTTTGTAAAAAGTCAGAAAATGAACTGGACATCTTCAGTTCAGTTATACCTGTCTCTATTGGAAGATAGCTTCCCCATATCCTCCAGAGGACAGGCTCTCCTCCACTATGTGGGGGTCCCTGCCACTACAGGGTTGCCTCTGTTTGTCTAGGGTCTTCCCAATCTGGGGTTCAGTTTGCAGGCCCATTTTGATCTGCAAAGCAACATTGCCAATTAAGCTATTAGCAACAAGAGTAATATTTGAATCACCATCTTTTATTCCTTTATTTCTCAACTCTGTCAGAGAATAGAGGGACAATTTGGGGAGTTGCCACAAAGTCTCCAACAATTGGGCATTGGTCAGAAATGGAGAAAAACAAAGTAGGGAATAGAATTTCAGACCAAAATAACATGTCAGTGTCCTGTGGTGAGGTACAGTGTAGAAACATTGGTTAATATGTGCACAGAGCATTTTGAACTTGGTAGTTTGTAGAGGCTTCAGTGTGGCTGAGAAGGTTGTTGCAGTAATTAGGTGATTTTAAACTGTTCTGACCTAAAGAAGGAGCCACACAGTATTTTGACTCCTACTTATAGTAAGGCTATCCACTGAGTCACCTTGAATACAGTTAGTAAATTTTAGGCCTTAGCAGAAATGAGTGCTGTGTGTCCAGTCTTGGCAAATTTGTGGGTAATTTCAGTAGACTGCTGCAGTGTCCAAGAAGTGTATACTACCCAAACAAATTTCAGCAAGGAACCAGCCTGGAGGGCCTGTAGCAGAGGCACACAACTTTAGAATGAAAGGCTGCTATTTGTCTCTACACAGACATGCATTTTTCTAGTAGGCATGGTTTTGTTTTTGAAATAATGTAATCTTTCTAGACCTTTTGAACTAATGAGTTTTGCTTGCCTTAGAGAGCAACTACTGAGAAATTATCAGTATGAGATTTAGATAAGTAACTTTAAAACCATCCCTTTAAATTTGAATAGGCATAAATAGACAAGGAAATCTTTAGAAGAACTAACCTTAAGTGCATGTAGCTTGATCATGGGATCAAGAGTAGGGGAGAAATGATTATTTACTTTTAAGCTGCTAACATTTATGTACATGGGCTTACAAATTTGCCTACAAAAATATAAAAATCTAAAGAGAAGACAGGCAGCACCTGAAGGAGAACAAGACAGAGGTACTGGTTCTCTGTAGGTTGAGTGGAACTAAGATTCAGATTTAAAATTTTAACTTTAGTTATGTTCTCCTAAATGTTGTTTACTAGCTAAAGATATATGAATACCACCTGAAAGTCTTTTTTAGGAGGCAGGGTTCTTGGACCTAAGAGATTTAAGCATATTTTTAGCCCAGATATAGGAAACATATAAAGCTAAACAAAAGTCTATCTATAGTTGAATAACACTCATTGCTGTTCAGCGAGTTTAACTCAAGTTCACACATTGTTAACTCTGAACAAAAGTCATTAACTGATTTAATATCATGCA
Organism: Phocoena phocoena; assembly: GCF_963924675.1. NCBI lineage: Eukaryota > Metazoa > Chordata > Mammalia > Artiodactyla > Phocoenidae > Phocoena > Phocoena phocoena. The sequence goes on from NC_089235.1 coordinate 54,943,527, forward strand.
TTTGATGAATGATGCATATGAAAACAAAAATCTTCATAGATACTTGCTCCCTCAAATATCACTGAATCTTTGCTACAGTCTTGGACATCACCAAGAGATTGATTCTGAAAACATAATTTTGCGTAGACTTAATTCCTCTCAAAGTGGGAATAAGCTTGTTTTTAAATAGTTGTGAATTCTGTAATATTTTTGCCCTATTAAATAACAATATGAGATACCTCAAGACTTGGCCTTAAGCTAATACAACTTTGGGGTCTCTAAAATAACCACAATAGGGCTTCCCTCGTGGCTCGGTGGTTGAGAGTCCGCCTGCCGATGCAGGGGACACAGGTTCGAGCCTCGGTCCAGGAAGCGGCTGGGCCCATGAGCCATGGCCGCTGAGCCTGCGCGTCCGGAGCCTGTGCTCCGCAACGGGAGAGGCCACAACAGTGAGAGGCCCCCCGCGTACAGCAAAAAAAAAAAAAAGAACCACAATAGTTCCAACAAAAGATATCTCATATTCAAGCAGCTGATAGAACTCAAACACTGCCTCAGGTTAAAGAACCACTTTGGCTAAGGCAAAGCGATATATGATATTGGGACAGATTTTAATTCCTTTGGATCTTTAACATATATACTAAGGCAGGATATTTTTATTTTAGACTTGAAATTTAACTAGTGAGAGGATTTAATCTTTGAACTTTAATACCTTCTTGTAAAGTTCATATTGCTAAGGGGCTTATATTCAAATTTATGGCATGTCTGTGGTGTTGACATTTTATTATTGAATGTCTTTATGGATTTTATTATTAAATTTCTAAGTCATTTAAATTAATTGGATAATTTCTGATAGGCTATGTTGTAATCTGGATAAACCTAATTTGGGATGAGAAATGGAATAGAGAATAGATTTTCAGCCTTGGAGCAGAGTAGATTTGACATGAAATTTAATTAGTGTATTATTCAGATCATTTCAGAGCCCCAGACAGCAAAATGTTAACCATTTTCAAGGAAGGAGGGGTTGTTTTCCGAGGGGCAGTGTCAGGAAGGTGGGAGCAGGCTTGTGCTGTCAGACTGTTAATCACCTATAACAAGACAAATAACCTTGTCTTTGGTTAATCATGGTCTTAATGATTAAGTCAGATAGCTTAAGGAAAAGCAGCTGAGGAATGATCATGGGGGCATTATTTAGTCTCTCTTCCTGATGGTTCTTTCCAAGTAGTAAGAATTCTCTTAAAACTCTTCTCACTCCAACACCCTTTAACTAATTTCACCAAGGGAAACTTGGAAATGATTTTAAAAACAATGCTTAATTAACACTGCTATGTCCTTCTTTCCCTTGGGCATCAGTTTCCCACAGGAGAGGGTGCTGATCCTGAAGAGGGGGAAAACTACCTTCATTTAGTTATACTGTGACTGAATGGGTAATCTACTTGATTCAGAGATTAAGCTAGTGGGTCAGTTTGGCTGACAAATTGTAACCTCCACATTAGACTTAATCATAAATAAAGTTTGTATCTTTCTCTTTGTTTTCTCATAGTTTTTGCTGGTATGAAGGTGGGGATATTTACTGGGTGTCATTTTGAGATATGTAATACATATTTTGACATGATCTTTTAAAATTTACTAATCATGGCCACAATAAGAAATGTAATATTTTTTCATTCTGTAACAATATAAATTTAATCTGCTGGGGCTTTGTTCTTTTGAAGCAAATATACACAAACATCAAGGATACACACATAACTTATATATTGAAGCTCTTGAAAACAGAAGATGCTGAAAAAGGAAAATCTCTTTATAGAGCCACTAGGTTATGTTTCAAATAAGCCCTTATGTTGGGTCATTTCCTATTCAATTGTTATATCAACAGAGTAAAGAAAATATGAAAGAGTAGGTATGGTAAAAAAAATCCAGATTCCCATTATAAAGTGAGATAGTTTATAATAGTAACTAAGAAATTACTTTATAAAAGTAATTAGTTACTTTATAATACTAAGAAATTAGTTACTTTATAGTAGTAACTAAGAAATTAACTAACCTATTTAATTAACAAAAGCAATCCTGTTTGTAGGTATCAATTCTGTATTCATTTTAGCAAGGAATAAACAGAGTCTCTTATAAGTTAAAATCACATATCTAGAAATGGTAGATTAAAAATTGGATTCCATGTTCCGTGACTCTAGACTATACACTTAATTAAAGCTATGGTGCTTCAATAAAAACCAAGATGGGTAATGACGAAAGGACAAAGATGAAGCCTAGTTATTTTTTCATTTGCCTTTGATTGTTTCCCCTTCTCACTTGGGAATAATGCTTCCCCCATAAAATGACATTTACTTCTGTATTTCCAACATTATGCCTACCAGTGGATGATTGGGTAGTTATATGAGAATGCATCATTATACTGAACAAACTTAAACTTCTAGCTAACAAATACATAATGAGTAGTTACTATACAGTTTTATGTAGCAGCTATTGATACACATTAGTCTAAGATAATGTATGTTCCAAGAAGCAAACAGCCTTGATGAGATAAGCATGAAAATAATTTTTAAAACATTTTATTGAGGTATGATTGGCATGCCAAAAATTCTCCATATATAACGTGTACAATTTCATGAGTTTGGAGATAAGTATACACTCTTGAAACCATCACCACAATCTATGCTGTAAACATATCCATCACCTCCAAAAGTTTCCTTCCACTCTATTATTTAAAAAATAAAAATATTTCTTAAATAGAAGAATATTAAAATGCAAAATAACAAAGTGAATTTTTTCTTAATTCTGCAAGAGTTTATCATATCCTTGTGTATTCAATTTGACTTCAAATAATTTGTATGCAGGGTGTCACTGTTGAACTGGTTAGTTCATGATCATTCTGACGATATCAAGCGCATTCATGGTGGTATGGCCATAGACTAGTTAGTGATCATTCTGCGTTATTTTTATTGATTTTTTTCCCATTGATTTTACTCTATATTTTAAAAGACTATAGTTATGTCTTTTGAAACATTGAAATCAGAAAGTGAAGCTTAACTACTGTCTTGACCTTGATATATTTCCCATCCTTTCCATCTTATTTCCATGCCATTTCTTGTTCTTCACTCCATTGTTTCATTTCATACATTTATACTGCCATTTAAATTCAGAAACTTTTCCAACCTACATTTTATGGCTTTCAAATTGATTTATGATATATTTTTAATAATGAACTAGTTAAATCATTTCTAATAAGTAATCTTAAAGAGAGTGATGTCAAATATTTTCAATAAAAATTGCTATCATATAAATGTAAAATTCCATTAATATCAAATGAACATTTGCACAATAATTTTCCCTTTGGATATACAAGCCAGTAGTCATTTGCTAGTTGGAAGATTTTATATGGCTTTAATTTAAAATATCGTATTTGGGTAGAAGCAAGAGACCTTCAAGATGGTGGAGAAGTAAGATGTGGACATCACCTTCCTCCCAACAAATACATCAAAAATACATCTACATGTGGAACAACTCCTACAGAACACCTGCTGAACACTGACAGAAGACCTCAGACTTCCCAAAAGGCAAGAAACTCCCCACATACCTGGTTAGGACAAAAGAAAAAAGAAAAAAAACAGAAACAAAAGAATACAGATGAGACCTGCACCTGTGGGAGGGAGCTGTGAAGAGGAAAAGTTTCCACACACTAGGAAGCCCCTTTACTGGCAGAGATGGGGAATGGGCAGAGGGGGAAGTTTCGGAGCCGCGGAGGAGAGTGCAGCAACAGGGGTGCAGAGGGCAAAGCGGAGAGATCCCCACACAGACGAGGTGCTGACCAGCTCACCAGCCTGAGAGGCTGGTCTGCTCGCCCGCCAGGGCAGGTGGGGGCTGGGAGCTGGGAGCTGAGGCTCGGGCTTTGGAGGTCAGATCCCGGGGAGAGGACTGGAGTTGGCTGTGTGAAGACAGCATGAGGGGGCTAGTGTGCCACAGCTATCTGGGAAGGAGTCCGGGAAAAGTTCTGGACCTGCCGAAGAGTCAAGAGACCATTATTTTGGAGTGCAGGAAGGGAGGGGATCCCTTCCCCATGTGCCCACAGAAGGCAGAGCACCACCTAAGCAAGCTCCAGAGATGGCTGCGAGCTGCGGCTATCAGCTCAGACCCCAGAGACAGGCATGAAGTGCTAACGCTGCTGCTGCAGCCACCAAGAATCCTGTGTGCAAGCACAGGTCACTATCCACACCTCCCCTCCTGGGATCCTGTGTAGCCCGCCACTGCCAGGGTCCTGTGATCCAGAAACAATTTCCCCAGGAGAGTACATGGAGTGCCTCAGGCTGTTACAATATCACAAGGGCCTCTGCCACTGCAAGCTTGCTCTGCATTCCAATTATGACTACAGTACCCCGCCCTCCCCTCTGGCCTGAGTGACCAAAAGCTTCCTAATCAGCCGCTGCTTTAACCCCCTCCTATCTGGGCGGGGAAACAGACACCTGAGGGCTACCTACACGCAGAGGTGGAGCCAAAACCAAAGCTGAACCCTAGGAGCTGTGCCAACAAAGAAGAGAAAGGGAAATTTCTTTGTGCAGCCTCAGGAGCAGCGGGTTAAATCCCCATAATCAACTTGATGTACCATTCATCTGTGGAATACCTGAATAGACAATGAACTGTCCCAAAATTTAGGCAGTGGACTTTGGGAGCAAATGTAGACTTGGGGTTTGCTGTTGGCGACTGATTTATTTCTGACTTTTACGTTTACCTTAGTTTAGTTTTTAGCGCTGGTTATCATTCATGGATTTCTTTATTTGTTTGGTTGCTCTCTTTTTTTAATTTAATTTTTAAATTTTAAAATATTTTTATTTTAATAATTTATTTTTATTTTATTTCTTTAATTTTTTTTTTTTATTTTCTTTCTCTTTTTTCTCCCTTTTCTTCTGAGCCGTGTGGCTGACAGGGTCTTGGTGCTCTGACCTGGTGTCAAGCATGAGCCTCCAAGGTGGGAGAGCCAAGTTCAGGACATTGGACCACCAGAAAACTCCCGGACCCACGTAATAGCAATTGATGAGAACTCTCCCAGAGATCTCCATCTCAACGCTAAGACCCAGCTCCACCCATTGGCCAGCAAGATCCATTGCTGGATGCCCCATGCCAAACAACTCGCAAGACAGGAAAACAACCCCGCCCATTAGCAGAGACGCTAAAATCATACTAAGTTCACAGACACCCCAAAACACACCACCAGACACGGCCCTGCTCACCAGAAAGACAAGATCCAGCCTCAGCCACCAGAACACAGGCACCAGTCCCCTCCACCAAAGCCTACACAAGCCACTGAGCCAACCTCACCAATGGGGGGCACACAACAAAAGCAATGGGAACTACAAACCTGCATCCTGCGAAAAGGAGACACCAAACACAGTAAATTAAACAAAATGAGAATATGTTAACCTTTTTTTGATGTCAATTATACATCAATCAATAAACTCAAACAAAATAATGTACATGTATCACTTACAGGATATTTTCCAAACTTGATCCTATACAAGGCACAAAGATTATCTCAAGAAATATTAAATGAGATTTTTAAACAAATAGGTAATGATATCAATTAATAATTGTATCTTAAATTTAAAGTGCAAATCATGACAACAACAAAAACAGGAATAGCTATTTGTAAAACAAATATTAGATTAAAAATGATGAGATATAGAGAAGAAGAAATAAGACTAAATTGTGCATATCTAGACTAACTTTTGTGGGGTTTTTTTGTTTGTTTAAATTTATTTATTTATGACTGCTTTGTGTCTTCTTTGCTGTGCACGTGCTTTCTCTAGTTGTGGCAAGCAGGGGCTACTCTTCTTTGTGATGCATGGGCTTCTCATTTCAGTGGCTTCTCATTGCAGAGCATGGGCTCTAGGTGCACAGGCTTCAGTAGTTGTGGCACAGGGCTTAGTTGCTCTGCTGCATGTGGGATCTTCCCAGACCAGGGCTCAAACCCATGACCCCTGCATTGGCAAGTGGATTCTTAACCACTGCGCCACCAGGGAAGTCCCTGTTTGTTTCTTTAATTGCATGATTTCCCTGGAGTTAAAGGGAAACCTGTCTTCCTTAGGCTTACTTTTATATGTACCTTTCACTGACTCTTCCCAGTCACCTACTGCAGCTCTGAAACTTTATTCAGTATGGATTGAGCACATCATCACATCATCATCATCCATCAGCATTCTTCCTCACTCTCTTACCTCCGTCATCCACTGTGGAACCCTCTGTCCTTCCCAGTTTGGAATGTTTCCTCACTGTGTCTTCTCTACATTAGGCATCCTGGCTCATTCCTTAATCATCATCCACAGAATTCTCTAAACATCCTTCTGGAAGTGATGGCTCTCACACTTCTATTGTTTCTTGAGATTTATGTCTATTTTTTTCTTGGTTTACTACAGCACATTTGGTATGTAACAGGTCTCCCAGTGGCTTTCCAATGTAAATGGATGGAAGATCAATTTATTAAAATGCTACAATCTGAATATGTCTTTATTCTATCCTAATTTTAGATTTAGAATTTGGCTAGAGGTAGAATTCTAGATGGAAATATTTCTCTTTTATAATTGAAGACTTTGTTCACATTGCTTCTGTCTTCCAACATTATCATCAAGACATCCAATGCCATTTTTAACCCTTATCCTTTGCAGATGATGTTATTTTTATTATTTGTTGCTTTTTAAAAAAAGAAGTAAGAATATACATGCTTGTTATTGAAACACACACAGAGACAAACATAAAACAAAAAAGGAAAAAAGAAAAGGCAGGATAAACCAGAAACAAATGAAACTAGTTATCTGTAAGACTTCTCTGACTATATCTTTTGTGTGTGTGTGTTTGTGTGTGTTTTCCCTTATTTAGCTGTAAGTGTAATTTAAATGACTCCTGAGACACAAAGCTAGAATTGGAAAATATCCTGTGTCATGAAAACCCTAAAGTCCACACTAAATATTAATCAGTATTTGGCAATATTGTTTTTGTTCTTCTTTTCCTTTTGATTCCCTTTGCTCATTTCTCCCACTCCCCTTCCCCCCATCTGGCAACCTCCAATCTGTTCTCTGTATCTATGAGCTTGTTGTTGTTTTTCAGTTGCACATATAAGGTAGATCATATGATATTTGTCTTTTTTTGTCTGATTCATGCCACTTAGCATAATGCCCTCAAGGTCCATTCATGTCATTACAAATGGCAAGATTTCATTCTTATTTATGGCTGAATAATCTCTCTCTATATACATATATATCATATTTTCTTTATCCATTCATCCATCAATGGACACTTAGCTTGTTTCCATGTCTTGGCTATTGTAAATAATGCTGCAGTGAACATGGGGGTGCATATATTTTTGAGTTAATGTTTTCATTTTCTTTGGATAAATATCCAGAAGTGGAATTGCTGGATCATATGGAAGTTCTATTTTTAATTTTTTGAGGAACTTCATACTGTTTTCCAAAATGGCTACACCAATTTACATTCCCATCAACAGTGCACAAGGGCTCCCTTTTCTCCATATCCTTCCCAATACTTGACATTTCTTGTCTTTTTTTTTTTTTTTTTTTTTTTGCGGTATGCGGGCCTCTCACCATTGCGACCTCTCCCGCTGCAGAGCACAGGCTTCGGACGCGCAGGCTCAGCGGCCATGACTCACGGGCCCAGCCACTCCACGGCACGCGGGATCCTCCTGGACGGGGGCACAAACCCGTGTCTTCTGCATCGGCAGGCGGACTCCCAACCACTGCACCACCAGGGAAGCCCAGATATTTCTTGTCTTTTTGATAATAGTTATTCTAACAGGTGTGAGGTGATATGTTATTATAGTGTTGATTTGCATTTCCCTGATGATTAATTATATTGAGCAACTTTTATTTTTTTTTTAATTTTTATTATTTTGGGTGCATTGGGTCTTTTTTACTGTGTGTGAGCTTTCTCTAGTTGCAGCAAGAGGGGGCTACTCCGTTGCAGTGCAAAGGCTTCTCATTGTGGTGGGTTCTCTTTGTTGCGGAACACAGGCTCTAGGTGCATGGGCGGCAGTAGTTGTGGCACGTGGGCTCTGTAGCTGTGGCTCATGGGCTCTAGAGCACAGACTCAGTAGATGTGGCGCATGGGCTTAGTTGCTCCATGGCATGTGGGATCTTCCTGGACCAGGGCTTGAACTCATGTCCCCTGCATTGGCAGGGGGACTCTTAACCACTGTGCCACCAGGGAAGTCCTATTGAGCAACGTTTTTTTATTTTTTTTTGAGCAACTTTTAATGTACCTGTTGACCATCTGTATGTCTCCTTTGGAAAATTGTCTATTCAGATCTTCTGCCTATTTTTAATCTTTTTTTTTTTTTTTTGCTATTGAGTTTTATGAGTATTTAAATATTTTTTATATTAGCCCCTCATCAGATACTGCTTTTCAATTATTTTCTCCTATTCAATAGGTTACCTTTTAATTTTTTTTGATGATTTCCTTTGCTGTGCAAAAGCTTTTTAGTATGATATAGTCCCAATTATTTATTTTTGATTTTGTGTTTTTCCTTTTGGTGTCAGATTTAAAAATCATCACCAAGACCTATGTCAAGGAGCTTTACTGCCTGTGTTTTCTTATAGGAGTTTTATGGTTTCAACTCTATATTCAAGGCTTTAGTCCATTTGGAATTTTTTTTTGTGTGTATATTATTTTGTGTGTAGTATAAGATAGTGGTCAGGTTTCATTCTTTTGCATGTGAAAAAAACACCATTTATTGAAGAGACTATTGTATATTCTTGGCTCTTTTGTATAAATTAATTGACCACATACACATGGTTTATTTCTGGGGTATCTATTCTGTTCCACTGATCTATGTGTCTTTTTTATGCCAATACCATACTGTTTTATTTAGTATAGCTTTATAATGTAGTTTGAAATCAGGGCTTGTGATGCCTCCAACTTTGTTCTCTCAAGGAGATTTTTTGTTACTTTGTTTCTTTCTGGACTCTTTATATACTTCTGTTCATCTTCAGTGCTCTGATAACTCATTATTATACACACTGGTGTGAATCTTTATTCATCTTATTGGGTGGGCCATTCCACTATGAAAACTTTTCTTTTTTAATCTTGGGCATTTTTATTAAACTATTCATTTGATAATTCTTATTTCTTTCTGTGCTCTGTTTTTCTACATTGTCTTTCATGAGCAGACATTGCTCCTACAGATTAATTCTTTAACTTTATCTTTTTTCCTCCCATATAATATATCTTTGTTTTTTAGTACACTTTCTTGGAGTTCTCTTCACTTTATCTTCCACTCTTCATAATGACTTTCTATTTTCATTATATATACTTGATATATATAGTAATATTATTATTGTGTTAAGTAAATAAAAATATATATTTATCTTTATAATTATGTTCTTATTCTACTATTGGTATTTTTATGAAATAATCATTTATAGTTTTTGTATAATTTTTTTTGGTCCCTGTAATCTCTCGCTTTTCTCTTTCCTTTTTCTTTTACTATTTTTCTCTTTCATTCAGAGGCTTTATTTCTACTGATTCCTGATGCTACATTTCCCTCTATAATTTAAAACAATATTAAAATGTGTATTGACTTGTTATATTCACAAATTTGGTGGAAAACTGCAAGACACTTTTCAGTATGGGCTCCTTAAATTTTTTATTGATACTTTTGTTTTCTTGTTTTGGTTAGTTCCCTAGAGAGATATATGTCAAATCTACTTTGAGGCTTTGAGACTGGTTGTCAGAATTCTGGGACCTGGTAAAGAAAAGGTAGACTGGGATTATCAGAATGCAACATTTCTTTTCATTATCTTACTTTTATATACTAGTTTCTCTTTTCCTTGATGTGCAAACATTTCCAAAGGGCAAAAAGTAATTCCTCTCTACCCTACCCCTCAGATTCTTCCCTGGGACAGGTGGGTCACTCATATGCTATGTGATGTACGAAAGGGGATCTAAATATTTAACACTTCCTCATAAATCTTTCCACCAATCCTTGTTCTCAGCCCTACTCTGCATCCCTGGCTTCTGAGGTATATGGTGTCTCCATGTCCAAGAAGTGTTCTAATTCTTAACAAACATAATTTTCCTTATTGGCTTTTTCTTTCTTTTCCCCAACTCTTTGAAGGATTAGATTTCACATTTTTTGATTATTCAATAGTCTTTAATTATCCATCATAGTTTGTTTCCAAGATATTTGTTCACCTATTTTTTCATTAATTTAACAATATTTTATATATTGTTCAATGTGTTATTAATTACAAGTTTAAAAAAGATAAGGATTGAAATATATAGAGTTGATAAAAGCCAACTTCCTTTTATTAAATATATATATATATATTAATTATGTCATTTACTGCTTTGAAATATTCACCTTCTAACTCCTAAAAACTTACATAATATAATCCACTTTCTCAGGGAATATTAGTTTTTTTGTTTGTTTGTTTGATTGCCCAAAGCATTAATCACAATATACCTCTTCTCATTTACTTTTTATTACTTTGACTGGTACTGTGTACTTTGGTTAAAGTAATAGTCTTGTCCTCAAAATATTCAAGACCCTTCCTTAAACTGTAGTTTAGTATGTAATTTTCTCCTTATGCTCCAGAATTATCTTGTACTCCATTCCCAAATGGCAAAATTCTAATTATAAAAAGAAAAACAACAATAATGATTCCCCCTACAATATTTTCTGCTCTGTAAAACCTTTACCTTTTCCAGGGAAGGTTAGCCACCACTTCTTTTATTACCATAATATTACATTAATTTACCAATCTTATCTTTTACAGCAATATCTTTGTAGTTATTTGTATAGAAGTGTGCTCTTAATAGCTAACTGTTGAAGATAAAATCCTAGAAATAATTAGAAATAATTATTTGGTTTTTTTCTCTACTGCTTAGCTGTTTCTCATGCACATAAATCTTCAATAAGTTATTTTTGAGTATATGTTATCATTTTAGGTCTAAAGTGCTAATGGTGTATTTTTTTATTTCATTAGTTAAATGAAATAGGTAGCATGTTTTGTTTTTCTCAGATGTATGTTTGGTGGCTATGGATTAGAAATCCTTGAATGTTTTACATATATATATATATATATATATATATATATATATATATATATATATATAACCCCAAAATGACTTCAGTAAATGGTTTTATTTCCCTGTTGTATAAGTTACATTTAAAGTGGCTTAATATACAAAGGAAGAATAGTACATATGAAGTAAAATACAAACAAATGTACACGAAAATCATATAAGGAGTTAATTCTGAAAGTGTTACCTGTGTGTGCCATGCAGTTGAACTAGTTTTCTACACAAACACACACACATGTAATGAATCAGTCTTGATTTTAAACAGTGGTAAAATGTAACTATAAAAAAGTATCTTCTAGTTAAGCAGTGAGTATAAAATCAGCAATTAGAATGTACATTTGATAAAACATTGATAAGGGTAATGACAAAGTTTCCATAGGTTGGGGCAAATTATTTAATATGTATTTACTTATTCTGAACTTACTGACCTCACTAAACATGCCATGCCTTCTGAAATGGTATACTTTACATCATCCCTCATTACATAAGAGATATATAAAATTTTACCCATTTTCTTTTTCATGCTCTCACCAAAATAAGCAACTTATTTTGAATTTATGGAAATAGGAAGGAGTCTTTTTATACTAAAAAGGCTAATATCTTCCCTTGTAAGCATTTACCCTTAAGAAAATCAAATGTAGTATTTGGAGTATCTGTTGAGATTGTCAACTTTGAGCCTCTTAAAATTCATGCACAAAAAACTGAATGCTGTGACTTTTAAGATCAATAAAGTGCATTTATTCCTCTTTGTTATTGTTTTTTAAACAGCATATTACTATAACTGTCAAACAAATCTGAGTCTATGAGTCCTTTTCAATCTATGAGACTCTTTTCAAGCTCCTTCTTCACAAACTGCAAGTCCAGATTAAAAATACCCTGGCTATTGTGGAATGCTCTAACTAATGAAAAGCTATCTTTGCAACCAAACTGGTTATTGCAGTGCTCCTGAGAACAGATGTGGGCTGAATACAGCAGTCAATACCACAGTCATTTATGAACATTTGATGGAAAATTGAATAACAGACACTTTTTTTAATGCCAGTTCCATTCAGTTATACCTTACTCACATAGGCTAAGCAAGGTCAGTTACTTTAACTTTGCCATATTTCTCAACAGAATATTCTTGCCCATGCATTTCTCTTGTCCATTTTTCTGTTATTCTTTTGTTTTTGAATCACATGTGTCATGGCATTATACCAACATCAGAAAATGGGAGGGTCCAGTTAAACACACAAACTAAATTACCTGGGGTTTTAATTTGATTTTTTTAAAAGAGGTCCTTTTCTCTTTCCCTAAATAGAGTTGATAGTATGGTTCTTACTTTTCCCTCAAGAGTATAACAGGACAATGCATAAGATAAAACACATTTTGTTTGAGGGTTTGTAAATGATTTTGACCTTTTTAGATAGATATAGTGATAATAAGATTTTGTAACATTTTTATTTTTGTAATATTTTTATTTTCTACCATTAGAAAGACAGATTTATTAATATACATGTTGCTAACTGCTGCCTTATATACTTTTGCAGCATATTCCTAAAAGTAATACTAGAAATCATTTAACCCTATTTAAAGAGATTTCACATCTGATGATCTATAGTGCATTTAATATATCAATACACTAAAATCTTTGTCAATATATTTTAAAACTAAATCAAAGTAGCAAAGTGATTGAGAAACATCATAAACTCTGGATAGGATAAACTCTGTCAAGTAGAGGGCTATTGATATTTTAACCAATGTTAGTTTTTTTTTAATTTTTCTTCCCTTTTTCATATTTACCTATTTTTTGGCTTAAAGTTATGGAATTTTAGATTCATTCCTCTTTAAATTTTTTCACACTAGCACATTTTTATTCTGACCATGTGAAATAATGTGTAGACGTCAGCCACCAACTTGACTTCACAAACAAATGTTTAAAAATATTTTTTCTAAAGCAAACTTGGCCTTTGGAAATGTCACCGACTCAGAGAGTATGGACTTCTACCATAACCAGTATCCCTGTCCAGTTCCTCAGTGTCAGTCCTGTCAATGACTGAATGCTGTTGAAGCATAAATGTTTGAATTTCTTAGCGATGGTAAAAGAGCAACCTTTCAATGATTCTTTCTGGAGAGTGTGACCTCAAACCTACTGCTGTCAAACAGCTATCAGTATCTAAACAGAGAAACGAATGCTTCTTGGAGTATTACACTAAGATTATTTTCTCTAACCCCACCTTCCATTACTATAAAATCAACTCTAAGACTTACTGTAGCCACTAGAGGGGCTAGGAACCAGGACAGAATCTTACCAACACTCTCTGTTTTATTGCTTTGACTTGCTTGTGTTTTTGCAGGGACAATATAAGAAAATGCCCAGTGAAAACATCTTTGTATTCCTATAAAGATTTTATGGAAAGAGCTGATGATTTCAAAAGTAATTATGTAGAAGAAAATAAACTTGGATATTCAATCAGTTTAAAGTAAATATAAAAAAGCAATAATTTCCTAGGTTTTCAGAATTATTATTTATTTGACCTTTAAAAGACATTGTTTATAGACAATGATTACACAAACATAATATTCTCTAATTTAATGGTAAAATAAAATACACAATAGAAAGTATGTTTTTTGAAATAAGAAATTAACTTGTAATTATCTAGCGCAATGTTAAAGAGTCGTGCTCTCCTGAAACCCTAACATTCACAAACTAGTTGTTCTAAAGAAAAAAAATCTGTAGTTAAAAAAAATTTTTATTAAAGCTGTACCTTATAGTTTCCTTAAGATTCACAAAAGATATTAATTTATTTGAAACTCCAAGAAACAGTTAAAAAAAAGTTTAGCTTCTTTATCATTTCCCAGAGATACCTGATAATGAAAAACTTTTTTCAAGGCCCACCAATTATCATCTTAATATTCCAAGTTTAACATTTAAGAAAACTTTTTTCTATATCATGGCTTGGCAAACTTTTTCAATAAGGGGCCATAGAGTAAATATTTTTTGCTTTGCAGGCCAGAAAGTCTCTGTTATCTCTATCACCACTGCTGAAGTCTACCATTGTAGTGTGAAAGCAGCCGTAAGCAGACAGAAACAAAATGGGCGTGACTGTGTTCCAATAAAATTTCATATACAAAATTCTGAAGAAGGCTAGATTTGCCCATTTGTTGGCTGATTCCTAATCCATATCACCTATTCTCAATCTGTAGTTCACAAGGCCTATGATAAAAGGATGTGCTTTATTGGTGAAAATAAGGGAGAGTAAGTAGACCAAGATCTTCTATGCTTCACTTATAGCTGCTCAGTCTAATAGCGTTACTTTCACAAGCCATTAGTTAAACTAAATCTACTCTAATAATTTAATCTAATCTCTGCTTTCCTCATCTATAAAATGTAATGAGAATTATATCTTTCTAAGAAGCTGTTACTAAGTATGTATAAAATAAAATTTATAAATTATCTAGTATCATATAAGCACTTGGCCAAATTTACAGTTGTTGCCTTGTATTTTACAGATACATGTAATACTGTCATATAATTAGTCTTCTGCTAAAACATAATTTAAAATTATAGATTAATATTTCTTCATCTTCATGTTCAGTTGTTTAAAAAGCATTTATAAATATTTTTTAAAACCCACAAATATTCAGTTGTTTTTTATCTATTTGGAGATTATTTTTTCTCTATGAAGAAGCTTTTTCAGGGCTTAATATTAGTTTTTTTTCTATTTCTGTACAATCATTTTAATTTTGTCTAATGAAAAGTGTGATTATTGAAACTGCTGAAGTTCCTATTTTCATATTTGTTGCAAGAATGTAGCAATGAGCATGTGCCCTACATAAAGCAATTAATATGACTTTCAAGTAGGCAAATAAACTCAGGATATCTGTTTGCCCCTAACCAAACTTTCCTTTATTCTTTCAATGTGGCACCTAATTGGGAAACTTTCATTTTACTAATTTACATGTATCCATCATGTATCCAAATGCTTTTTGGAATAGCCTGTTTATACATAAAACTACACACACACAGAAAAACAAATATCATACACTTAAAAGACTTAATTAGTAGTTAAAGACACTCTTCAACTTTTATGGTACTCTGTGTGATATTTCATAGAAAATAAGAGTAAACAGTAAAAGCCAGGTTTTAATTGAAATAGGCTGGTAAATCTCTTTAGTCTTAATGATTCTTTGGTAAAGAGAATAACCCAAGAGTTTTCTTTTTAAATTAAAAAAATAAAAAAAAAAAAATATATATATATGGCTTAATATATGTGCTCTTGAGTTTCTCTCAGACCTATGACCATATACTGGAGTCAATATGTCTTTTACAGAAAATTGGTGGGTATAATTTAAATACTAAATCTGCCACATGAAAGCTTCAGTTCTTTGTGCCCTCACTTTTCATATACAAATTGGAGGCAATAATGTCTGTCTAGACACTCTTAAAAAGCATCAATAATAAGTTTTCAAACTTGGTATCACCTCGGAATAATTCGTGGATGGAATCCAGACATCGGCAGTTTTGATATCCTCCCAGGTAATTCTAATGTACAGCCAGCTACAAGAATTATAGGCCTGCAACAAGGGTTCTCATACCTAAAAATTGATCTGCTGAGGTTCTAGTTAAAATCTAGACTCTGAGTAGTCCTGGGGGATTCTCGGATTCTGAACTTCTAAAAAACTCATAGATGATGCTGGTGCTTGTGGTTCATGGACTGCACTTGGATTATCAAGGGCTTGAAAGATACTAACCTACTGTCCACACAAAAGGTTTGAAAAAGTATGAAATTGAAAACAGATTTATTTATTTATTTCTAATTCACTGATGTGGTGCAACTTCTACACTCAGCAAATTAATTTGCAGCTTAAGTCACACCCTTTATTATTATTATTAAAATTATTATTACTATTGGGCTTCCCTGGTGGCGCAGTGGTTGAGAGTCTGCCTGCCAATTCAGGGGACATGGGTTCGTTCCCCGGTCCGGGAAGATCCCACATGCCATGGAGTGGCTAGGCCCACGAGCCATGGCTGCTGAGCCTGCATGTCTGGAGCCTGTGCTCTGCAATGGGAGAGGCCACAACAGTGAGGCCCGCATACTGCAAAAAAAAAAAAAATTATTACTATTATATAATTATTTAAATAATTTGAGCATTTTATTTCTGAAAAACTAATGATCACTCCTTTCTCACTGAGGTAAAACTGAAAACTAAAATATAAACATATATCTTGCTTTATTCTTTTTATTTATGTAAAAAACCATTAAAACTGGGAGAATGAATAAATTGCATTTTTACTTATAATTACATTTTAGAACTCTTTTGTCTTCTTTCCAAATAAGCTAGTGATATTAATGAGGCTTTCTGTTTTTACCTGAAGAGTTTCTTAAAATTGTTACTGGGCTTCAGAGAGATTACCTCATGTTGTACCTATATTTCATTTCATATACTATCACTCTTCCCAA
Source organism: Phocoena phocoena (assembly GCF_963924675.1). Classification (NCBI taxonomy): domain Eukaryota; kingdom Metazoa; phylum Chordata; class Mammalia; order Artiodactyla; family Phocoenidae; genus Phocoena; species Phocoena phocoena. The sequence goes on from NC_089235.1 coordinate 54,960,047, forward strand.
AGGATATGCTTTTCAGTGATTGAAAATTTCTTATTGGAGGAAATATAAGGAAAAAAAAAAACTGATTGCTCAAAGAAGTGCTAGATGTTTTTCTCTTTTGAAATGTGTTTTAAAATAATTACTTGTAAAAGATTATATTCACTACTTATCTGTTTAATCAGGATTTATTGCAGAGGAACAGGAGCACATAGATTAGTGCCACATAGTACAGTTATAAAACATAGCGTTTTTGAAGAGGGTGTAGAGGAGGGCTTACAAGCAGAGAGAGAGCAGAGCACACAAGATCCCCAGGCTCCCATGGTCTCATAGTGAGCTGTGCCCAGTGGTCTACACTCACAATGGCTGCTCCTCCATTACAGGGTGCCCTCGCCTCCTGAGTGATTTATTATAGGGACAGTGAGTCAGGGATCTTCTAATTGAAGTCATAAGAATAAAAGTCACTACTGGTTGAGGAAAAGGCCCAGATACAAATTGGGAACTTCCCAAGTTAGGCAGCTCGTATGAACCTCTTATTCCTATGGGATGATTCAGCCCTGGGGCACCAGCTCTCTGATAAGTATGTATATACTCATTCTGCTCATTAATCATTACATGATTTTGGTAAGGAACGCCATGAAAAAAGTTTTGTATATAATAAGTGTTCCAAAATATGTTAAAGTACAAATCTAAAGCATGCAATTAATTAGAAACTGTACACCAATTCTTGTACTTTACCTGGAAATTTTCATACTAAATAAACATAAACAGTATACATTTAAATTCAATCTTTCAAAATATTTCTCTGTTAAAAGAGCGTTATTAAAATTTTATTTGTTACATACAAAGCTTTATAATCATTTGCTAGTAAGGACTTGGTCATTATAATGTCCAGTGTTGCAATGAAATATGAAGTAAATATTAATAAGGACCCAGGTTCTAGGCTAGATTATCTCTGAAATATATTAGAAACATGCACTTATTAACTTTTATTATTATTAATAAATATTTAAATGGACATTATCAATAAATAAGATGGCATTTATCAGCTTAAATTATATAAGATTACAAGCGTAAAAAATAATTCATGTAGTATCACAATGAGTAAAAACGGAAACATAAATTGTTTACTGGTAATAGAGTGGAATTAAGAGAAAAACAAGAGAAACAACAATGCAAATATAAAAGCTACCTGAGTGCAAGTGATTTTCTTCATTTACTATTTCTATGATTTTGTATAAATCACTTAAAGTCCTAGGAACTTGTCTCTTCATTTGTAAAACAAGAATAAAGCCTAACACACACGTACATGTGTGCACATACAAAGGCGATGTACCAGGTTACATGATTACCTAATTACTGTTTTATGGCTGAGCCACAATGCATAGACGTTACCATTGCTAAAATCTTTTTGTTTCATCATGAAATTTTTGGGAAAATCATACACACAGACACACATACTCTTAAATATGGAGAGTACCTAAACACTTCCAGAGATTATCTATTTATGCAAATAGTGAAAATGTGTATTTTCTTATCTTTTTGAATACATATTTTATAGGATATGATCAAAATAACTGAGCCACATCTGTATTGTATTATAACTGTGTTGTAAAATGTATTATAATTGCTCAGAGACAGAAATCATTATTCATTGAAAGAAATGTTATACACCAATTAAATGCAAGAAAATGTTCAAGAATCCCTGGGTAAACCAAACCTAAATACATATTTTTGTCTGTAGTAAGAAACATCCTCAAATGGATGAGAAAACATACGTGAAAAATAAGAGACATAGAGAGGAAAGAGTGTAAAACATCCAGTTGAACAATTCAGGTATGATTGCTTCAAAGTTGGTATTTGACATGATCCATGAATGATGGATAGAGTATTTATTGGTAGAGGTTGTGGGAAAACGACTATTTCTATAAAGCTTTACAATACACATTTTGTATTATCGAGTGGGATTCCACTTGTATAGGTCAATGCATCTTCCATTAAAAAAAAAAACCCACAAAGGCCACTGCCATAATTTTTTCTTGATCTGTTTGTTTTCTCTGAAATATTAAGATATTGTCTTTTCTTACATCTAGCAGTCTCTTTGTCAGTTTTTTTCTGTTGATGTTGTTTTGGCTTAAGATTGGAATAATTTTAAAAGAAATTTACCTATATAGTGTATGTTCAATCTCTATGCTCAGAAAATTACAAAAATACAAATTTAGAAATATGTCTTAACAATGAAAATATTCATATAAAATATATCATGATAAATGATACCTTTTCTACCACCATAGAGCATATCTCTGAACAAGTGTTGTGTTTGTAAGCATTGGAAAAGGCATCTTAATCAAGATGTCAATCACATATAAAACACGTTCCTGATCACAGCTCAGGGTAATAACAGTATTAACCAGGTCCTTTTCTAAGACTTAAGGAGTGTTACACCTAATTAATTTTACATTAGCAATGGCCTGAATCACTTTTAAGACAAGCTTATTCCCGATTATTAAGACTGTGACTTGATTTTGAATTAAAATTTAAAAGACCAAATCAAGATACATTAAAAACAACATGCATTCTTTCAAATATCTAAAGGAATAGCTATGGTAATATCTGTAATTCTTATCTGGATGACTTATTAGGATGACTTTAGTATCCCTCATGAAGTCAGCATTGTTGTTGAAGGGAAAAAAGCATTTACTTCTAAATAGCTCCAGTATTTTAACCATTTAATTGCTCTATTCCTAAAACTGCCATTTCTACATAATCGTGAGCTGGACTAATGTAGTGTTTGTATGCATCAGGCATATGCCGTTTCAGTAAATAAATGACTTATTCCTCCAGCTGCTGGGGTCTTCTGGCTACTCTGCTGCTAACCTTCTTCTAAGAAATTGTCCTGAAATGGAAAGAGCTTCCCCCAATTAATGCCGATGTAGGGCTATAAAGACCTGGCCCCTTCTCTGCAATACAGCATAACTATGAAGAACTGTTGATTTATAACAGAAATCCTGTATCTTGTTAAGAACGTGGAACAAAGTAGAACTCTCATTACTAATGGTAGAAGTGAAATTGGTGCAAACACTTCGGCGAGTTTAACAGAATTGAATACCCACACACAATATAACACAGCAATTCTTCTCTTAAGCTTTATATAGCAAATTGGAATGTCTGTATGCGTGTTTCAAAACCCACATACCAGAATATTCATAGAGGCAGTATTCAGAACACTGAAATGACTCAAATGTCTATCAATAGAATATTTATCTGTACAAAATGAGAATTAATGAGTTACTGCTACATAAAAGGATAAATTTGACAAAATAATACATACAAATGTGTGATTCTGTAAATAAAAAAAACAAAGTCAGGCAAAATTAATTTTTGGTGTTAAAAATTAAGCTTGTGCTTAACTCTGGTTGGTGGGAGGAACTATTGAATAGGAGGTGGCAGATCAAGGGCATCAGAGTTCTAGTAATTTTTTTAATTGGTGGGTAGTTATAGGTTTGTTTATTTTGTGATAATTTATTGAAATGAACACATGATTTGGGCACTTACATCTATGTGTTACATTGCATTTAAAAAATTAACAAAAAAGGTTTTAAAAAACAAAGCTTTAAGGCCACTTTTTGTTTAAGATGTAAATTTTTTTGTTCTCAGTTAGAAACAATTAAATTTGAAGGTGGCACAAATCAGTGATGAACTAGTGACCAGGAGATCAAGATTCATATTCTTGTAGTTCCATTAAGAATTGGTGTGACTTTGGGAAAGTGATTTAACGTTTATGGGCTTAATTCACCCTGTTTACATAATTGAAAATCTGAAGACTTTGAGTTCAGTACTCTACAACTGTTCAGTTTACAAGTGGGCCATTTCATTTTGGACTCTGGCAGAAATTACAACATCCATGTTACTCTTTTTCCTTAGAAACACAAACCCTCTTTCCTTATTTTAAAATCTGGGCACAGAGACTTCCCTGGCTGTCCAGTGGTTAAGAGTCTGCCTTCCAATGCAGGGGACACAAGTTCTATCCCTGGATAGGGAACTAAGATCCCATATGCTGTGGGGCAACTAAGCCCGCGTGCCACAACCACTGAGCTTGCACGCTCTAGAGCCTGTGCCCCACAGCTAGAGAGAAACCCGTGGAGAAACCCTGTGCCACAATGAAGAGCTCGCATGCTGCAACGAAGACCTGCTGCAGGCAAATAAATAAATAAATATTAAAAAAAAAAATCTGGGCACAATATTCCTTAGGAGGAAAAAAAGGAATATGTTTTCAAATTTCAACTGCAACACATTTTTTTTTTTTTGCCACATTGTCAAGTTCTGGATAGTGAATTATAAGTACAGGTGTTGGGTGAGATTGCCAGTGGAACTTTGATGGAACTGATTCATAAGGGAAGGGCTTGCCCTTCTCCCTTTCCTTCTTATGCTGGCCTATGTTGTCATGATTGCAGTTCCTGAAGTCAAAGGGAAATATCAGTTGACTTAGGGATAGAAACCCCATGTAAATATGGTGAAGATGTGTATACAGAGCTCCATGGAGATGCTCAACTCCGGATTGCTTACTCCAGACTTCTTTTGTATGAAAGAAATATTTTAAAAGCTTTGATTAATTCAAGGCTGTTAAGCTTTTTTCCTAACATACAAATGAACTTAATCTTCAACAATGCAGGCTGACACATATAATTATAATAAGCTATTCTTTGGAAAAATAACATTAATTTTTACATCAATTATTATGGATAAAAATAATGGTAAGTTGTAAGACATTGAGCATAAAACTGCATAATCACTGCCCTTTAATTTGTAACCTCAAAAACTAATTTCTGCATGCCTTTACTCCTAGCCTTGGAATCTATCTGAATTATTGCTAAAATGTGCTTCCCCATCCCTCATCTCTGAATATAGAATTAGTTTAGTGTGCAGTGTCTTTCAGTTGTTGTAGTACATCACTGGACTTGTTTTTCAGAAGACATATGAAGTATCTATATAGCTATAGTACTTTTTATTTTTCACACCCAGACAGTATATTTATAGTGCCCTAAATTTTTCTTTATTTCAGCTACTGCATTTGTCCAGTACATTAAATTAATATTTGATGTTTATCTCATTGCTAGTAGTATTTCTAATATGAATTTCTCACTTCAATTTCAGTTAATTAACTCTGAGATGTTTATTTATAACTAAAGTAATGGCACTTATTTTTTTTATTATGTAATATCTCAGATTTTTTCTTTTTCACAATTTCATTAGTCCATAAAGGCAATAAATTCCACAGAAGGAATACTCCAACTAGAAATCAGGATTCTCCTGCATAAAGCCAGGATAGTGCCTATGAATATAATTTAACGTGGCTCTAATGGTACAATCTGTGGAATGTAAAGAGAGGTACCATAGCATAGTGTCTTAGCATGTGAGTTCTTGGGTCAGACTGCTTGAGGTGGATTTTTTCTCCATCACTCAAAAACTGTTACCTTCATAAGTGCTTTAGTACTTCCAGCATCAGTTTCCTCACCTGAATAATGGAAATAATATTTAATTGTGTGGATATCATGGTACTCACCAAATATTCCATTTACTCCTTCATTTCCCAGTCCCCTGGAAGTAAGCTCAAGGTAAAGTGACTTGTTTTGGCAAAGAAAAGTATAGTCTGTTTGATTTCAGTAATTTTTTTTTACTGAAATGGTGGAAAGCTTAGGTATGATTCTTCGATTTCTTTTCCTTTGCCGTGATAAACAGCAATGGTCCAAGGAGAAAGAACTGAAAACAACTCCATACCCTTTTAGGCTTCCATCCTTCATCCCCAAACAGTATTATTTTTGTGGCTAAGCATTGTCTCTCCTGATAAAGTTGACTCCTCAGTGGCTGTCGTCTGCAGTTTAGGCTTCTAATTAAATAATTTATTCATTTGTGGGAAGCTCTCATGTCAATTCAGTTCACAAAATATTATTCAAAGATGAAGTTTGAACATTACAACTGCCCTTTCCTATTACCAGGCCTTTACTCATGAGCAGTTGTGATCCTCTCTGGCACCTATCTCCTAGGGTAATTACGTCCTTCGAAAGAGACACTTTCATAGCTTTATTTACCTCTAAAGAATGCTTAAGACAGGAATAAAGACACAGACCTACTAGAGAATGGACTTGAGGATATGGGGAGCTGGTAGGGTAAGCTGTGACAAAGCGCGAGAGAGGCATGGACATATATACACTACCAAACGTAAGGTAGATAGCTAGTGGGAAGCAGCCGCATAGCACAGGGAGATCAGCTTGGTGCTTTGTGACCGCCTGGAGGGGTGGGATAGGGAGGGTGGGAGGGAGGGAGACGCAAGAGGGAAGAGATATGAGAACATATGTATATGTATAACTGATTCACTTTGTTATGAAGCAGAAACTAACACACCATTGTTATTATACTCCAATAAAGATGTAAAAATAAATAAATAAATAATAAAAAAGAATGCTTATTACAAGTGAAAGGTTACATTTAACTCAGCCATTCTCTTCTTTACTGGAGGAAGAGTTATGAACTTTTGGAACTTAAATATTCATCTGGTCAGCAATGGTTGAAGTATAAGGTAACATTTTCTTTCCTTGAGAATTTTAAAATATTATTTCTGATATATTCTTCTGGCATAAATTGGTGCTACCAAAGACTTACAACAGGGCTTCCCTGGTGGCGCAGTGGTTAGGAGTCCACTTACGGATGCAGGGAACACGGGTTCGTGCTCCGGTCCGGGAGGGTCCCACGTGCCGCGGAGCGGCTGGGCCCGTGGGCCATGGCCGCTGGGCCTGCGCGTCTGGAACCTGTGCTCCGCAGCGGGAGAGGCCGCAGCAATGAGGGGCCCGCGTACCGCAAAACAAACACGAGAAAACTTACAACAATTTTTCCTTACACATCATGTGCTCTTTTTCTGTCTAGTTGCTCAAAGGACTGCTGTGTCTCAAAGTCTAGTAGTTTTATTAGAATATGTATTGCTAATTCTGGGTCATTACGTAGTTTTCATTTATTTTAAATCAACAAAGTTTTCCTAAATAATGAATTTTAGTATATGTTCTGCTTCCTTGCTTGTTTTCTCTTTCAAGAATTCCTGTTAACTTAGTTTCATTGTCTATATTTAACATACATTACTTTCTCATTACTTTTTCATTGTCTATATTTAATATACATTATTTTCTCTTGAATAATTTATATCACTTTTTCGTGTTTGACTTTTAAATTGTCCTTTTTACCTTCTATGTTTCTTAAAATATTATCATCACTTTAATTCACTCTTGCATTCTTATTTCTTTAATCTTAAAGTCTAAATAATATTTTTTATTTTACTTTATTTCTTTGATTCTATCACTTCATTTCACATTATTTCTAATTTTCACGTATTATGTTTTCATACCTTGCATAAATGTCTTGATGTATTTTTAACAAATATTATTATACTTCAGGGCTTCCCTGGTGGCGCAATGGTTGGGGGTCCGCTTGCCGATGCAGGGGACGCGGGTTCGTGCCCTGGTCTGGGAGGATCCCACGTGCCGCGGAGCGGCTGGGCCTGTGGGCCATGGCTGCTGGGCCTGCGCGTCCGGAGTCTGTGCTCCGCTGCGGGAGAGGCCGTGGCAGTGAGAGGCCCACATACCGCAAAAAAAAAAAAAAAAATTATACTCCAGATCCAAATACGTGAAAATGTGTGGCTATTCACTAAATAAAGGCATAATCTTCAAAAGTATAAACAGTAAAATGAAATGATAAGGGAATGAAGTGCATTTCCTTTCTAATAAAACCATTAAAAATAATTTGATTTTCTTTATGCTTGAAACAAAACTTAAACATATAGCAACAATTAAGATATAAGCATAAAATTAATCTGATAGAGGAAGAAAAATATTTTGATCAAAATATTTCATACTTTGTTATAAAACATCAAAACACTTAAAACTTTACTGAAAAACAATGTAATAGATATTTTAATTTCAAACAAGTATAGTCTTATATTTCCCATGTTCACCTTCATAAAAATATTCATTACTTCCCTAGGCTTTGGGGCATTGCTTCTCCCCTTCATAATTTAGCTTCAGAGTTATTTTCTACACATACAATCTTCTACTTGGTCAAAGGGAGTTTTCATTTTAACTTCACCATTCTTGGTATACTGTCATGTATCAATCATCAAGTTGCTTTTGTAAAGTGTATAAAGATGTATGTGGATATTTAGTTTGAATACCACATGTATCATTATAATTACCATCATGACTTTAATATTTGATTTATTTAGGCAACTGTAGTGATACTGTGGTATGTTGCTTAGATACCATCTCTACTTCTTTCAGGAATAAAATACTCTTCCCCCAACCCCTGTGTTGAGCATGTTGATGATTGAGAGTCATCAGCTGAGTTAGTATCAAGTATGGCCTTAGCTGTCACCAGGTCTCAGTTCAACTTCTCTTTCTGCCTTACTCTCATAGCAAGACTGTCCAAATGACAAGACTTTTCCTCTGCTCCTTAAAGTTGTCTACGAAACTGGTTGTGTTTGTACAGTTTCTATGAGTCTAGTGGAGACTGGTGTTCTTAAACCCAGCATGGTGGTTACATTTGCTCTAGTCAACAATACTACTGACTAGAAATTTCCATTGAAATTGCACCACGAAGCTTTGAATAAAGCTCTTCCTGGTGACAGAATGGGCTTCAACGTGTCTGTCCAAGATATCCGTTATGGCAACATAGCTGATAACAGCAAAAATGACCCACTAATGGAAGCAGCTGGCTTCACTGCTTAGATGATTATCCTGAATCATCTAGGCCAAATCAGTGCTGGCAATGTACCTGTGCTGGCTTGTCACACAGCTCTCATTGCTTGCAAGTTTGCTGAGCTGGAGGAGGATTTTTCATTATTCTGCTAAGAAGCTGGATGATGGCTCTAAAGCCATCATCTGGAAGTCCATGTGTGTTGAGTGTTTCTCTGACTAGCCTCCTCTGGGTTGTATTGCTGTTCTCGATATTAGATAGACTGTTGCTGTGGGTATTTTCCAAGCACTGGATAGGAAGACTGCTAGAGCTAGCAATGTCACCAAGTCTGCTCAGACAGCTCAGAAGGTTAAGTGAATATTACCTGTAACACCTGCCACCACAGTCTTAATCAGTGGTGAAAATCACTGCTTGATTCAGCATCATCAGGATCCAATCATATCATTTTATCTCCTGCTAGTATTTGATGACTAAAGTATACAAGTATAGTATAGTCTGTTCCTTTTTTACTCTGCCTAGTTCTTTCCACATCAGATAGTATGCAAAGTAGTGCTTCTAGTAGGCTAAATAATGGCCAACTATATCAAGTCATAATCCTTAAGGCCTGTAAATGTTATCTTATGAGGAAAAGGGGTCTTTGAGATGAGATTGCGCTAAGGATCTTGAGATGGAAAGATTATCTTGGATTTTCTGGGTGAGCATGTATATAATCACATGCATCCTCATATAAGGGAGGCAGTGGAAGATTTTGCACAGGAGAGGAAAAAGAAAAGTGAAAATGGAGGCAGAGATTTTAGTGTTAAGACCACAAACCAAGGAATGCCAGGATCCACCAAAAGCTAGAAAAGAGTAAAGTTGTAAGCTAGAAGAGGCAAGGAATGGATTCTTCTCTAGAGCTTCTCTCTCTCTAGAGCACGTTTCTAAGACCTCTTTGATTTTGACTAGGTAATACTGATTTTGGAATTTGAGAGAATAAATGTTTGTTTTTGTAAGCATCAAAATAGTGGTAATTTGTTACAGCAGCCACAGGAAACTAATACAATGCTAATTATTAAAATTGTGGCTGATAGGAGATATGGAGTTAACGATGAGGGAAACACATTCCTACAAGGAGGAGACATTTGTATTTTCTTCAGCCACGAGTTGGGTTCTATGTTTTGACAGATACACAGAGGGGCAAGTTTGCAAATGTAAAGTTCCCAGAATAATCTGAGATTTGAACACTTCTGAGTGCATATACAAAAAACTCCATAGGAAATCTAGAGTCTCAATCCTTCCTGTCAGGACCCCTACCTTAGTGTAACATTTTGCTGGGAATGAAAATACAACCTTCTCTGGAGCTCTGCTTCTCTCATAATTAAGCTTCAGCCCAGATCCTGTATATTTTCTATGTTTCAGGTGCAGTAAATGAGAGTTCCTCTATATGCTGCCAAGGCCATCTGGCTTTCACACTTCAGTTTTAATTGGAGATTAATCATCCTTATCCTTTCTAAGGCTTCAATTGAATGCAGCAGTAGCCATTGGATTTCATAAAGTTATTCTTACTAATTCTTATGCAACTCTCAAATCCTAAGCCATTTCACTTTCCATATATTCCCTTTCACTGATATTTCATCTTAGTTCAACAGCAATGGGATTTTAATAATTATACCACTGCCACATGGGCTATTAGTGATTCAATTACCACTATTAATGAGGTCTTCACTGACAACCAGCCAGCAAGCAATCCAGCTCTAAACTTCCATTTTCCAGTTGGTTACTTTGGATGATTCCCAGCTTCAATTGTCTATTGGCCAGGTTCTCTGGGAAGCTGACTCTGAGACTGGGATTTACACACAAGACCTTCTGGTCAGGGGGTGGGAGTGGGCGTGGGGGGTGTTACTCTCAGGATCTACATTTGTGTTTTTCAGGCCACGTAATAGAATTAGCCAAGGCTCCCCTCATCTGCTCTCCTGCCCCACCTTCTATGGCAGCCCTCTCTAAAGAACTCCCCCTCCCCCCCAGTAAAGGCCCTGTTCCTGAGGCGAAGGCTTCTGGTAAATGTAGTCCAAGGTCCCAATGGGCCTGCTCTGAGTCCCTCTTCCAGCTCTTGGATTGGTTCAGACCTTATAATTGCAGGATTTATAATGGTTGCAGGGCCTCTCCCATTTGGTTCTGTAATTAGCCCTAAGCCAGAACACTTCGTGAAAGTGAGAAGAACCCAGGGATGTTCATTCTTTCTTCTCCTTCTACGATCTCTGCAGCATGATGAGGTAATAGGATTATAATTATGACATAAAACAGGCAGGAAGCAAACGGGTAGGAAAAAGATGTTGAGGGTACAATATTTCCTCTGCAGGAAATAGAAAGCACATTTTCTTAAATCTCCATCACTACCACCACCTCCTACCTCAGCCTCAGTATTAAATCCTTTTGAAAAGGAACAATGTAGACATTAGAAGGTGAAGAGGCTGGGAAATAGCTAGATGATTTCTAGCTCTTATGTAAATTTGAGTCTCAGCTAGCATCAAAGATAATTCAGAAAGACTGACAAAATGATGTAAAAAGAGAATTTAAAGCAATGCCTTCATGTTGTGAACTCTTCATAGGACAGAGTTTTGAGTTCTTTCTTGATTGGAAAGTAGTAGTAATACAAGTAGTCGTTACTATTACACTTAGCAACAAATCCCTTGAAAGACATCTGGTTTCTCTAAATATTTTGTGTCCCACTGAAGTCTGGATAGGTAAAATAGCTGTGATCAGCTTGAAAGTAGAGCCAGTGTTGTGGATCTTTCCCGTGAGCAAGGGAATGTGGGAGGCAGGAGCCACTAAGTCTTCAAACTGGGGTAGAAGTGGGGTCAATCTGTTTGGGGCAGGGGATTCTTTTCTCTCATTAAGTTTGTTTTAATGAGCTTCAAAATTTTGAGAGATTTTTGGTCCTTGTTTTTATTTAAAAAGTACTGATTTTAAAAACTAATGATTTAAAACTGCCCCCCACAATGGTCTGTAAATTATCCTCCTCCCAAAGGTTTTACTACAGATGGTTATCATTAATCTCTTTTACTATTAAACTTAAATGGGCAATTAAAACAAACAGTTCTAAGACCATTTTTTCCACCACTGATTAAGACTGTGGTGGCAGGTGTTACAGATAATATTCACTTAACCTTCTGAGCTTTCTGAGCAGACTTGGTGACATTGCTAGCTCTAGCAGTCTTCCTGTCCAGTGCTTGGAAGATACCCACAGCAACAGTCTATCTAATATCAAGAACAGCAAAACAACCCAGAGGAAGCTAGTCAGAGAAACACTCAACACACATGGACTTCCAGATGATGGCTTTAGAGCCATCATCCAGCTTCTTAGCAGAATAATGAAAAATCCTCCTCCAGCTCAGCAAACTTGCAAGCAATGAGAGCTGTGTGACAAGCCAGCACAGGTACATTGCCAGCACTGATTTGGTCTAGATGATTCAGGATAATGCTTGCTTTTATATTATATTGCTAAAATAGCACAGGTATTAGATTTTCCAATAAAACTCTCATGAGTCAAAGATTGTAGTATCAAGCTTTTCAAATAAGTACAAGGTAAAATATGAAGAGGGTCAGGACTTATGGCATGATGCCCCTCCGTCTTTCCTTTTCTCATCTGATATGGACTGGCCCAGATTAAAAGCTACATTTCTAAATTAGGTGGGCAGTAACTATACTGACACAGGAGCCAGGATCTGAAACATCTCAATTTTATACTCAGATAGCTAAATGGCTTACCTAACATTTTCCAGGAAGTCATACCTCAAAAATTCACATATTGCAGAGTTATTTACTATAAGTAATCCTAGACGAATGGGTACTGTCTACTAAAAGCAAGTCATCAAAAGAGCACTCCCCAATTAATCTCTTGGACATAAACTTCAATCTCAGATTCTGTTTCCCAGAGTACTCCAAAGCTCACTTTTTAATATTTTGATTTTTAAAATTATGAAACATCTGATAGATTTGTATGTTCTGGTAAAAAAAAACAGGAAATAGAAATTTTTTCTTTACCAAAATCATGTGAAACTATTGTTCATGGTCAACGTGTACTTGTATTGAATTAATCCATTTCTCAGATCACTGACTTCTTATCAAAGATATTGGAATGTAGAGAGATTTTTCAAAATAAATGTTATAGTAAATGTCCTATACATGGATGGCATATCTTTATTTAGTTTTTTAATACCCAGAGGTTATTTCCAGGTGTCATCTAGATAAGTAAATCATAAATAGTGGATTAGATCATTTCTTCAAATTCTGGACGATAATTGTAATTTTACTCACTAACTCTAGTACTCAGTATTGTTTTCTTTTTTACTATTTTGGTCATGATTAGGGTCTCTGAGCTCTATCATTTACAATGTCCAGTTTTTAGTGGTCTGTACTGTATGTGATGTATTTAGTCAAGAATGGCTTTTTTACAACAGCTGCACAAATTAATTCCAAAACTCACCTAGGGAAACATTAAAACATTTCCAACCTAGAAAACTCATATTTATGTCCCTTATTCAAAAATTAGTCTTTCTCTTTGAATGTAATCCCACCATTTAAAAAAACAAAACAAGAGCTTCCCTGGTGGCGCAGTGGTAGAGAGTCCGCCTGCCGATACAGTGGACACGGGTTCGTGCCCTGGTCCGGGAAGATCCCACATGCCGCGGAGCGGCTGGGCCCGTGAGCCATGGCAGCTGAGCCTGTGCGTCCGGAGCCTGTGCTCCACAACGGGAGAGGCCACAGCAGTGAGAGGCCCACATACCGCAAAAAGAAAAAAAATAAAACAAAACAAAACCTTATCTCATCCAAAATACCTAAACTCTGGCATACAGCTTAGGGTCCCTCCTGACAGTTCTGATATTTTAATGAATCTGGAGAGAAAGATTAAGGCTTATTGCCCCTACCTTTGATGGGTACTGACTATCTGCCTCAGAGTTTATAAGGCAAATATTCTTTTTTTTTTTTTTTTTTTTTTTTTTTTTGCGGTACGCGGGCCTCTCACTGTTGCGGAGCACAGGCTCCGGACGCGCAGGCTCAGCGGCCATGGCTTATGGGCCTAGCCGCTCCGTGGCATGTGAGATCTTCCCGGACCGGGGCACGAGCCCGTGTCCCCTGCATCGGCAGGTGGACTCTCAACCACTGCGCCACCAGGGAAGCCCCCAAAGGCAAATATTCTTAAATTTTAAAAGAGATGGATGAGTAAGGTGGTCCTTTAGATTCAGGGAGAACTTCATTCTTAAAATTTACAGCTCTTGATCTTGGTGCTATCCCTCTTGGCTTCTTTCCCAGAACTTTTTACTGTCCAAGTTGATCATCTGTCAAGGCTTTTGACCTAGATATAGTTGATTCTGAGAGTTTAACTCTTTCTGCCATTGAACGAATCACTTTAAATTTTATTAATTCTCTACTATGGTTTTTATGGTTTTAAGGAACTAATTTTCTAAAGAAAAATACTATGATCAGGTAGTTTGTCCAGAATATATAATGCATCATGAACAGAGCAAGAAATTGGCTACTCAGAATCATTCCCATTAGTCCTTTCTCCAGGAATTTCTTGAACATTAATCCTGTCTCTGTTAAAAACTGCTTTAATAGAGAATATGAATGTCATGAAGCAGATTTAAGATACCAATTTCTTTGCAATTAAAGAAGAAAATTATTCAAGCAGTTCAGAATACCAGACTCTGGATGACCTGAGTAATAGATTAAAGTGATAGTATCCTACTTTCTACATCTTTAAATCCTGTACTTTATCATTTTTCCATGGATAAGTTTAGTCTTCTATACCCCCAAATTGTAGCCACCAAAATCTCCATTATCTTTTATCACCAAAAAGATAGGAAAATAGAAATTAAGAAAGAAAGAGAAAAAAGAGAAGAGAAAAAATTTTTAGCCACATGTGAACATGTTATTTTAAGCTATTATCGAGGAATATTGTCACTGAGATTCCTAATAGCTCCAGCACTCACTGAAAAAAAAAAAGGTCATAATAACCCTAATTCATTGCTGGTGGGAATGCAAAATAGTATAGCCACTTTGAAAGACAGTTTGGTAGTTTTTTACAAAACTAAACACTCTTACCATACAAATCAGCAATTGCACTCTGTTATTTATTTACCCAAATGAGTGGAAAACTTAAGTTCACACAAAATCCTGCAAAGGCGGTAAACAGCAGCTATCTTTATTCATGAATGCCAAAACTTGGAAACAACCAAGAGGTCCATCGTAGGTGAATGGTTAAGTAAATTGTGATACATCCAAACAGTGGAATATTATTCAGTGCTAAGAAGAAATGAGCTATCAAGCCATGAAAAAACATGGAGGAACCTTAAATGCATATTACCAAGTGAAAGAAGCCAATATGAAAAGGCTACATATACTGTGATTCCAATGGTATGACATTCTGAGAAAGGCAAAACTATGGACACAATAAAAAGATCAGAGGATGCCAAAGGAAAAAGAGATGAATAGGCAGAGCACAGAGGATTTTTAGAGCAGTTAAACTATTCTGTATGATACTATTATGATTGATACATGTCTTTTCTTGAGGTATAGTCAATTTACAATATGTTAATAGTAGGTGTACAACATAGTAATTCAAAAATTTTATAGACTATACTCCATTTGAAGTTATAAAATATTGGCTAAATTCCATGTGGTGTACAATATACACTTGTAGCTTATTTATTTTAAACATCGTAGTTTCTGCCTCTTTATTCCTTACTCCTATCTTTCTCCTCCCTCCTTCCCTCTCCCCACTGGTAACCACTAGTATGTTCTCTATATCTGTAAGTCTATTTCTGTTTCATTATATTCATTTGTTTGTTTCATTTCTTAGATTCCACATATAAGTGATAACACACGGTATTTCTCTTTCTCTCTCTGACTTACTTCATTAAGCATAGTACCCTCCAGGTCCATCCATGTTGTTGTAAATGGCAAAGTTTCATTTTTAAAATGAGTGAGTAATATTCTATTTTGTATGTATATACCAGATCTTCTTTATCCATTCATCTGTTGGTGGACACTTAGGTTGCTTCCATATTTTGGCTATTGTAAATAATGCTGCTATGAACATTGGGTTACATGTATCTTTTCAAATTAGTGTTTTCATTTTATTTGGATATATACTCAGGTATGGAAGTGCTGACTCACGTGGTAGTTCTGTTTTTAATTTTTTGAGGAATCTTCATACTGTTTTCCACAGTGGATGCACCAGTTTACATTCCCACCAACAGTGTACAAGTGTCTACTTTTTTCCAGATCCTCAGCAACATTTGTTATTTGTGTTCTCTTTGATGATAGCCATTCTGACAGGTGTGAGGTGATTACTCATTGTAGTTTTGATTTGCGTTTCTCTGATGATTAATGATGTTGAGCATCTTTTCATGTCCTTGTTGGACATCTGCATATCCTCCTTGGAAAAATATCTGTTCAGATCTTCTTCCCATTTTTTAATCATTTTTTTTGTTATTGAGTTGCATGAGCTGTTTATATATTTTGGATATTAATCCTTCATTGGTCATATCATTTTCAAATATTTTCTCCCATTCTGTAAGTTGTCTTTTTATTTTGTCAATGGTTTCCTTTGCTGTGAAAAAGCTTTTACGTTTAATTAGGTCCCATTTGTTTATTTTTGCTTTTGTTTCTTTTGCCTTAGGACACACATCCAAAAAATATTACTACAATTTATGTCAAAGAATGTTCTGCATATGTTTTCTTCCAGGAGTTTTATGGTTTTCAGTCTTACATTTAGGCTTTTAATACATTTTGAATTTATTTTTGTATATGGTGTGAGAAAATGTTCTAATTTCATTATTTTACGTGTAGCTGTCCAGTTTACCCAGCACCACTTATTGAAGAGACTGGCCTTTCCTGATTTATATTCTTGCCTCCTTTGTCATAGATTAAGAAACTGGAAACGATTATTTCTTAGTGTTGACAAATAAGGAAAAAGACTAAGTAAGCATGATTTCTGATTTCAGGTGTTACAGTATCGTGTGAAATTTTAAAATGTGACCAATTGCATGAAAGGCTTCCTTGAAGAAATATGTGCTGGCACTAAGAACTTTCTCATCTATTAATTTTAACATGGGCATAGTGCTGAATTCTCCTGTAAATGTGTCATTAGAAGTCAGCCAATGGAGCTTGTGCTCAGCACCCAGAACTGAGCAGTCCATGGTCTTGGTTGCAATAATGTGATAGTAGGGATAACAATCTGAATAAATGTATCCTCTTTAAATATTTGTAAGAGTATTTCTCAGGTGAGACCCACTACAGAACGGAAGTTTTAGAGATCACAAAACTGCAATAATTTTGAATTGCAAAGCTGCATATGTCTCTTTTAGGTCAACTTCTGCCACCTAGTAAATTGCAACTTTAGTATGTTAAATGGTGCTTGGTAGCCTAAAAAAGTTAATTAGCTTCCAAAGTATTTAACTTATTTTTACGGAGTGACTTACTGGAAGAATCTTGCTGATTTTGGAGTATAATATGAATATATTACTATTATTAATAAAACTATGTGATATTATTTCATGATTTGACATTAACTTGTGTATTCTAAAGACATAAAACACTAAATTAATTTTTCCTGAGCAGCAGGCTGCCATTTAGTGCCCAGAAGTAATTTACAACTAATACCTGATGCCTTAAGACTTCCATAGCTCCTGAGAATAAACAGTATATCCCTAGAATATTTTTCTCATCATCATTTATCATTATGCCTAGTATTATGAAAGTGAAGCATATAATTATAGCTTTTTCAGTATATCATTCTCATTTCTTTTTTATAATCTGTTTTTGTATTTCATGTGAAAAAAATCACCACTTACATTGTTCTGCATTTCATTCTTTTATTTGGATAGTTAGATTTTAACCTAAGTTATTAAACACGTTATACTCCTCTAGTTATCTCTATCAGTACCAACTACAGGAGAAAAAAAGCACATGAAGACTTGCCAATTGTTTTTGTTTTACCTGTTATTTAATTTTACTCATATTTTAAAAAGCAGGCATTTGAAAAACTGAACTATCCTATCTATACCTTTGCTTCCTGTTTTTCTAGGTTTTCCACACTTTATATTTAAAACATATTTATAACAGAAATACCATGTCTAAAACAGTTTAGAAAACACAGTTTAACTGTTTTAATAGCACAATGTATAATCTAGTTCTGTTACAGTGCCAGGAATTCATGGGAATTTCTTGCTATGTACAAGGAAGAAATCGTTTCTACTCTTGTTTTATCTTCAGCTTTGAAGTTACATCCTCTTGATCCTCTTGACTTTTACCTGAATGCTTAAGTATGCTTTAAACCCTGAGTCACACTTGACCTTGGTTGTGGTCTGTAGTTCAATGACTCAATATCGAGTAGGTCTGAACTTGTTTTTTGTAAAAGATGCTTCCAATAAGTATGTTACTTCTTTAGCCTTCTGTGTAATTTTCTCTTGTTTAGGACCTAAAAACCTTAAATAGATGGTCTTTCCTCTATATCCCATGAATCCTGAATGTGTAGTAATAAATTTGTTTGGGGTTAGTTCTTCTTTATTAAAAAATAATTTTTTACAGAGTGCACACTTCTAGGCATTTTATAGAATACAAAGGATATAAATATGAATTTAAGTGTCCTCGGGCTTCCCTGGTGGCGCAGTGGTTGGGAGCCCGCCTGCTGATGCGGGGGACGCGGGACCATGACCCAGTCTGGGGGGATCCCGCGCGGCTGGGCCCGTGGGCCATGGCCACTGGGCCTGCGTGTCCGGAGCCTGTGCTCCACGACGGGAGAGGCCACAACAGTGAGAGGCCCATACCACAAATAACAAACAAACAAACAGACATACCAGAACTGCAAATCTCAGTGAGAAATCAGTGTAGCTCACTTTAAAAAAAAAAAGTGTCCTCACCTTCAAGAAGCTTACTGTCAAGCAGCAATGGCAATTACATAAATAACTTCAGTAAATATGAGTGATATGACGTAGACAAGGTATAGAATTGTAAAATATATATATATATATCAATCTAGTAGGGTATTACATTATTAAGATTATATGTAACTTTCTGTGCTTAGATCTTTATCAGTGGAAGACTCTGAACTGTATTTAATAAATGTTTTGCAGTCTAGAATGATTTCTGACTTAGAATGACTAATGAACCTGACTCTGAGAGTATTGTTTTTCTGTCCTTTCAAACAAAATGCTCATCTAAAAGTTTTTACAAATTGCTAATGAGTGCAAACCTTTTAGATCAAACCATCCCTGAACTTCCTCTGTTATTTGAGTTAATTTTAACAATATTTTCCCAATCTAGCTAATCACATTAATACAAAAGGTCCTGTTCTAACATCTGTCTATTTTAACATAAATTCTGAAATACTGACATAAATTTCAGAATAAAGTGGACAATATCTTTTTCTTTCTTTTTTTAAACTAAATAACCTCTTCCTTTATTCTTGAAATAGTTGCTTCTACTAGGTCCTATAGTCCTACTCTTATTCTTACTCTAACCATATGATTCTAGAAAAATCTTTCATATTTTACTATAGTCCCATTAACTGCAAGTTCTTGGTCCAAGAGAAGGTGCTGATATAAGATAAAATAACCAGAGAACATTTCTGTAATTTCTCAAACTTAATTATTCAAAAATCTTAAGTGGCAGAAATATTAAAATATACATCTCAAGACTTGGGCAGCATGAAATTAAAGACAGTATTTGGTGAGGAAAAAATGAAACAACCTTTCAGAGAATTAAAGAGGAAGGAGACAGAAATACCTAGAAGCATTTAAGCCTATAGTTACAAATATTACTGTATCCAATTGCATTGTTAAACTTTTTCATTTGACAGCTTTTTTTTATTCTGCTACCTTTATTTAAACTAATTCAAGTAACAAAAATTATCATATGCAATCCAAAGAATAATTGAATAATGCATGGATATAAAGCACTAAAAGAATAGATTTTAGGAAACCATGTTTTGGAGGATAATACTAGAATCTAATATATATGTATCCCCACATGACACACCATTTTTTTCTCATCTTCTTGTGGTAATAATGTTTTCCTCTAATATTTGGAGCGTGTCAAACAAGTTATGTTTATTTAAAATATCATATACTTATGACATTAAGGTTAATATATGCACATGATATTTAATTCAGTACTTTAAGATTAAATGATGACAGTTGATGGCATTCACATAAAGTAAACAGCAAATCAGGATCAATATACTGAAATCAATTTTAGAAATGCAATCAAGAAACAAAGCTGTTTACTTTTTTTAACATTATACACCTATAATTAAGAAAGCACCAGTTTACATTAAGGTAAACAAGAGAGCGGAAAAAACAAGTCACAACTCAGTATTCCCCATTTGTTATTATTTATTTTATTTAAACTAAATTATTTAACTTTAAAGTACTCTCCCCAATGACTAGCATTATTTAGAGAGAGTAGTATGGACATTATGACAATAAATGTGATATCTTTAGAGTAAGACTTTCATTTGTGTAGTTTGGGTTCTTGGAGAAGGATATGCTTGACGTGGAGGAGATTTTATTGTGAGAAATACCCGTGAGGGAAAGTGAGGGTGGGCAGGGAGGCTGGAAGAGATTTCAGACTGCAGTGCAAGTTTGACAACACTGTCAGAGACAGAAGACCTGTCGGTTGGATAGAAAGAGTCTCAGAGTGCAGTATGGTTATTAGAAATTTTCAGCCAAAGCCACCCATCAGAAGAGTCCCACGTCTTGCAAAAATGAGCCTGCATCTGTATCCTTGCTGCATTTAGTCACTGGCTAGAAACAGCCCAGGAGACACCTGGCCTAGTGCAAATGCACTGCTAGATTCAGAGAGCAGAACCTGGGACCAGCAGTCAATTACACTGCATGAGCAGGAGATCTGAATATTGTATTTTATGCCTGCCACAGTCCATACTTTGTGTCATAGTGGTCTATTTCTCCACATAAGTTTGGAGAGCAGCTCATCCTTGACTCCTGTGGGCTTCCTTCCCTAAGAGAAAACTCAGAAGACAGAAATGAGTGGGAAGAACTATAAACTGTCACAGCACTTGATTTCGTGATTGAAAGTAATTCTCATCCTCTCCTCCAATTTTTTTCTTCCAGTTTTACTGAGGTATAGTTAACATACAGCACTGTATAAGTTTAAGGTTTACAGCATGATTGATTTGATTTACGTACATTATGAAGTGATTATCATAAGTTTATTTAGTGAACATCCATCATCACATATATATATAAAATTAAATAAATAGAAAAAATTTACTTAGGATTTACTCTCTTAAAAACTTTCATAGATAACATAAAACAGTGTTGATTATATTGTACATTATATCACTAGTACTTATTTATCTTATAATTGGAAGTTTGAACCTTTTGACTGCATTCACTCAACTCCTCTTCCCCCCAACCCCTGCCTCTGGTAACCATAAATCTGATCTATTTTTCTGTGAGTTTGTTTTTGAAGTATATTTGACCTACAACACTATGTTATTTCCTATTACACAACATAGTGATTTGGTTTTTCTATACATTTCAAAATGATCACCATAATAAGTCTGTCATCTATATCAGCATAAAAAGATAATATATAATTATTGACTATATTCCCCAAAATGTACATTTCATACCTGTGACTCTTTTATTTTGTAACTTAAATTTGTACCCCTTAATCTCCCTTACCTATTGCTCTTCTTCCTCCATCCTTTTCCCCTCTGGCAACCACCTGTGTGTTCTCTGTATCAATAATTATGTTTCTGTTTTGTTCATTTGTTTTGTTTTTTAGATTCCACATTCAAGTGAAATCATACAGTATTTTTCTTCCTTCCTCTGTCTGACTTAGCTCATTTAGCATAATACCCTTGAGGTCTATCTGTGTTGTAACAAATGGCAAGGTTTAATTCTTTTATGGCTGAGTAATATTCCATTGTATCTATGTACCACATATTTTTTATCCATTCATCTATCTATGGACACTTAGGTTGCTTCCATGTCTTGGCTATTGTAAATAATGCTGCCATGAACATAGGGGTGCATATATCTTTTTGAATTAGTATTTCATTTTCCTTGGATAAATACCTAGGAGTGGAATTGCTGGATTATATGGTAGTTGTATTTTTAAATTTTGGAGGAGTCTCCATAATTTTTCCATACTGGCTGCACCAATTTACACCCTCACCAACAGTACACAAGGGTTTCCTTTTCTCCACATACTCACCAACAATTGTTATTTGTTGTCTTTTTGATAATAGCTATTCTGACAGGTGTGAGTTGATATCTCATTGTGGTTTTGGTATGCATTTCCCTGACAATAAGTGACTTTCAGAATATTTTCTTGTGCCTGTTGGCCATTTGTATGTCTTCTTGAAAAAATGTCTATTCAGATCCTCTATCCATTTAGTTGGATTGTTTGTTTTTTTGACATTGAGTTATATGAGTTCTTTGTATAGTTTGGATATTAACCCCTTATTAGACATATTGTTTGCAAACATCTTCTGCCATTTAGTAGATGGCCTTTTCATTTTGTTGATAGTTTTCTTCACTGTGCAAAAGATTTTTAGTTTGATGTAGTTCCATTTGTATACTTTTGGCTTTGTTTCCCTTTCCTGAGAAGACTTATCCAAAAAAAAAATTACTAAGACCAATATGAAAGAGCATATTGCCTATGTTTTCTTCTAGAAGTTTTATGGATTCAGGTCTTACACTTAAGTCTTTAATCTATTTTGGATTTATTTTTGTGCACGGTGTGAGAGTAGTCAAGCTTGACTCTTTTGCATATAGCTATTCAGTTTTCCAAGCACCATTTATTGAAGTGGCTGTCTTTTTCCCTCTTTTGTATATTCATGCCCCCTTTTTTGTTGATTAATTGCCCATATAAGAAGAGATTTATTTCTGTGCTCTGTATTCTTTTCCATGAATCAATGTGTCTGTTTTTGTGCCAGTACCATACTGTTTTGCTTACTATAGCTCTGTATAGTCTGAAGTCAGGGAGCATGATACCTCCAGCTCTCTTCTTTTGCAAGTTTGTTTTCCCTATTCAAGGTCTTTTATATTTTCATACAAATTTTAGAATTATTTGTTCTAGTTTTGTTTAAAATGCCACTGGTACTTTGTTAGGGATTGCAGTGAATCTATAGATTGCCTTGGGTACTATGTTCATTTTAACAATATTAATTCTTCCAATCCATGAACATGGTATATCTTTCCATCTGTTTGCATCATCTTCGGTTTCCTTTATTGGTGTCTTAATTTTTTTTTTAACATCTTTATTGGAGTACAATTGCTTTACAATGCTGTGTTAGTTGCTGCTTTATAACAAAGTGAATCGGCTATATGTATACATATATCCCATATCACCTCCCTCTTGCATCTCCCTCCCACACTCCCATCCCACCCCTCTAGGTGGTCACAAATCGAGCTGATCTGTGTGTGCTATGCGGCTGCTTCACACTAGCTATCTATTTTACAATTAGTAGTGTATATATATAAATGCCACTCTCTCCCTTGTTCCCAGGTTACCCTTCCCCCTCCCCGTGGTCTTAAGTCCACATTCTATGTCTGCATCTTTATTCCTGTCCTGCACCCAGGTTCTTCAGGACCACTTTTTTTTTTAGATTCCATATATATGTGTTAGCATACAGTATTTGTTTTTCTCTTTCTGACTTACTTCACTCTGTAGAACATATTCTAGGTCGATCCGCCTCCCTACAAATAACTCAGTTTTGTTCCTTTATATGGCTGAGTAATGTTCCATTGTATATATGTGCCACATCTTCTCTATCCATTCATCTGTCAGTGGACACTTAGGTTGCTTCCATGTCCTGGCTATTGTAAATAGTACTGCAGTGAATATTGTGGTACATGACTCTTTTTGAGTTATGGTTTTCTTGAGGTATATGCCCATTAGTGGGATTGCTGGGGCATATGGTAGTTCTATTTTTAGTTTTTTAAGGAACCTCCATACTGTTCTCCATAGTGGCTGTATCAATTTACATTCCCACCAACAGTGTAGGAGGGTTCCCTTTTCTCCACACCCACTTCAGCATTTATTATTTGTAGATTTTTGATGGTGGCCATTGTGACTGGTGTGAGTTGATACCTCATTGTGGTTTTGATTTGAATTACTCAAATGATTAGTGATATTGAGCATCCTTTCATGTGTTTTTTGGCAATCTGTATATCTTCTTTGGAGAAATGTCTGTTTAGGTCTTCTGCCCATTTTTGGATTGGGTGGTTTAATTTTATGATATTGAGCTGCATGAGCGGCTTGTATATTTTGGAGATTAATCCTTTGACAGTTGCTTCATTTGCAAATATTTTCTCCCATTCTAATGGTTCTCTTTTTGTCTTGTTTATGGTTTCCTTTGCTGTGCAAGAACTTTTAAGTTTCATTAGGTCCCATTTGTTTATTTTTGTTTTTATTTCCATTTCTCTAGGAAGTGGGTCAAAATGATCTTGCTGTGATTTATGTCATAGAGTATTCTGCCTATGTTTTCCTCTAAGAGTTTTATAGTGTCTGGCCTTACAATTAGGTCTCTAATCCATTTTGAGTTCATTTTCATTTTTGTGTATGGTGTAAGGGAGTGTTCTAATTTCATTCTTTTACATGTAGCTGTCCAGTTCTCCCAGCACCACTTATTGAAGAGACTGTCTTTTCTCCATTGTATATTCTTGCCTCCTTTATCAAAGATAAGGTGACCATATGTGCATGGGTTTATCTCTGGGCTTTCTATTCTGTTCCATTGATCTATCTTTCTCTTTTTGGTGCCAGTACCATACTGTCTTGATTACTGTAGGTTTGTAGTACAGTCTGATGTCAGGAAGCCTGATTCCTCCAGCTCCATTTTTCTTTCTCAAGATTGCTTTAACTATTCAGGGTCTTTTTTGTTTCCATACAAATTGTGAAATTTTTTGTTCTAGTTCTGTGAAAAATACCAGTAGTAGTTTGATAGGGATTGCATTGAATCTGTAGATTGCTTTGGGTAGTAGAGTCATTTTTACAATGTCAATTCTTGCAATCCAAGAACATGGTATATCTCTCCATCTGTTTGTATCATCTTTAATTTCTTTCACCAGAGTCTTATACTTTCTTCATATGGGTCTTTTTTCCCCTTAGGTAGGTTTATTCCTAGGTATTTTATTCTTTTGGTTGCAGGCATAAATGTGAGGGTTTCCTTAATTTCTCTTTCAGATTTTTCATCATTAGTGTATAGGAATGCAAGAGATGTCTGTGCATTAATTTTGTATCCTGCTACTTTACCAAATTCATTGATTAGCTCTAGTAGTTTTCTGGTAACATCTTTAGGATTCCCTATGTATACTATCATGTCATCTGCAAACAGTGACAGTGTTACTTCTTCCTTTCCAATTTATTTCTTTTTCCTTTTATTTCTTTTTCTTCTCTGATTACCATGGGTAATCCAAAACTATTTGAATAATAGTGGTGGAAGTAGACAACCTTATCTTGTTCCTGATCTTAGAGGAAATTCTTTCAGTTTTTCACCTTTAGCAATGATATTTGCTGTGGGTTTGTCATATATGGCCTTTATTATGTTGAGGTAAGTTCCCTCTATTCCTACTTTCTGGAGAGTTTTTAATCATAAATTGGTGTTAAATTTTGTCAAAAGCTTTTTCTGCATCTATTGAAATGATCATATGGTTTTTATTCTTCAATTTGTTAATACGGTTTATCACAGTGATTGATTTGTGTATATTGAAGAATCCTTGCATTCCTGGATTAAACCCCACTTGATCATGGTGTATGATCCTTTTAATGTGCTGTTGGATTCTGTTTGCTAGTATTTTGTTGAGGATTTTTACATCTATGTTCATTAGTGATATTGGCCTGTAGCTTTCTTTTTTTGTGACATCCCTGTCTGGTTTTGATATCAGGGTTATGATGAGCTCATAGAATGAGTTTGGGTGTGTTCCTCCCTCTGCTATATTTTGGAAGAGTTTGAGAAGGATAGGTGTCAGCTCTTCTCTAAATGTTTGATAGAATTCGCTGTGAAGCCATCTGGTCCTGGGCTTTTGTTTGTTGGAAGATTTTTAGTCACAGTCTCAATTTCAGTGCTTGTGATTGGTCTGTTTATATTTTGTTTTTCTTCCTGGTTCTGTATCAGAAGGTTGTGCTTTTCTAAGAATGTGTCCTTTTCTTCCAGGTTGTCCATTTTTTTAGCATACAGTTGCTTGTAGTAATCTCTCATGATCCTTTGTGTTTCTGCACTGTCAGTTGTTACTTCTCCTTTTTCATTTCTAATTCGGTTGATTTAAGTCTTCTCCTTTTTTTTCTTGATGAGTCTGTCTAATGGTTTATCAATTTTGTTTATCTTCTCTAAGAACCAGCTTTTAGTTTTATTGGTCTTTGCTATCGTTTCCTTCATTTCTTTTTCATTTATTTCTGATCTGATCTTTATGATTTTTTTCCTTCTGCTAACTTTTGGGTTTTTTTTTCCTCTTTCTCTAATTGCTTTAGGTGTAAGGTTAGGTTGTTTATTTGAGATGTTTCTTGTTTCTTAAGGTAGGATTGTATTGCTACTAACTTCCCTCTTAGAACTGCTTTTGCTTCATCCCATACGTTTTGGGTCTTCCTGTTTTCATTGTCATTTGTTTCTAGGGATTTTTTTGATTTACTCTTTGATTTCTTCAGTGATCTCTTGGTTATTTAGTAGTGTATTGTTTAGCCTCCATGTGTTTGTATTTCTTACAGTTTTTTTCCTGTAATTCATACCTGGTCTCTTAGCATTGTGGTCGGAAAAGATACATGATATGATGTCAATTTTCTTACATTAACCAAGGCTTGATTTGTGACCCAAGATATGGTCTATCCTGGAGAATGTTCCGTGAGCACTTGAGAAGAAAGTGTATTCTGTTGTATTAGGATGGAATGTCCTATAAATATCAATTAAGTCCATCTTGTTTAATGTATCATTTAAAGCTTGTGTTTCCTTATTTATTTTCATTTTGGTTGATCTGTCTATTGGTGAAATTGTGGTGTTAAAGTCCCCTACTATTATTGTGTTACTGTCAGTTTCCCCTTTTATGGCTGTTAGCA
Organism: Phocoena phocoena; assembly: GCF_963924675.1. Taxonomy (NCBI): domain Eukaryota; kingdom Metazoa; phylum Chordata; class Mammalia; order Artiodactyla; family Phocoenidae; genus Phocoena; species Phocoena phocoena. The sequence continues at coordinate 54,986,822 of NC_089235.1, forward strand.
TTTTCCTTATGTATAGAGGTGCTCTTATGTTGGGTGCATAAATATTTACAATTGTTATATCTTCTTCTTGGATTGATTCATTGATCATTATGTAGTGTCCTTCTTTGTCTCTTGTAATAGTCTTTATTTTAAAGTCTATTTTGTCTGATATGAGTATTGGTACTCCAGCTTTCTTTTGATTTCCATTTGCATTTACCATTTTCTTAATTGTTTTGGGTTTGTTTTTGTAGGTCTTTTCCTTCTCTTGTGTTTCCTGCCTAGAGACGTTCCTTTAGCATTTGCTGTAAAGCTCGTTTTGTGGTGCTGAATTCTCTTAGCTTTTGCTTGCCTGTAAAGTTTTTAATTTCTCTGTCAAATCTGAATGAGATCCTTGCTGGGTAGAGTAATCTTGGTTGTAGGTTTTTCTCTTTCATCACTTTAAATATGTCCTGTCATTCCTTTCTGGCTTGCAGAGTTTCTGCTGAAAGATCAGCTGTTAAGCTTATGGGGATTCACTTGTATGTTATTTGTTGCTTTTCCCTTGTGGCTTTTAATATTTTTTCTTTGTATTTACTTTTTGATAGCTTGATTAGTATGTTTCTTGGTGTGTTTTCCTTGGATTTATCCTGTATGGGACTCTCTGGTTTTCCTGGAATTGATTGACTATTTCCTTTCCCATATTAGGGAAGTTTTAAACTATAAACTCTTCCAATATTTTCTCAGTCTCTTTCTTTTTCTCTTCTCTGGGACCCCTATAATTCGAATGTTGGTGCCTTTAATGTTGTGCAAAACGTATCTGAGACTGTCCTCAATTTTCATTCTTTTTTCTTTATTCTCCTCTGTGGTAGTTATTTCCACTATTTTATCTTCCAGATCACTTATCAGTTCTTCTGCCTCAGTTATTCTGCTATTGATTCCTTCTAGAGAATTTAAAATTTTATTTATTGTGTTATTCATCACTGTTTGTTTTTGCTCATTAGTTCTTCCAGGTTCTTATTAAATGTTTCTTGTATTTTCTCCATTCTATTTCTAAGATTTTAGATCATCTTTACTATCATTATTCTGAATTCTTTTTCAGGTAGACTGCCTATGTCTTCTTCATTTGTTTGGTCTGGTGAGTTTTTACCGTGCTCCATCATCTGCTGCATATTTCTCTGTCTTCTTATTCTGCTTAACTTACTGCATCTGGGGTCTCCTTTTCACAGGCTGCAAGTTCGTAGTTCCCATTGTTTTTGGTGTCTGCCCCCAGTAGCTAAGGTTGGTTCAGTGGGTTTTGTAGGCTTCCTGGTGGAGGAGACTGGTGCCTGTGTTCTGGTGGATGAGACTGGATCTTGCCTTTCTGGCGGGCAGGACTACATCCAGTGGTGTGTTTTAGGGTGTCTGTGACCTTAATATGATTTTAGGAAGCCTCTCTGCTAATGGGTAGGGTTGTGTTCCTGTCTTGCTAGTTGTTTGGCATAATGTGTCCAGCACTGGAGCTTGCTGGCCTTGGTGTGTCCAGTGGGGCTGGGTCTTAACATTGAGGCAAAGATCTCTCAGAGAACTCTCACTGATTGATATTACATGGGGCTGGGAGGTCTTTGGTGGTCCAATGTCATGAACTCAGCTCTCCCACCTCAGAGCCTCAGGCCTAACAGCTGGCAGAGCACTAAGACCCTGTCAACCACGTGGCTTTTGGGAAGTCTGAGGTCTTCTGTCAGTGTTCAGTAGGTGTTCTGTAGGAGTTGTTCCACATGTAGATGTATTTTTGATGTATTTGTGGGGAGGAAGGTGAGCTCCAAGTGTTACTCCTCTGCCATCTTGAAGGCCCTCTATCTTCACACCTCCTGTTCCTAGAGGGTCCACATTTCATCTGGATAAAGGTGATATGCCTGAAGTGTATCTCACTGCCAGAAGGTTAATTCTTCTTTGGAAGAGAGCACCATCATCCAGAGTCTTAAAATTTTGTAAAGTTGTACAGCACAGGTAACTCTGCTCAATATTCTGTAATAACCTCACAGAGTGGTAGAGCCAAGGCCAAACCTCTCAGTGCAGAAATGGGTTTGGTCTCCTCTCTCTCTCCCTGCCACTCCCCACCCCGCAAACTGTTGTCTTCGTTTTCTGAGTACACGTCATTTACCTCCTTAGCTAGATGTATTCCTAGGTATTTTTTTTTGATGGGGTTGTAAATGGGATTATGTTCTTAATTTTTCCTTCTGATAATTTGTTGTTAGTATATAGAATGCAACATATTTCTGCATGTTAAATTTGCAACTTTATTGATGAGTACTTCCTCCATCTTTAATTTTAAGTTTCCCTAACCTTTAACAACCAACTCTGCAAATCTTCATGCCTTAGTTGATGGTGTGACTCAAACCTTGCTTCCTTCTTAATCTAGAATTGATGCACAAGTACATTCACAGTGTTAGTAGGACAAAGGGGTATGCTCAAGTAATTTACCTGGTTTCCACACATATTCCATCCCAGTGTTTGAAAGGATCTCTCTCACCTCCTGGTGATTACAGTCAGCTGCCATCTCAGGATGATGACTCCTCTTCACTTCTGCTGTTCTCTGTACATAATGATTCCAAAGTGCATCTGAGGCAGCTATGGTATAAAGCTCAATAGGACCTTTGCTAATCTCCAGGCAAGTGAGTACTTGATTTGTAAACTAGGACTAACGAATCCACAGAGCCCTGATTTTTATGGACAGAAACCCCCCAGATCCCAGTGGATCATTTGGAGTGATGGTAAGAAGACCACTCGTGTTTTACCCATTGCTTCCCAGACTCACATATTCTTCCTTTTGGGGTCTCAGACCCATATAGAAGTCTCTAGTTTAATGCATATACTGCATCTGGAAGGATAGCATCCTGTACTTTCAAAGTATTCCCTCTGAGAGGGAGCTTCAGGTGTGCCTTTAGAAAGAAATTCCAGCATTCTGTGAAACTGGCTATTTCTGGATGTTGAGGTATGTGATACAAGTAGTTTATCCCAAGGTGATAGACCCATTTCATCACCATCTCTGCTGTGAAGTTGGACATTCATAGCAGCAGTACCAAAACTGGCCTTGGAAAATAAGAATCTATCCTACTGGATCTATGCATAGCTTCCATCACGGCCATCATGACCACTAATTTTTTTTTTTCTTGCTGTACACAGGCCTCTCACTGTTGTGGCCTCTCCCGTTGTGGAGCACAGGCTCCGGTTGCACAGGCTCAGCAGCCATGGCTCACGGGCCCAGCCGCTCCGCGGCATGATGGCCACTCATTTTTTGTATCCATGATTCCCATTCCAGAGTAGCCAGTAGTGAAGTGACTACTATCAACTGATTAAATAACTTGTATACTGGATTATTCAGTGCTTCTTCATTGGTGAATGCTTCCTCATAGGTATTAATGTGTGGTACAATAATCTTAACACTTCACTGCCATTGTCATCCATCCATTCCTGTGCATCTTTCCACCAAGATTGCCTTTTCTCCCATCTTCAATACTTTTTTTTGCAAACTCCCAACCAAAAGCCCAGGACATTTGTTGATACCTAAGAATTTATATATTCTCACTTTGGGCCACTTTCTTCTCAAACAGTGTGAATGACCAAATGAACCACTTATAACTCTTCACATTCAGAAGATTTTCCCTCTCTATTCTCTTTTAAGAAAAGGTCTGAATGTACCCATAATGAAATCGTTGGTAATATTTCAGCTTGTAACCAGTTACAGTGTGAACCAAACATAAAGCTCAGGCAATTTCTTCCTCCTTCATCTAGTTGTATATCCTCCACTCCTATGCCAGTAGCTATAGCTCTGAGCTAGGGGAGGGACACTGCTGCACTTATGGTGGGTGACAGAGTTGTTTGGGCTATATACTCAGGCAGCTAATTTGTGCTCTCTGGTCCTGCTTGGGCTTAATGTGATATTTTCATGATATGATGGACTGCTTCTGGGCTCATCCTACTTTGTGATTTGACAGATTAACAGAACCCAACTCAAAACAGGTAGTTTCAGAAATGAGCCTATTTGCTTTCCATGGTCAAGGGTTTAATCTCTTCCAGAAGAGCTCAGTATCTTATAAGAGCTACTTTACAAACTGTGTAATACTATTCTGTGATGAATGGTCTTGTTCCAGCATCCAAGAGGGCTGCATTTGTATTCTACCTCTAGGACTTGCCATAAGTTCCATATTGCATCTTTTCCTACCACTGAAACCTCCCACACCATAGGATCTGCCAAAATATATGGCACAGGGTCAGAGTTGCTTGCATCACTGTTTCAATCTACTGCAGAGCTTAATCTTAAACCTGGCCCTGCACAAAGCTGACTTCCATGTCACATAGGAAATAGGACAGATCAGTATTCCTAAATTGAAAAGGTCTAGGTTCATAAATTTTCCATGGTCCATGAATCTTCATAGAATATATGTCTCACCATCTGGAGAGCATGTGTTTAAAGGTCTTTCACATACAAGCTACCTCTTGCTTATATTATCCAATCAGCATGATGTCATTTATGTAACGGATCAGTATGATATTCTGTAGGATGTTCAGGTGATCCAGATCTCTTTGGAATATATAATGACAGAGAGTGGGGACATGAACATAGCACTGAGGCAAAAGTGTAAATGAATATTGTTGACTATCTCACATGACTAGAGTTTCTTATACTCATTTCTCACTGAAATGGAGAAGAATACATTTGTGAAACCAAGGGCCACATATCTTATGTATGAAGTTTTATTAATCTGCTCTAGCAAAGATGACATATTTACCCCTGAAGCTGTGATCAGTATGTGACTTGGTTAAGGTTTCAGTAGTCTATAATCATTTTACAAGTTTTTATCCAGTTTCTAAAAGGGTCAGACTAGTTAGTTAAATTGAGATATAATAGGAACTAAACCCCTACGTCTTTTAGATATTTATATCTTTAACAGTGACACCAATCTATTATCCTGCCAGGGATGCTATACTAATTTTTACGGATTATTTCAGCTTAGGTGATGGACTGTTTCTGAGGTTGCCACATGGCTTATTCTGTAAGCCAAACAACCTAACATCAGGCTATTTCAAATGACAAATATTCCAATTATACAGACAGGGATTGGGATAATTATCATTGGGTAGGTCTGCAGAACCATTGTGCACACTGTAAACTGTAATTTAGTCAAGTCTTCATTTATTGCATGAAACCTGTAAGCCCTCACCCTGAGAAAGGGAGTTACTATGATGCTTTATGTTTCTAGGTATCAATGTCAGTACAGTTCTTATGTTTAATAGTCTTTAAAATGTCTGAATAGTTTCCTTATCCAGGGCACGGTTGCTTATGTAAATGGTCATAGATCCCCTTAGGGGAAGAATCATCATGGTATATACTGGCCACATAGTTGCAGGTTCTTTATTCTAGGGACCTGGACACCTCTTTAGTGAGTGGGCTCCAGGTCTGAAAACTGGTTTAAGTTTAACTAAATAAGGGGATTGCAACTTTTTATTGGAGAAACTGTACTTTTCATCTTAATCCTCCATTCTTTCATCTTTTTCTTCTTTTTTGCTTGTATAAAAGATGAATAAAATTAATACACCTCTAGCAAGAATGATCAAGGAAAAGAGACACAAAGAGGGAGGAAAAGAGAGACAGAGACAGAGAGACAGAGAGAGAAAGGAACACAAGTCAGTCCAAAATATCAAAGTGAAGGAGGAGACATCACTACCACCACTGAACGCTGCAAACATTAAACTATAATTCAGGAATATCATAAACCACGTTATAGCTATAAATATGAAAATTATAATGATATAAGCAAATTTTTTACAGGAAAAGATATACCAAAGCTTTCCTCAAATGAAAAATAGAAATGGAATTTTCTATTTAACAACTCTTCAATAAAGAAAATTCCACGTTCACATGGATTAACTAACGAATTCTACCAGCATTTAAGGAAGACATGCTATGCCTCCTTCACAAACTATTTCAGGAAATAGAAGGTGAGAGAACAATTTCTAACTTATTTTATGAGAGCAGCATCTCCCTGATACTAAAACCAGTGAAACACTTTACAAAGAAATAATTTTACAGACCAATATTTCTCATGAATATAGGTACATAAAGTATCAACAAAATTTTATCACATAGAATTCAGCTGCATATAGAGAATGTCATGACCCAGTGGGATTTATCCTGAGAACTAAACATTACTACAACATTTGAAAATCAATCAAAGTAATTGATTATGAAACACAAAAAGAAAAAAACAATTCATGTAAATATATGACAAAAATAATTAGACAAAATTTAAAATGCAATCATTATAAAAACTTCCAGCAAACTAAGAATAAAGGAGCTTTCTCAACCTGACAAAAGGTATCTAAGAAAACCTTTAGGTAACATCATACTTACTGGTAAAAGACAAAATGTTTTCTATCTATGATTAGAAACAAGGCAAAAGTGTCTGCCCACTTCATTTCTATGCAATAGCATATGGAGGTCCTAGCAAGTGCAATGACACAAAATAATAATAATAATACAAATATGAATAAATAGCAGATTTGGATGAGGAAGAAATAAAACTGTATATTAATCTATATATTTTGTGTTTAAGTCCTATCCAAAATAAATGAGAACCTTTCAAAATTATTTAATAAAACAAAAAAAAATTTTTTTCAAGGGATTCTTAGAGAATGCTTATCTTTTTTAAAAATTTTATTTATTTATTTATTTTGGGCTGCATTGGGTCTTCATTGCTGCATGTGAGGGCTACTTTTTGTTGCGGCACACGGGCTTCTCATTGCAGTGGCTTCTCTTGTTGAGGAGCATGGGCTCTAGGCATGTGGGTTTCAGTAGTTGTGGCATGTGGGCTCAGGAGCTGTGGCTCGTGGACTCTAGAGCACAGGCTCAGTAGTTGTGGTGCATGGGCTTAGTTGCTCCGCGGCATGTGGAATCTTCCCAGACCAGGGCTTGAAACAGTGTCCCCTGCATTGGCAGAGATTCTTAACCACTGTGCCACCAGGGAAGCCCCCCAAAATTTTTAAAGGGCATAAAACTTGACAAACAATGAACATACAATACATTGACAGTGACATGATGGTCTATGTTGAAAATCTGAAAGAATTGACAAGAAAAATTCTGGAACTAATAAGTGATTATAGCAAGGTTTTCAGGTACAAGGTTAATGTAGAAAAATATTGGTTTCCTATAAAGTAGCAATGAGCAAGTGGAATTTGAAATTAAATATACATTACCATTTACATTACCACCAAGAGAAATAAATGCTTAGATATAAATCTAACAAAGTATGTACAAGATGTATATGAGGAAAATTACAAAACTCTGATGAACAAATTTAAAGAACTAAATAAATGGAGAGATTCATGGATAGGAAGACTCAATATTGTCAGGATGTCAGTTCTTCCTAAATTGATCAGTTGATTCAAGGAATCCCAACCAAAATACCAGCAAAATATTTTACAGATATTGATAAACTGATTAGAAAGTTTATATGGAGAGGCCAAATACCTAGAATAGCAAACACAACACTGAAGAATAATAAAGTTGGAGGATTGATGTTGACTCCAAGAATTACTAAAAAGGTACAGTAATTAAGACAGAGTAATACTGGTGAAAGAATAGATAAATAGAGCAAGACTAAATAGAGAGCCCAGAAATGGACCGCCATAAATATATTGTACTGATTTTTGAGAAAGAAGTAAAGGCAACACAATGGAGCAAAGATACTCTTTTCAGCAAATGTTAATAGAACAACTGGACATTCACATGCATAATAATGAATCTAGATACAGACTTTATACTTTTCACAAAAATTAACTCAAGGTGAGTCATAGATGTAACTGTAAAATGCAAAACTATAAAACTTCTAGAAGATAGCATAGGATAAAACCTGGGCGACCTTGGGTATGGTGAAGCCCTTTTAGATCCAAAACCATGACACACTTATTAATAGAATGTCCAAAATCTGGAATACTGCAAATGCTGACAAGGATATGGAGCAACAGAAACTCTCACACAGGAACTTATCTAGTGGTTAAGTGTCTGCGCTCCCAATGCAGGGGGGCCGGGTTTGATCCCTGGTCAGGGAACTATATCCTGAATGCCACAACTAAAGATCCCGCATGTGGCAGCAAAGATCCCACATGTTGCAACTAAGACTGGACACAGCCAAATAAATAAATAATTTTTTTTTTTAAAGAGAGAAATTCTCACATATTGCTGGTGAGAATGCAGAATGGTACAGCAACTTTGCAAGACAGTTTGGCTGTTTCTTATTATACTAAACATACTTTTACCATACAATCCAGCAGTCAGACTCCTGATATTTACCCAAAGTAGTTGAAAACTTATGTCCACACAAAAACCTGTATGTAAATGTTGATAGTAGTTTAATTCCACAGTTGCCCAAACGTGGAAGTGTTACCGAGTCCGAGCTCATACTGCTTTCCACACGACAGGCCAGTAAATCAAGAGACGAGTTGTTGGGGCATGGAGCTGCAACTTTATTCAGAAAGCCAGCAGACTGAGAAGATGGTGGACTCGTGTCCCAAAGAACCATCTTCTTTGAGATAGAATTCAGGTTTCTCTTATACTAAAATGGGAGGGGTGAAGTCCAGTGTTCCAGTCAGACTCCGGAGAGGACATGTTAACTTCTTCCTTCCTGCAGCCATTTACATGTGAGCCTGGTCATTGTTTCCTGTGAGCTATAAAAAGCTATTTTAGCTTAACACTTATTATGTGGGAGGCAGGGTTCCAAGAGTTTGTCCATTATGTATAATTTAATCTTATAGACAACATCCTTTTAGTGATTAACTTGTAGCAAAAGCATTGGAATACAAAGGTTAAAGTAAAAGAAACACATCCGACATGGAGTCAGATTTGTTTTTCCCTATTACAGAAGATGTCACCAGCAGGTAAATACACAAATAAACTGAAGTAAATGGAATATTATTCAGTGCTAAAAAGAAAGGAACTATCAAGCCATGAAAGACATGGAGGCACTTTAAGTGCATATCACTAAATGAAAGAAACCAATTTGAAAAAGCTACACACTGTATGATTCCAATCAGGTGACATTCAGGAAAAGGCAAAACTACAGACACAGGAAAGTGATTAGTGGTTGCCAGGGATAGAGGGAGAGAGGAGAGGTGAATAGGCAGAGTACAGAGGATCTTGGGGGCAGTGAAAATACTCTATATGATATTATAGTGATAAATATGTGCCATAATTCATCTGTCCGAACCCTTAGTATGAACAGTACCATGAGTAAACTCTAGGGTAAGCTATGGACTTTGGGTGATTATGATCAGCTAACATAGGTTCATCAAGTGTAACAAATGTACCACACTGGTGGGGGATGTTGACAATGAGAAAGGCTATGCGTATGTGGAGGTAAGGGGTGTATGGAAATTCTTGGTACTTACCACTCATTTCGTTGTAAACCTAAAACTGCTATAAAAATTACTTTAAAATAATGTAAAATTGCTCATAGATATACATGTAAAATGAAAAAAGCTCTAAAATGTTTAGATGATAACACAGGAGAAAATTCTCAGGACATAGGACTTGGTGAAGAGTTCTTAGACATGACAATAAAGACATGTTCCATAAAAGAAAAAATGATATATTGGATTTCATCAAAGCTGAGGTTTTATTCTGTGAATGATTTTGTTAAGAAGGTAGAAATACTAGCTATGAACTTGGAGAAAATATTGGCAAACTACATATCTGATAAAGGGCTTGTGTATAGTATATATTCTCAAAACTTAATGCTGAAAAAAATTAGAAAATGAGCAAAAATATGAAGATAAACTACCATTTCACTGAAGAGGATATATGAATGGCAAATAAGCACATGAAAAGATGTTTAACATCACTTGCCATTAGGCAAATTCAAATTAAAACCACAGTAAAATTTCAGTACACACTTATAAAAGTAGTTGAAAATTTAAAAAAATAGTGATACTGCAATACATTGCTGGTTGGTGTAAAATGGTGGTGCCACTATGAAATATAGTTAGGCTTGATACTAGTGAAAGAGAATAGAGATGAAATTGTGATTCAATTAAGTTATTTCTTTCTTATAAAATTTATATATTTAGTGTATCACTAAATGTTAAAGTGTAATATTTATTAAATTAATCAGTGGAATGGTGGATTATAAAATGTCATGGCAATCTTTAATGAGCTTCCTGTTGATGTCTAAAACCACACTGCAGCTCTTCTGCTGGTCGATCTTATTGGTGTAGGGCAGCAGTTGGGTCTGCAGTTCCTTCAGCTCCCATCAGCTCATCTTCATCTCAGTCAGCTTCCTGGGTCACCTGACCTGTGAAAATGAACATTGACAAACCCATATATCTGCAACTCACATTCCTTTCTAAGTATAGTATATTTCCTTCACTATGTAAAGGCTTCCATGCCTCTCCCCAGTCAATGAACCACCCACAAGTAGCAACTTTTATGATTATTTTCATGACTCACTAGGTCTTCCAGTTCTAGAATTTCATATAAATGGAAATATATAGAGTATACTCTTCTGTGTTCAGCTTCTTTCACTCAGCATATATGTGAGATTCACCTATGTTGTTGACTATCATTTCCACATCACTTTGTAATACTAAGTAATGCTCCATTGTATGAATATAAATAATTTTTAAATTCTCTCACCTTTAATAGATTTTTTTATTGCTTTCAGTTTGGGGATTTTATGAATAAAGCTGCTCTAAAAATCATGTAAACTTATTGATATATGTTTTTATTTCTCTTAGGTAAAAACCAAGGGTAAAATTGCTGAAGCAAGTCACAGGTGCTCCCCACATTCAAAAAGGGATTATATAAGGACATATACTAATCAGAGGTTACCATAGGGTGTGTGCTCCCCCCAATATGACATAGAATTCTTAGTTGATAGTATTGTGGGTTTTTTTGTAATACTTTAAATATGTTGTTCCATTGACCTCTAGTCTCCATTTTTATGAAAAACCAATCGTCATTCATATACTCTACAACTGTTATCCTGTATGTAATCTGTTCTTTTATTCTGACTGTCTTCCAAATTTTCTTTGTCTTGATTTTTCAACAATTTGACTATAATGTATCTGGTTGTGATTTTCATTGTTTTACCTTGATTGGGGTTCACAGAGCTTTGATCAGTAAGTGTATGGTTCTCACCGTATTTGGGAAATTTGAATCCATTAATCTTCAATGTTTTTTTCCTGCCTCATGTCTCTCATCTTTCCCTAGACTCCAGTTGTATATATGCTGACTGCTTAAAATTATACCACAGGAAACTGAGGATACATTCATTTTTAAAACTATTTTTTTCTATCTTTCCACTTTTAAATTTTCTAGTGGTCTATCTTGGACTAAAATATAGTCAATTTTTCCTGCAATCTACAGTAGGCTGTTTGTTCCATCCATTTTGATATTTTACTTCTCAATTCTTGAATTTCAATTTGCTTCTTTTGCATTACATTCATTTCACTGTTGTGATTAACTCACACATTTATTTACAGTGACTATAATTTCCATTGAACTCTTCAAACATGTTTAAAATAAATGCATTAAATTCTCTATTTCTAAATTTCAAACTCTTGTTTGTGTTCAGATTCACTTCTTGTTCTCTTGACCGTTGATCCCATTTTCCTGTTTCTTCACAAGTAGAGCAAATTTTGATTGTGTTCTGGATGGTGTAGATGCTTAATTGTAGTAATTCTGGATTCTGCTAAATTCTTTCAGCTTTCTAGCTATTGTTCTCTGCCACTGGTCCATCTGGAATCCCGTACACTTCAGTATAATTCATCATCATCAAAAGATATGAAGGGAGTTTACACAGAGATTTTGGAGCTTCTCTCTGTAACTCCCTCCTTCAGTGTGTTTATTCCCTACATTCCGACTGCTTCCTTATGTTAACTTTGTCCTCCAGCTCCTCAAGGTGGTTAGGCTGCAGATGTTCCAGACATCTTGTATGAATCCTGGAGAGTGGTTCAGAGAAAAGTCTGCACACATGATCATCTCACCTATTGCAACCCCACTCCTTTAAGGATCATCTCTTCCCCAATTTCTGCCTTTTTCCTGCCTCAAAGGGCCTTCAGATATATTTTTTCTTATTCCTATACCTACATATTTTCTCATATATATGTATGCATATATTTGTATATTTTTAATTCAGACATTATAGCCATTATCTGTGGGAATACTAGTTTAATACTAGCTCATACATCATTACCAGATACTGAACTGCTTCTTTATTTTTTAAATATTTATAGACAAAAATAGTACTAAGACTCTGGAGAATTAGAAGGGATTTTATAGACTAATTCAATGGAAAAGACAGGGAAGAAAAGCATGGCCCTTTAGGTAAGGAAAGGCTCTCATATCCCTGACTTTTAATTATTCATTACCATCACCAGTTATTTGTTTACTTATTAAGAAGACATAGATGGAGGAATAAGAGAAGAAGAATGTTATGAAAACATTCTTTTGTAATACCGCCATGTTATTTAGACATATTAGCCTATTTAATGATTTTTAAACTGTCAGGCTTTGGAAATACAGGAAATAAGACAGAATAACTGCCTCTAGGAAAAATATTGTCTCATGGAAGAAAAAGAAATAAAATGGTATTAAATGCTAAACACATTAATATTGCCCACATAGCATACAATGTGGAAAATTAATGTGAATAATTCATTTTTATAAAATAAATAGTGGTCACTAAGTCAGCATTGTAAATGAGATGGTGCAGAATTTACATCACATAATATTATTAGGTATTTTCCTTGAGAGAATGTGATGAAGAAATTATAGAACAAGAATACACAAAGCTTAAAAGTTCCTAAAACATGCATGATATTTCAGCGAACAGTAAGTAATTTCCCATTCTAGAAATATAGGGAAAGCCAAGTTGAGGAGAGGCTACAGTGATTCCTAGGGACCAGATCAGGGAGATCTGTGCCAAGCTAAACTGTTTGAACTTTCTATATTAGGCAATAGCAGTCTATTGTAGAATTTCAAATAGGTAAATGTCATGATCACATTTATTCTTTAGAACGACCTCTCTGGCATGTCTGGGAGGATGAACTGAAAGACGGTGAAGTTAGAGACAGTAATGTCAGTAAGGGTGCGTTTCTAACAAGCCAAATAAGAGATGCTGATGACTTGAGCCAAGGTAATGTCAATGTGGATATGAAGGAGAAAATTATTCTAGGAGTTGTTAAGGGGATAGTAAGGAGATAGAATTGAGAATACTACATCCTCCTTATATGGATTTGGATATCTTAACATTCAAAATATCTTTAGTAGTTTTCTAAACTAAAGAGTAGAGAAAAGAACAAAGTCTCATATTTTCACATAACTGTCCAGAAATAGGTCTACAATGTCATTAGTAAAAAGACTATAGATACAATTTCTCTTTTTGGCAAATGCTTTTCTGTCCTCATTTCAAACAAATGGCTATAAAATTAAGTGCTGTAGAACTGTAATTAGGTGTGAATTCATGAGATGTAAGAATAGATGCTGCTCATCAGCAAAGGAAAAACGCAGAGGAGTTAAGGTTAGCAGTTTGGTATGAGGAGAAAAACATTCTAAGGATACCATTGAAATAAATAAAATTTTTTCTTGATGTCATTAACTACTAAGTCTAGAAGGCTATAATAAAATATTTCAGAACAAAACAAGAGATGAATTATTTAAGATCTTTGAAATTCTGTAGAGTTGACTACCAATTATTGAAAAACCAGAGGTAATAATTACAATATTTATTTAAAAAATAATGAGACATGATAAACAAGAAAAATCAGTGAGGGAGTCATATAAACCCACCCTTGCTCTTAAGAGGGTGAAATACATTCAGTAGTTATATATATTGGCAAGACATAGAATGTCATCTTCATTATGCTGCATTCTGCCTGGTTTGCAATACACCATTTCATTATAGGCAGATATATTTGTCACATCTTTCTAAAATGCATTTAAGGGACTTCCCTAGTGGCACAGTGGTTAAGAATCCACCTGCCAATGCAGGGGACACGGGTTTGAGCCCTGGCCCAGGAAGATCCCACATGCCGTGGAGCAACTAAGCCCGTACACCACAACTACTCAGCCTGCACTCTAGAGCCCGTGAGCCACAACTACTGAGCCTGCGTGCCACAACTACTGAAGCCCATGCTCCACAACAAAAGAAGCCACCTCAGTGAGAAGCCCATGCACCCGCAACACAACCAAGAGTAGGCCCTGCTCGCCACAACTAGAGAAAGCCCACATGCAGCAACGAAGACCCAATGCAGCCAAAAATAAATAAATAAAATTTTAAAATAATATTAATAAAATAAATGAATTTAAGTTTCCTTTGAGATTGTAGGATTGGAATGGGGGAAAGAGAGAAAGGCTATGCCAACAACCAAAATATTTTAACTAATAATGTACATAGGAAGCTTGTGAAGCTTTTAATTTTGTCACACTGGAATAGAAATATCAGAAATATATTTTTCTTGTATAACAATGAATGAGATGTAAGAGGAGCAGAATAGTTGATAGTTGCAGATACTTTTCTCTCCCATTCTTCATGCTTGTCTGACTAGTCTTTCTTCAAATGACTGATAAGAATGGCCCCAAACTTCATATCAAAGTCCAGTGTTTGATCAGTACTTTTATGGTATGTAACATATCTCAATAAAGCTGTTACAAAAACGACAAATAATTCAATTTACAAAGAAATTAGGATTTTCGTGGCATAAAGATTGTTTCCTCAAAAGGTGAAAATCTATATTTAATCAAATGTTGAAAAAGTTTAATATTTTTCCTGGTAAGCAGACTAAAATTATTTAAATTTTGTCATATTTCCCACTAGATATTTCAGGAAAAAATACCTACTTTATTTTAAAAACTCAGGAATTATTAGTGGGTAAGAATCTGTAAAAAAAATGTCTTTATTTATTATTATTATTTTTTGGTCACACCATGCAGCTTGTGGGATCTTAGTTCCCCAACCAGGGATTGAACCTGGGCCACCACAGTGAAAGTGATGAGTCCTAACCACTGGACCACTAGGGAATTCCTCAAAAATGTCTTTATTTTTAAAGTAATTGATATAAAAATCACCTAGAAACACTCCTGACACATAAGAGGCATAAAATAGGTATGTGATAAATAATTGTTTTAATTAATGAAAATAATTATATTTTGAAAACATTTGTTTTCAAATGCATAACAAATACTCAGTATAATACTAAATGAAAACAATATTTTTCCACTCAGTTTTACCTTTTTGAAAAGAAAATCCTTCTAGAAAAATCCTCTTAAGCAAAGTTCTGTTTGTCAAGTTCTATTTGGTATTCTTTTGGTCTGTTTAATTTTTTCATTATTTACTTATGAAAAGTTTCAAAAATGCATAAAAATTGATATAATAGTACAATGAAAATTCATATATAATCAGTATTTTCTTTAAGAAAAGGGTTGGGGGACTTCTCTTGTGGCCCAGTGGTTAAGACTCCATGCTTCCAATTCAGGGGGCGCAGGTTTGATCCCTGGTCTGGGAACTAAGATCTCACATGCCATGCAGCACGGCCATAAAAATAAGTAAAAATAAATAAATAAATAAAAGGTTGTGCTCTTCGCTCAAATCTAGTTTTAAGGGAATCCCCTGGTGGCTCAGTGGTTAAGACTACACACTTCCAATGCAGGGGGCACAGGTTCCATCCCTGGTTAAGGAAGTAAGATCCCACAAGCAGTGCAGTGCAGCCAAAAAATAAAAAAAAATTAAAAATCTAGTACTAATACTTAATAAATTGATTCAAGTTCCATGTTTAATAGATGGTATTTCTTCTTGGGCTTACGACAGGAAAACTGCCCCTGAAAACAGCAATTTTTAAGAATAGAGTTTACAGATTGACTTGTTAAATTATTTAAACACATCCATTCCGAAAAATAAATATAATTTACTAAGACCAAAAATTAACTAATAAGATCCAAGGTTAAGTACTGGCAACTCCCAGGAGCTCCTGGGTAGACAGTAGTGACAATGGCAGACAAGCACACCTCCCTTCTGCTACTCTAAAGCAGCACAGCAATTGGCTAGGGCAGCAATGTGTGTAGCATTGGTGTCAGCGTTTTTTTTTCAGGCTGAAACCTAAGCTTTGGGTTCAAGCCATGTGGGAAGTTCTGACACTCAGCTTCACTCCAGCTAAAATGAAGTTCCTGGGCTTCCCTGGTGGCACAGTGGTTGAGAGTCCACCTGCTGATGCAGGGGACACGGGTTCGTGCCCCATTCCGGGAAGATCCCACATGCCTCGGAGCTGCTGGGCCCGTGAGCCATGGCCGCTAAGGCTGTGCGTCTGGAGCCTGTGCTCTGCAACGGGAGAGACCATAGCAGTGAGAGGACCGCATACCGCAAAAAAAAAAAAAAAAAAAGATGAAGTTCCCAATGCCAGTGTATTAATAGCGTTAATTAATGTAAAATTTGTTTAAAATTTTTGATGTAATTTTTTTTTCACATCATGGCTCAAACAGGAGGCCTCTTTCAGCTAACGACACTGACTGTTTCTAAAATTCAGAATATGGTTTGGAAATTGCAGTAATGTTTTGATCAGTGATCTATACTACAGCTTGGATTATTTGCTAAGATATTTTATCATATATAAGATAGGAATAAATTAATATTATTTTATATTAATAAATTGATTAATATGTTACAGTCTTATAGTAGTTGGTAAATATTTTAATTATAACTTTTACATAAAAGTATGGAGAATTTTATGATAAATCTGCATTTTAAATTAAATTACTTTAATGTTTTCAAAAAATTAATTTTCCCTGCTTGCTTATCCAACCTCACAATTCATTACAATTCAGTTTTTTTTTAAAAAAGTTATTTCCTTACTACCACACACACCTCAGGCACTGCTGCCTTCATTCCACTGCAAGAAAGAATTTTTCTCATTCTACACACAGAACAACTAACAAATAACAAATAGACACCATTAGAAAAGAAGGGGCACAAATAAATATTGTTAGGAATGAAACATTCAAAAAATGTTATATACACCAGAGGTCTGGTCAAGTATTGAAATTTATCTTGAAAATTCTCTATTTCCAATATTGTACCCAATACTTTTCACAATAACATAGGTAGAAAGAATTGATTATTCATCAAACAATTGCAGAATACCTTCTATATTCCATAAAGTAAATACTAAGACTGGGGTTATACAGAATAAAATCAAAACCTGACTTCAGGAAATTAATAAGTCTGCAAATGAGAAACAAACATGTATGTCAATAATAGTGAAATATATGATAACAATGGCAAGAGAAGTAAGCAGAGATTATGGTGTAATCCCAAAGGAAATATCAGCTAATTCTCCCAGAGGGATTCAGAAAAAATGTTAAATAGAGGCATATACCTAAAATGAATCTTGAAAATTGATTATGTGTCTGTATGGTAGGAAATAAATGAAGGGTCTTCTAGGCTGATGAAGAAGCCTGAGGAAATCACAGAGGTGTGCAATATGACAGGTAGTGTCCGAGGGTAGTTATGTGATTATTATATCAATTAAAACTTAATAACTAAGCCAGTGATTATCTTGATATCCTTATAAATTAATGTATAAGAGAATCATTTGTAACTGTATACGCTGTATGATCATTTTATACCCACTGGAAAATTTTATAACTCATAGTACTTCATGAAATGAATTACTTATGATACAAATAATTCTGTAATTAAGAAGACATCTTAGGTACTTAGTTAGTAAAAGTGCCTCAAATTCAAACAAATATAAGACTCTTTCTAAAGATAGTATCAACCAAACCATCCATTAGAAGCATTATTCATGGAAAAGAGTACAGTCATCTAGTAGAAGAGAAAATATACTTGATAATCTTATAAACTATTAAATTTAATAGAAAAATATAAGAATTCACCAGCAGAGAAAGCATCAAGTTTGTTAAAGTTTTTGTTCAGTCAAGATTAGACAATCAAACTCTATATTCTCTAGTTATATGATTTGGCCCAGTGTCCAAAAAATGACCCAAAAAGATATGCAACTGGGAATTCTAAATCCAAGTTCAATATAGTTTTTTATATACAACATTGCCTTCTCAATGTCCCAGAGGATTTGCATAGTTTTGTGCAATGCTATTACTCCACAATATGGTGTCTCAACTGGATTTGCCCTCCAATTAATAATTACTTCATAGGCTCTATCTTATTACGCCAGCTCCAATTCAGAACCTATTTATGTTGTATCATTCACATGTAATCTCATTTCTATTTGTATTATAAAGAGATGTAATAGACTAGATGTAATAGACTAACTCATTGCAAGATACTAAGGATTAATAGCTAAAGAACACAAATGAGCACACATTCCAGCCATACTTGTATGTCACAGATCATTCAAAGTAAATGTCTACATAATTTTGATTAACATAATAAGCATGTTACATCTAAAACTGAGTTTCTGTCTTCTTTAGTAGATATAAGGATCTCTAGGTTTTATTGTGGTTACTTTGATATTTTCCTATTACTTACAAAAAAAATTGATTGGGCAAATCCAATAATTTGCCTATATTGAAGTGGCTTATATATTGCCAATGGGACTGTGAGACAAAGTTGCAGTGGCTTATATATTGCCTATGGGACTCTGAGGCAAAGTCCTAGTGTGTGTAGTTTTTAGAACTATTTAAACTTATTTACACAATTTCTACTTCATGTCCCTTTTCCTCTGGCCTGCCAACCAGAAAGTACTGACCTCGAACTGAAACTTCTGGATCTAAGGATCAGAACATGTGAGATAAATAGCAACCATTAAAATCTATCCCATGTATTCCACTGCCCTGGTATTTTCTAATGGAAAATTCAAAGTTTTAAGGAATAGAAATGTTAGGCATCTTAAGTACTTTTGAAGTATTCATTTATTAGGTAGTCTCTCTTCCTTCAAATAATAGTAGACACTATTCCTTTTTAAATATTGCATGCTAGTTTAATAAGTGACAAGGACTGTGATATGTAGTTTATACACACAAAAGATCCCTTTGTGAGGTGTAATCTATGTAGATAAGGAAATGATGGCTTCAGTGGGTTTGATGGCATGTATGTCCAAGGTCATTCATATTATGAGTAGCAGCAATTTCAACCAGCCTGTTTTCAAAGGCCAGGAGTTTAATTAATATTGGATTGGCCAAAAAATTCTTGCGGGTTTTTCCATAAGATGTTACAGAAAGCTCCGAATGAACTTTTTGACCAACCCAATTTATGTATGCTGCTTCAATTATATTACTGTCACTAACTCAGTCAAGACAGCAGATCCCACTGCCTATTTTGTAGCAAGCAGCACTTTCTGACTTTTGTGAAACTATATCCCTTTATTTAGAGTCTTAATTGTTTTATCATGGGGTCTGCAGAGCACCAGAGAGAATAGTCATCTGAAAACATATTTAAAGCACCCTAAATAAGAGACTCTGCTTTTAGTGTTGTAAATGTGTGTAACATATCAAAACAGTAGCTTTATAATAATTATAACCAAAACAACAATATAACTTTAGCTATGCCATGGATAATTTTGTATGTAACACTTTAATCTCAATTACTCCATGAAACAAATGTTATTATCCCTCTGTTACAGATAAAGATATTTTTCTAAGGTTACCATTACAATCATGGAAGTTCAATGGCTCAAAGACTTCATAATACTTTCAGCCAAAGCAGAGAAAACTTTCCTTTTCTAGAGCAATGTACTGAGTTGAGATTTTCTTAATATTTTCTGTTCCCTAATTTACGTTTATCTAAACTGTCAGTTGAAAAGATATTAAAATTCCATAATATATAAATTCCAAAATATAATATAATTTATTTTTTTTCACTCAATGAATGAATGTGTTCACTTTTCAGAAATTGAGTTTCTTCTTCTTTTCTTTCTTTGTAAAAATAATTGTGGTGCATGA
Organism: Phocoena phocoena; assembly: GCF_963924675.1. Taxonomy (NCBI): domain Eukaryota; kingdom Metazoa; phylum Chordata; class Mammalia; order Artiodactyla; family Phocoenidae; genus Phocoena; species Phocoena phocoena. Next base: position 55,006,722 of record NC_089235.1, read on the forward strand.
ACCTTTTACTGTTTGGCCAGGGGATACTCTCCCCTGCCTTTTTTCCTGTTTGGCTTAGTCAGGAGTTTGGATACATGTTCCTGTTCAATGAATCAATGACTTAAGGCATTTGTGGTTTGTGTAAATGTGGTTGTGCTCTTGCGCTTTATAATAAACCCTAAGGATTTTAAGTACAGGCGCAAAAAGCAGTAAGATGCATTTTATTTTATATGATTTCTCTACCAGAAGTAATCAAGTATAAGACCCAAATAAAAAAATAACATCCAAAACACAATTATTTTTTGCTGAAGCTCTGTGGAGAGAAACTTAAATTTTGATGAGCCTCTGAAAAGATGTTTAAGTCAGTGATTTCTGAATTTATTTTGAGGAATCTTGAAATACAGCAGCTACAGATATAGTTTTTGTCATGTAGGTAAGACTTGAGCCAATATTCTCCTAATATTGGGGAAAATATATCTTCATCCAAAGCTATGTTCAATATCCCTTAAAAATATAACATAACAAAGTATTTCTAGTGAATGAGGACATTGATATGTGTGTTTTACACAATGGTGTACACTCAATTCTATATTATATAAACTTTTTAAGAATACAACAAATTATGTGATAAAATCAACAGTTCAACAGTCCAATTGTCTGTTACCTCAATAATTAAATGTCTACCTATTCCAAACCAGTTTGAAGATAACTGTACACTGATTATTAGAATCTTAATGATTAAGAGATGTCACTTTATTCGGAGTGTGAGGTCCAGGAAATAACAATTATATTATTCTAACTTGCCTTTGTTAAGAATAAGATACAAGTAAAATCTCACATAATTTAATTGTAAGTAACAGGATAAAGTAGTGAATTATCAAGTAATTCCAACTGAATATAAGATGATGTTGGGTGAGTTAGACTCAGTATACCTGGGAGTTTTGTTCTCATAGAGAAATTATCTGAGAAACTAATTAAATAAAGTCACTCTTGAAGACACAGTATCACTAATCTTTATTGTACTTCACTCAGGAAAAGTCACTTAATTTGATAAATTTAGTCTAATAATAACACTCATGCAGACTATTTAAGAATTATGTATTTTACTAGAAGTAATAGATCTTCATTAAAATAATGGTTCTTTAATTCAATTATGGAAATCACAATTATCTAAATGTTTAATTTGTGGAAGAAAGAGGTTATCATTTCCCAATTATTTTTCTTTGACCACACAAAATCTTTATATTGGTCCTAAGAGATTTTTTATTCCATTTTCTAAACGACCTTGCATTTTAATTATATTCTGGCACTATAACAATTGAATAAGTCAAATTTCATTTATTTAAAATCACTATGGGTTTACTTAAAATGTGTTTGTATTATAATACATTACATTATAATATAATTTGTAATGATTCTTACAAATATGTTTCACGTGGAACTATAACTTAATGAATTGCCACCAAAATTATAAAAGGGGAGAGAAAAATCTATCAATTTTTAGTCCAAGTAATGGAGTGAAGGTAGTGGAGAGGAGAATTCTGACTTGCCAAATTTAGCAGTTCCAAACCAGAAATGCCCTCTATTATCATTTAAGATTATTACACTGAATGTTGTATATTTTATTAAAGATCTAGGACATATCTTTCTAATATAATTTTTATGATAATGGATATTTTCTATATCTGCACTGCTCAATACAGTAATCACTAGCCACAATGTGGCTACTGAGACCTTAAAATGTGGCTAGTGGGCTTCCCTGGTGGCGCAGTGGTTGAGAGTCTGCCTGCCGATGCAGGGGACGCGGGTTTGTGCCCCAGTCCGGGAAGATCCCACATGCCGCGGAGCGGCTGGGCCCGTGAGCCATGGCCGCTGAGCCTGCGCGTCCGGAACCTGTGCTCCGCAACGGGAGAGGCCACAGCAGTGAGAGGCCCACGTACCGCAAAAAAGAAAAAAAAATGTGGCTAGTGGTACAAACAGGTCTTTTGACCATATGTTACATCTTAAATTATGGAGTTTCTTCCTTCTACTTGTACTCTCTGCACAGTTTATCTGCTGATATATCTGAGTCAATCTTGAAGAAAACATGAAATATATTAGGAATTTCAGTTGTGTACCTTGTGTAGAATTGCAGTATAACTGCTTGGTAAAAGCATATGCACATATTTGGAATACGGAATTAGCCTTTGACTTATATCATTGTTGACTTTCTTCTTATGGATTGTGTTACACACCCATAAAATTGGGATTCTGTTTTTCTTTTCTTGTCTAAGACTCCATTTTCTTTTGCAACTGTAAGATACCCTTGAACCCCACTTGACTGAACACCTATCTTATAGTGATTAGATTTGTCCTGCATTATAGTCACTGACTGAGACTCTGTACTGAGTAACAACACTTCTAGATGGGAATTCCCTGGTGGTCCAGTGGTTAGGACTCTGTGTTTTCACTGCCGTAGGCAAAACACAATTCTACGTATAAAAAATATTTCCAGGAATACACTACCTGGACTATTTTCTCCTCAGTTCTTCTTCTTTTTTTTTTTTTTTTTTTTTTTTGCTAGATTATATCCTTCTTTCTAGTGAAATGCTTACTGTGTTAGAAAACATGTCATCATAATGCTTAAATTCTGCCAGAAGAGCCAATGTTTAATTTTTTAAGCCAGTATAATTTCATATTCTAGCTTCCTGTTTCTTTCCACTGAGCTGTATACTGAAATTTAACATGCTCAAAACAGAGTCAGTGCCTCATGCCACTTCTGTAATTTTTAAGAGCTTAAAACATTAGTTGAAATGGAGCTGATGTATTCAGCTTCCCATATAAACAAATTTCAAGTTTATGGGGAAATAACAATTTAATTTAATAAAGATATTACTAATTGAAATAAAAGTATTATGACCCTTTTATGTGGAAATTAAACATGTCAAAAACCTATTGAAAAAGGGTGATGGGTGAAATGAAAATTAAAGTAACAATTCTGTTCAACATCATAGTGGCATGAGACACTCCCTTTGTCTCTCTCCTTCAATCTATAACCAGTAAAACTTTTATAACTCAACAAAAATTCCTCTATTCAATACACCAGGATGCAGGAGAGTTCCACACATCTGTGCACCTAAAGGTGGGTGGACTGGAACACATAGAAGAGGTGGAACTGGTGAACAACATAGGCAGTGCATACAATCCTGGACCCCCAGCCATGACAGCTGAGCCCACAACCCTAGAAAACCCAGCAGCATCAGGGGAGGTGGCACAAATGACTCCAGCCTCCTGGCCACAGTGGTGCTGATGGCCACAGAGAAATGGGAAGCAGTGGGACCTGCAACCCCATCCCCCTCCCTGCAGAGGCACCCACCACTCCAACTTCCCCCCCTGCAGTGGTGGCACTGTAAACCTGACAACGCCAGGTGTGGCAGATGTGCCTGTGACACCTAACTCCCTGCAAGCCTCCTCCAACCTCTTCTTCACCCACCCAAGGCAGTGGAGCCCACAACCCATGGATGACTCCATTAGAAAGGCAACATAATGATAATGAGTATAACAGAAGGAGAGGAGAGAAATAAGGGAGCAGAGAGAGTATTTAAAGAAACAATAGATGAGAACTTCCCAAACTTTTATCCAGGAACTTGGATAAAAGTTCATGAAGGTAACAGAACACCTAATTACCCCAATGCAAAAGGACCTTCTCTAAGATACATTATAATAAAATTGTCAAAATTCAATGAAAAAGAGAATTTTAAAGGCAGCTGAGTTAAAAAGAAGGCAACATACAAAGGAACCCCCATTAGGCTATCAGCAGATTTCTCAGCAAACTCTACAGGCCAGGAGAGAATGGAATGACATTCTCAAAATACTGAAAGATAAAAACTGTTAGCCAAGAATACCCTATCCAGCAAAGTTATCATCCAGATATAAAGGAAAAATAAAAGGTTTCCCAGACAAACAAAAGCTGAGGGAGCTCATCACCACTAGACCTGCCTTACCAGAAATGTTGAAAGAAACTCTTTTACCTGAAACAAAAAGAAAAAAAATCATAAAACTTTGAGTAAGGTGATAAAAAGATAGAATCAGAAAATTGTAACTCTATATCAGAATATGTTGTTAAACATTTCATTATAGTTAAAGATTAAAGGGAAAAAAAGCAGTAAAAAAAGCTATAGCTATTTCAATTTGGTAACAAACTCAGAACATAAAAAGGGATAATTTGAGACAACAAAACATAAAAGGGGAAGAGTAAAATGATGGAACTTGTATAGGCAAATTAATAAGATGCTATCAGCAGAAAAAAAAAGGACTTTTATCTCTGAGACGTTTTATGCAAACCTCGTGGTAACCACACACACAAAAAATCTAAAGTAGTAACAAAATAACATTAAAAAAAAGAACTGAGAAAAGCATCATATAAAACCACCAAACTAAAATTGCAGACAGAAGCACAAAGAAAAAGAAACTGTGGAGATCTAAAGCAACCAGTAAACAAAAGATAAGATAGCAGTACTAAGTCCTCATTTATCAATAATGACCCTAAATATAAATGGATTGAATTCACCAATCAAAATACAATGAGAGGATGGATGGATTAAAAAAAAAAAAAGAGAGAGACCTAAATATGCTGCCTTCAGGAGACTCATCTCAAGACAAACATAAGCTCAAAGTGAAGGGATGGAAGATGATACGCCAAGAAAATGATAGCCAAAAGAAAGTAAGTATTAGCCTTACTCACATCAGACAAAATAGACTTAAGCCAAAAAAAGGTAACAAGATACAAAAATGATCATCATATGATGATAAGGGGGACAATTCATCAAGAAAACATAATTGTTTTTAATGTACGTGCACCTACATATGAACACCAAAATATTTAAGGTGATTATTAACAGACCTAAATGGAGACATTGAAAACAACACAATAATAGTAGGGGACTTTAACATCACAGCCTTAAATGAAACATTAGACCAGATGGACTTAATATATTTATATAGGACGTTCCAGCCAAATGCAGTAGAATGCACGTTTTTCTCAAATGCATATGGAATATTCTCAAGGGTAGATCATATATTGGGACACAAGTCTCAATAAACTTAAGAAGACTGAAATCATAGCAAGCATTTTCCAACCACAATTGTATGAAACTACAGATCAGTTATAAGAAGAAAGCTGGAAAAATCACAAATATATGGAGAGTAAACACATACTACTTAACAAGTATTGTATCAACAGAGAAATTAGGGAAATTTTTTTAAATGCCTGAAGACAAATAAAAATTGAAATACAACATACCAAAATCTATGAGATGCAGCAAAAGGGTATTAAGAGGGAAGTTTATAGCAATACAAAAGAACAGACAAAAAAAATCAATGAACAATCTCACCTTACACTTAAAGGAACTAGGAAAAGAAGAACAAACAAAGCCCAGGTCAGTAGTAAAAAAGTAAATAATAAAGATCAGAGTGGAAATAAATGAAATAGAGACTAAAAAGACAATAGAAAAATCAATGAAACTAAGAGCTGGTTTTTTTGAAAAGATAAACAAAATTGACAAATCTTTAGCTAGACTCACTTAGAAAAAAAGAGAGAGGGCTCAGATAAATAAAATCAGAAATGAAAGAGGAGAAATTACAATGGATACCACAGAAGTACAAAGGATTAAAACAGAATTCTATGAAAAGCTATAGGTCAATAAATTGAACAACCTAGAGGAAATGGATAAATTCTTAGAATCATCCAAGACTGAATCATGAAGAAATAGAAAATATGAATAGATCAGTCACTAATAAAGAGATTGAAACAGCAATCAAAACCTCCCAAAAAACAAAATTCCAGAACAGGATGACTTCAAAGGTGAATTCTACCAAATATTCAAAGAATTAACACCTATCCTTCTCAAATTATTCGGAAAAATTGAAAAGGACAGAATGCTTTCTAACTCATTTTATAAGGTCAAGATCATCCTGATACCAAAACCAGATAAGGACAACACAAAAGAAGAACAGTATAGGCCAATATCTCTGATGAATATGGATGCAAAATCCTCAACAAAATATTAGCAAACATAATACAACAATATATTAAAAGGATCATACACCATGATCAAGTGGGATTTATTCCAGAGATGCAAGAATGATTCAACATCCACAAATCAATCAATGTAATACACCACATTAACAAAATGAAAGATAAAATTTATATGATTGTCTCAATAGGTGCAGAAAAAACATTAGACAAGATTGAACACTCATTTATGATAAAAATTCTTAATAAAATCAGTGTAGAAGGACTATACCTCAAGACAATAAAGGCCAAATATGACAAATCCACAGCTAACACTGTACTCAATGGTGAAAAACTGAAAATTATCCCTCTAAGATCAGGAACAAGACAAGGACGCCCACTCTCACTACTCCTATTCAACATAGTATTGGAAATCTTAGCCATAAGCAATTAGTTGAGAAAAAGAAAAGGCATCCAAATTGGAAGAAAAACGGTCACTATTTGTGAATGACATGATTTTATGTGTACAAAATCCTAAAGACTCCACTAAAAAACTATTAGAAATAATAAAAATTATTAGAAATTATAAACAAGCAAAGTTCAAGGATACAAAATCAGTATACAAAAATCTGTTGCACCTCTGTACACTAACAATGAACTAGCAGAAAGAGAAGTTAAGAAAACAATCCCATTTACAATAGCAAAAAAAGAACATAATACCTAGGAATAAATTTAAAGGAGGAGATGAAAGACATTGAAACCTGTACATTGAAAACTCTAAGACATTTTTGAAAGAAACTGATGAAGACACAAAAAAATAGAAAGATATTTCATGCTCATGGATTGGAAGATTAACATTGTTAAAATGTCCATATTACCTACAGCAATCTACAGATTCAATGCAATTCCTATCAAAATCCCAATGACATTTTTCACAGAAATAGAACCAAAAATCCTAAAATGTTTCTGGAACCACAGAAGACTCCAAATAGCCAAAACAATCCTGAGGAAAAATAACAAAGCAGGAGGCATCACATTCCCTGATTTCAAATTATACTACAAGGCTACAGAAATCCAAGCAGCATGATATTGGCAGAAAAAACAGACACACAGATCAATGGAACAGAATTGAGACTCCAGAAATAAACCCACACCTATATGGATAATTAATTACAACAAAGGAACAAAGTATATACAATGGAGAAAGAATAGTCTTTTCAATAAATGGTTTTGGGAAAACTGGACAGCCACATGCAAAAGAATGAAACTAGACCACTCTTTTATACCATGTACAAAAATCAACTTAAAATGGATTAAAGACTTGAATGTAGGAGCTGAAACCATAAAACCCCTAGAAGAGAACAAGGCCATATATTCCTTGACATCAGTCTTAGCAATATCTTTTTGGATATATCTCCTCAGGCAAGGGAAACAAAAGCAAAATTAAACAAATGGGACGACATCAAACCAAAAATCTTCTGCATAGCAAAGGAAACCATTAACAAAACTAAAAGAAAGGGCTTCCCTGGTGGCACAGTCGTTGAGAGTCCGCCTGCCGATGCAGGGGACACGGGTTCGTGCCCCATCCCGTGAAGATCCCACATGCCGCGGAGAAGCTAGGCCTGTGAGACATGGCCACTGAGCCTGTGCGTCTGGAGCCTGTGCTCTGCAATGGGAGAGGCCACAGCAGTGAGAGGCCCGCGTACCGCAAAAAAAAAAAAAAAAAGAAAAGAAAACCTACCAAGTGGGAGAAAAGATTTACAAATCATATGATAAGGGGTTAATTATAAACAGTTCATATAACTCAATATCAAGAAAACAAACAACCAATAAAAAAATGGGCAAATGATCTGAATCGACATTTTTCCAAAGAAGACATACAGATGATCAAGAGGCTGTTCTCCATTTTTGTACTTCACCCCTTCTTTTATAATTTAACTTAATGATATTTTTGATGAAAGTTAGTTTAGGTCTTCTATCTCACTTGAATTAAAATTGTGTAAGTTAGATTTACTGTTGATACAGCAGAATGTTCTTACCAAATGTATCAATTTGAGTTTATTTAAAATGTCAAGTGCTCTAAGTAGATATAGCCAAATAACTCCATCAATGAATAGCCAGTCTTTATACCATACCAAATTATTTAAAAATAACTCTTTCTAAGTTAAAGATAATACGAAAGTGTGATTTCCACTTTTATTTACTCATTTTATAATCAAATGTAGTGTAGTAATAAAGCTCCCATTTCACCATCCACCCAATTCTCTGCCTCATTTTCTTCCTAGGTAAAACTCAGAAATGTTGATTGCTCTTAATGCTCCTTAATTTTCAATCATGATTTTATGTAATCTGGAGGAAAAGACAAGTGTACAATCAGTTTTAAATCCCTAAAATATTGTTCTATATCTTTAATTTCAAGTAGGCTCTGTGTCCCAATTCTACTATTTCTTTTAGAATTACTACCATATTCTCATGACAGAGCATAGAAAACTTACACCAATTGCTTACTTTTCTACAACACAGTAGTGACATTCAGAGATTGTGTTTACTTGCAACAGTAGCAAAAATAACTAAAAACTAACTATTTACTGATGGGTTAGTATGTGACAGGCTGTGTGATAAATGCATTACATATGCTACTCCCTTATTCCTTCAAAGACCCCTATAAGGAATTGTTGCATAATTTGTTTTACAAGTTTGGCTTGCAAAAGATTTATATATATATATACATACACACATATGTACATATATATATACATATATATATGATATTTTTAAATTTCAAAGCTCACTATGAAAACTAAATCAAAAAAATGGGGGCAAGATATTTTAGGAGATGCATTATCCTAGAAATATTCATGTGTCAAATAAGTACTTGAAAGTGGCTTAACATTATTAATTAAAGAAAAATGCAAATTAAAACCATAGGGAGATACCACTACATACCTATTACAATGTCTAAAATTAAAAAGATTGACCGTTGATGAGGATGTGGAGAAATTACAACTGTCATACACTGTTGGTGGGAATGTAAAATGGAACAACAACCTTGAAAAAATGTACGGCAGTTTCTTAGAAATTGAAGCTATACATACTATATGATCTTCCCACACCTCTCCTAAATATTGAACATATGTCCACACAAAGATTTATACATGAATGTGCATAGTAACTTTATTTATATTAGTCCCAAACTTGAAATAATGAAAAAAATTTAACAGATGAATAGACAAGTAAATTATACCATATACGTATAATGGAATTCGATTCATCAGGAAAAATAAGTGAACTATTGATACATGCAATGACATAGATGAATCATAAAACAATTATTCTGAGTTTTAGAAGCCAGACCAAAAAAAAAGAGATTATATATTTTAATCCCTTTTATATAAAAGTCTACAAAATGCAAACTAACCTATGTTGGTCTGCAGTAATACAGATCAATGGTTGTTGGGGGCAGGGCCAGAGAGGGTTGATGGAAGACTCTAAGAAGTATGAAGAAAATTTGCAAGTGATAGATATGTTAATTATCCTGATTGTGGTGATGGTTTTCTGATGTATATACATGTCAAAACACTTATCAAATTATGCACTCTAAATTTCAGCTTATTGCATGCCAATTACACCTTAATGAATCTGTTTTAAAATAAAGTACCTTTAAAAAAATTTTTTTATTGAAGTATAGTTGCTTTACAATGTTGTGCTATTTCCTGCTGAAAATAAGGTACCTTTTAAAATCTCACACAAAATCATTCTCTACATAAAATCACTGTTCTACGATACATAGGAGCAAAAATTGTGTTTGCTAAGAAAGGAAGAGGTGTGATAAAATTAATCATTTAAAATGTACATATCCTCTATTTTTATGAGAGAAGTAGGAGTTCACTTTTCAGACTTGTTTTTGATTTCTTGTTTGCCTGGTTTTGGATTGTTGCCTTTTTCTTTATTTTTTTAAGTTGAAGTTAATAATGATTTGAAGAAAAGAATTAATTTCTACCATTTGTCCTCTTCAGAAACATGTATCTTCATGTTAGGTATTGTTCATCTTTACACTCAGTAGTCAATTATAATTTTACATTCTCTTCTGAGATGCATTAAAAGTTTGAATTATTTCATCTGTCACTGAATTTTTCAAGGGATTTTATATTAACCTCATTTGTTCTTCATGTACATTGTATCTTCAGGATGCCTTTGTATAAGTTTTCTGTTTCATTGCTGCTTTATATATATATATATTTACTTTTAATCTCAATATCATTTATGGCATACAGACTACAGTATACTGGCCAGAGGAAGTATGATACTTGGAGCCAAGATAAAGAAGTGAATGAAGGTTGGTGGTTACAAAAGAAATGTGACTAGAAGACAGTGATCAAGGAGGAAACTAGAATTAGAAATAAGAACAGACTGTGGTCATGTAGCAGAAGGTTCAAATTCAAGTCTGTGATGAGATCAGGAGTCAAATAAGTCACCAGAGAGACAGACAGAGACAGGCAGACAGACAGGCATAGAGATAGAGACAGAGAGAATAGAGATACTATTTCATAAGAAACACTCTAAGGAGCCATCAGGATATAGGATCACAGAAGTTTAAAAGTTGAGAAAACATGGGAAGTGAGGAAGTATACAAAAGTAAAATGCAAAGTAAAACTCATCCTTCTATCAGGAGATCTCTGCTTGAATAGGAATTTGCACATTTTGTGGACTAGTAATAGCAAAGCAGTGAGCGATGATGCGGAGATGACCAATGGATTAGCTTTGGTGTTTGTGTCATAGAAGCAATATTTTCTGGCACGTGGCTAACATAAAGAGAGTCTAGATCCAGTGTTTAGGGCAAAATTTGATTCCAGACTTTCAGATTACTCAATTCATTACAATTTAACTACACGTGGGAGACAAAACCTGGGCTTGAGGCATTACTGATTAATATTTATAGGATTTCTGCATAAGTGGATATGGTTAAAAGCATTATTTGGTTCACCCATCACCTAATATTTTTGTAAAGTTAAACATTATTCATCCAATTCTTTTATCACCAGCAAAGGCATATTGCAGTGTTTGCGAGGTCCAGTGGCTAGTATCTGTTTTTCCTTATGAGTTTTGAACTTTCATGCAAACAAAAGAAAATGGCCACAAATCAAATGCACTAGGCTGGCTTGAGCAGTGTTCACTGGAGGGAAACTCATGGAGATGGGTACAGGATAGTTGGCTAAGTGCTTCATCATCCATTGGATTTAGGGCTGTGCATAGAGATTTAGCAGGTTCAGATGTCAGATTCAGGAAAGGGAACCTGATCCTTGAGGTCTCAGTTTCCTAAACTGCATGTTTAAGTAAGCAAAGTTCACTGCTCTCACATAATCAGGAGCCGGGACAAAAATTTGCAATTTGTTGTACAGAACCTGAATCTACCCCTATTCAACCACCTTAACCTTCTTGGTTATGGAAGCACTAGTGCCTCTCTATCTTAAACTCAAGGGGTGCCATATAACCTAACCTAACCACGTAAGTAAAATACATGAATTTACTGTCCAGGGAATTTTATGGGACAGGTACACAAGGATGTGTAAAATCTGTGGGGACATCTTAGAATTCAGCTTACCATGACTCATATCACATACTCCATAGCCTAATATTTCTCCTATTATTTTGGCTTTATGTATTTCTCTATCCAATCATACTACTTTATTTATGTTTGTGCAAAAAAAGCTAAACACAGTGTATGGCACAAAATAGTAGCTTAGTAAATGTATGCTTTAAAAATTAATTAGTGTGTTCAACTTACTAATAATTTGAGCCCATAGAAACAAATTGATTTTACTGATATTTCTCCAATATTTAAGATGGAATAGAGGTATAAATAAATTTAAAATGTATCTATCAGCATTGCAAGGGTTAGCTGCGACAGTACTTATTAAACACAATATTATCAACATCACTTTGATGACTACATATAATAATATTTAATTGAGATATAGATAATTACCTTGATATCATCAACAGATATCATTTACAAATTGCAGAAAAACAAAATATCGTTGTAACTAATATTGAAAATAAATTTCAGTATGATTAATAATACATTTATGGCTTTTAATTTCCAGAATTGAAACTTTATTATGAAGAAATGAAATTGGCAGCTTTTGGGTCAAAAAGTGGCTTTAATAGGAAAATTATTTTCATTAAATACATTTTGTGATTCTAACTACATTCTTATATTTGATAGTTTAAAATCTCTATAAACTACTTAATAAGTAAGAAATCACAAAACCATTAGTATCAAAGTATTCTCAATATAACCATTTCATTATCTGTTAATAAAATTTAGTAATGCCTTGCTAATATTATGATTATTTTGGTATACTGATTAATTTAATAGTATCTGTAAAAAGAACAACACAAGAGATGAAGTTTAAGAAATTATGATTAGATATTTTTTCTACCAGATTAATTAACTGGAAATGTAAGTCTGAAATCTTGGAAAGTTCTTCAAAACACAACAAAAAGAAAAATTATTTTTGTTATGTTTCATAGGAATTGACAAGCTAATGATGAGATTTATACAGCAATGCTAACAAATTAGAATATCCAACACAATCTTGAAGAAGTAGAACAAAGGTAGAGAATGTACATTATCTGATTTCAAACTAAAAGTAGAAATTAGAAACTAGAAGCCAGGGTAATCAAGAAGGTGTGGTTTTGACATACAATTCAACAAAGAGATAAATAGAATATATTATACTGCTCCTAAATTGCCCCCACTTATATCATCATTTATTTTTTTAATAGCTAACAAATCATTTCAATGGGAAAAGGAAAGTCTTTTTAACAAATGGTGTTTATATAACTGAATTTTTTTTTTTTTTTTTTTTTTTTTTTTTGCGGTATGCAGGCCTCTCACTGTTGTGGCCTCTCCCGTTGCGGAGCACAGGCTCCGGACTCGCAGGCTCAGCGGCCATGGCTCACGGGCCCAGCTGCTCTGCGGCATGTGGGATCTTCCCCGACCGGGGCACGAACCGGTGTCCCCTGCATCGGCAGGCGGACTCTCAACCACTGCGCCACCAGGGAAGCCCTGAATATACATATTTTTTTAGAAAAGGGACTTTGACCTCTACCTCACACCAAAAATAAAAATCAATTCAAGATTGTTCATGAAGATAAATATAAAAGCTAAAAACCTAGGGGGAATATGAGAAAATAATTTTATGACTTGCATGTAAGCAAAGATCCTTAGAAGGACACAAAAGGCAATAAAAATGAAAGGAAATATTGATAAATTAGACTTTATCAATTTGAAGACTTCTGTTCATTAAAATTATTAAGAAAATGAATAGAAAAGCCACAAATTGAGAGATAATACTTATGCAATATTTATCTCAGAAAGAATATAGAAAGAACTTGACTCAATAATAAAAAATTAAATAATGTGAAGAGACACTTCACAATAGAATATATATGAATAATAAGTTAACCCATGAAAAATATTTTCAATATCATTAGATATCAGAAAATACATATTAATATCATAAAGAGGTAAAAATCACACCTAGCTGAATGACTAAAATTAGAAAGACCAAAAAATCAAATGTTGCCAAGGGTGTGGAACAACTGGAATTTTCATATATTACTGGTATTAGTACAAAATGGTGCAATCAAGAAAAGCTCTGGCAACTTCATAAATGTAAACACATACTTAAGCTATAACCCAACCATTTCAACACTATGTATTTATGAAAGAGACAAGAAAACATATGTCCACAAAAAGACTTGGATAGATGTCCACGTCAGAAATTTGGACTGAACCAAGTGTCTGTTAATAGGATATTGGATAAGTAGCATGTGATGTATCATATAGTGGAATATTACTCAGAAGCGAAAAGGAATGGAATGCTGATACACCCCAAAACATGAATAAATCTCAAAAACATTATGCTATATGAAATGAACTTTATATTAAATGTATAAACAAGTTACTTCATTTATATGATGTTATAGAACAAGAAAATATTCCATATTCAAAAATTGGAATTATGGGTGTCTTGTAGGGGTGTGAGTGGGAATGACCGAGAAGGGGCATAAGGTAACATTCTGGTGTCTTGGATCTCTTAAAACTCAGAAAATGTATACTTAAGATTTGTACACTTTGTTGTATGTAAATTTCATGTCAAAGGGAAGACAAGTTAAAAATATTGAGCTTTAGTAAATGATATGCATGCTGAAGAATTTATGGAAAGTATACTCATGATTGAAACTAACTTTAAAATACATCACATTCAAGATCTATGAATGGATGCATAGAGAGATGGTTAGTTTGATAAATATATGCTAAAGGAAGTATTAAGGTAAAATATCAATAGTAGAATCTAGCTGGTATTCTATGAATGGTCACTGTAAAATTATTTCAACTCTGTTCATAATAAAATATTGAAAAGAAAAACAGTACAACAGAAGCAAAGTGGTAGCATTCTGCCTGTGCAATTAGGTAAAAATAAGAAAAGAATCATTATAATCTGTGCAGGCTCTTCATCATCTGGGATGAAGAGCCTAATATGGAGTTTTGAGAACCCCATATCCGGTATCAAAAAGGAGGACTAAGAAGGTCTCCTAGTTTCATTGTTTATTCAGTTTACTTAAACATTATGTGTTGATTGCCTGTCATGCCCAGGCATTTTCAAAACAGCCCCCAAATCTCTTTTCTCATGGCTTTTAAATTCTAGTGAGAGGAGGTAGACATTAAGCAGAGTATATAATCAATATAGTAGGTCAGACTTGATAATGATAAGAAAAAATAAGACAGTGAAAGGGGATAAGGAGTCCTGGAGTCCTGAAATGGTTGTGGAGATGTGTCCTATTATTATTATTTTTTAAGAAGCCCTCAACAGGAATGTCAACTGGAATAAAGATTTGAAGGAGGTGAGGAAGCAAGCCACTAACATTCGAGGCATAGAGAATAGACAGTGAGAAAATCCTGAGTTCAGAGCATAGTGAGTTTGAGAAAAAACAAGAAGGCCATGAGACTGAAGCAGAGTGATCCAAGAGAAAGGAAGAAGAAGCATTAGGGAGGCCAGTCCTTGTAGGCGATTGTAAAGACTGTGGGTTTTGTTTGGAGTGATATGAAAAGTTATTAGATGGTTTTAAGCACAGATCCATTATCCAACTTATGTTTTAACTAGATTACTTAGCTGTTGTGTTTAGACTGAGGAAGAGGAAGTGTCGAAAATCATTTAAGAGAATAATGCAATGATCTAGGCAAGAAACAGTGTAGTCTTGACTTGTATAATACAAACATATAAAACAGTACTGATTTCATTTAAATTCTTTTTCTTTAATTCTGAAATAGTACTTACCATGTGTGTGTATGTGTGTATCAAAATATCATATATTCTACTGAAATAATATAAAAATAAATATTGTTACTAATTCTACTGAAAGAATTAAAATATAGGGGTTCTACATCAGCAATTTACAATAAAAAATAGTAATATTTTTTACAAAAGAATTTATGGAAAAAATTACATTGTTACTTTAAATTATATCCCATAAAAACACTCAGTAAATGAGGAAGGGGAAGAAACTGGGAAGGAGATGACATAAGATTGGCAAAATGTTCATAATTGTTGAAGCTGAATGATGAGCATGTGATTATTTTTTATACTATTCGTTCTAATTTTGAGTGTTGAATTTTTTATATTTTTTAATCCAAATTAATTGAAAGATGAGTATTTGAAATTAAACAATGAAACAATTGTTAATTTAAATAAATGAAAAACCAAAAAAGTTTATGTTATAGAAGAAACAGCCAGTGTGCCTGGCTAAGTTGATTAGTAGCTGCCTGTGATAAAATGCCTTTTGGCAACTGGAAAAATAAAGTGAGATTATCAGTAAATTTATCAAAGGAAAAGAATTAAAGTTTTTTTTGTAAATAATTAATGAAGCATTATTTCTATATCTGCACTGTTACAAAGTGTGTCATGGACTACTTTTATGAAGCATAGATTGTTAGGTTATTTAAATAAGAAAATTAACTTTAAATGTAAAATTTCTAATACACTGATGGATTAATATAGATATTTAACCTGTAGTAGTCATTTTTTGTCATGGAAAGGCATTTTATTTTAAATATAGCAGTGTGTACATGTCAATCCCAAATTCCCAATCTATCCCTCTAATCTGTAGTATTCTTAAACTATATTTATAATGAAAAAAAGTACCTCATTATGTTGTGTGTGTGTGTGTGTGTGTGTGTGTGTGTGCGTGTGCACGCACATGTGTGACTTTCATTACTTTATGGTCAAGATTTTCTTTTTAAAATGAGCAAAAACAAAATGAAGGGAAAACGTAGATTTGGTTTCTTTAAACATAAAAAAACCTGGCATATTGAAATTAAATCTTAATTGCCTAGGAGAGAAAATTAGTCCATATTAAAGATTCTAGATATAGAGGTACAATGCTGAAACCTATACTATATGGAGAAGAGTAAAAGATGGTTTGATAATTTGCATTAAAATATCCAGCAGATTTTAAATAGAAAATCTTAAATATCACCAAATAGAGAGTTGCTTAACTTTTAGATTTTAATATTGCAGACAAAACAGCAGGAGCTATCTAAATATAAACCTGCATGTAGAGAACTACTGATGATTATGTCTGTATGAAAAACGGGTAACTGCTCTGTAATTTCCATATAACAACTGCAACACAATTAAATGCTTACAACATATTTTAATATAAAATGGATCTTGCTGATAGGACAATTTAAAAAATTGTTTTGAATACTCTTTGTGAACAAGTTTGAGTTTTTAAAGGTTAAAGACACGTATTATTTAATTCATATTGATTTGCATGTTATACAAATATAATTTTGAGAGAGATAAGGTATTTAAGATACTTTCAATGATGTCATTTTGAGAGATTTGAAGTGGCTCTATTTAGCCAGAAGAAAATCTTGGGGCATTTCCCCCCCGAATTTTCCAGATTAAAGTAAAATATTTCTTTCTTGAAACTTCTTAATTCTCTCTTGCCATTTTTTTTCCTTCTGGTGTATCAGTCTACATTTAAGAAAATGGGATCTTGGGATTAAAATAGCTAAATAATTAAACAACTAAAGATAAACTACTTTTCAATGAGTATAGAATTAGAAATGTAATATTGTAACCTTTTCAATGTTTATTAAATGAGTGAGGAATAAATGGCTGCTATGTAAAAAAATGTTTTTTCTTTACATAATGGTAGCCTAAGGAAAAGAAAAAGGAAGGAAGGAGAGAGGGAGGGAGGAAGGAAGGGAAAGAAAAAAGAAGCAGAAAAAAGGAAAGGAAAGAAAGAAAGAAGGAAGGAAGGAAAGAGAAAAAGAAAGCTGTACTTAAGCAATGTCAGTGACCATTAAGTTACATGTTCCCTAAATATCTTATCCACTCGGGAAATTACTTACTGAGATGTGCAATGTTCCAAATGATTTTATTCATTGTATACTAAAAAACTTATTTTTTTAATAGGCTCAAATACAACTTGAAGTGGTACCCCATATTATAGTGATTATAATGTATCTTCATTTATATTCTTTTTAATTATGTTGCTGTCTATGTATGTGCATTTTTTTCCCAGCATGAATTACTGTTCTTGTCCAATAAAAATACTGTAATACAGTTGTTTGTGTCATGTGTATGTGCACATGTGTTACCTTTGCCTACCTAAATTCTATATTGCTTTATTTTTGGAGAATCACCAAGTCTCTATTTCATTTGTTTGTTCTGTAGGACTTACTTCATACAATGGATGTCTGACTAACAGACTAACATTTTCTCTGGCCATTGATTTGTTCAGATATAGGCAGATAAGTTAATGTAGCTAGACTCTTCCTGGATGAATATACTAGAAAGAAAATTTCTCTTGACACAAGCTGTACAATTTGAATTAGATGTCTCTAATTGTTGTTTTGTTTTGTTTTTTTGGCCATGCTGCATGGCTTGTGGGATCTTAGTTCCATGACTGGGGATTGAACCTTCACCCTCGGCAGTGAAAGCTCAGAGTCCTAACCACCGGACTGCCAGGGAATTCCCAAATTTCTCTAAATTTTAACTGAAATGAAAAATTTTAATAATTTATTTGCCAAACTACAAATTTGAACCTGAAATTTGTTACTAGAAAAGAAATAAATTGGATTAAAAATGACATAAAAGGATACATTTTTAAAGCAATAACAACAAAAGTTAATTAAATGGAATATTATAACACCATAAATATCACCTTTTTTTCCCCATGGTGGTTCTTTATGGAACACAGGTATGTCCATCTTAGTCAGAATCAACATTATCTTGAGTAAGTATAGTAAAAGAAAAGTGACAAGCTGGGAAAAATATTTTCTATGTACACCACATTCAGGGATTACTACCCCAGCCTAAGAAAAGTGCCTCAAAACAGTTAAAATAGACCAACATTCTTATCCAAAATGGGAAATTGACTGAGTAAACAGGTCACAGAGGAAAATATCAACAACAAAACTGTTAAATTGTCTTCTCATCTTCAATTACTTCATCCTTTTTTTACATTAAAATTTTGATGGGATTCACCAGTGAAAAATCTGCATCTTTTCTTTCCTTTCTTTTCTTTCCTTTTTTTTTTTTTTTTTTTTTGGTCAGGGAGGGAGCAAAAAGGTAGCAACTTGGTTATTACCAATTCAATTTCTTTAATAGATATAATGTTATACAAATATTCTGTTTTTTTATTCAGACAGTTTTATTGTTTTAAGGAATTTGCTCAATTTTATCCAGATTGTCAAACTTATTGGAATAACCTATTTCAAAATAGACCTTTATTATCTTTAATGACCATAGGAACTGTAGAGATTCCCTTTCACTGCTGCTATTGGAAATATGTTTTATCTCATTTTTTTCATGATTAGTCTGGCTAAAGGTTTATCAATTTTATTGATATTTTTAAAAAATATCTTTTTTTCATTATTTTCTGTATTGTTGTCCTTTTACTATTTCATTAATTTATACTCTTATTATTGTTTCCTTTTTCTACTTTTTTGGGGTTTAATTTACTCTTCTTTAGTAGCTTCTTAAAATAGAAACTTAGGTCACAGAATTTAAATACTTTTTTCATTTTCTGAAATAAGTAAGTAAAGTTAAACATTTCCCTTTGATTACTGCCTTAACAATATCCCACAAATTATGACGTTTTATTTTATAAACATCCTGTTAAAAATATCTTCTAATTTCCATTTCGAATTTTTTTCTTTGATGTATTATTTAGAGGTGTGCTATTTAATTTCCAGTATTTAGGGAATTCCCATATATCATTTTCTTACTGATATATCGTGCAATTACATTGTATTCAAATCACATACTGTAGATGCTTTCAATTATTTTTAAATTTATTGAGACTCCTCTATTAGTCCAACATGCAGTCTACCCAGTTTATTGGTTGTGAGTTCTTGGAAAAAGTGTGTATTCTGCTGCTTTGGGGTAGAGTGTTCTATAAATGGTGAATGGGTGTAGGTGGTTAGTAGGACTTATTTGTTTTATCTATTTCTGAGATAGGTGTGTTAAAAGCCTCAACTATAATTGTGGGTTTATTTATTGCTCCTTTTAGTTCTGGGAGTTTCTACTTTAATTATTTGGAACAGCTTTCATTTGATGCCTGTACATTTAGGATAAGCACGTATGCCTTCCTGATAAATTGACAGTTTTTTTAATGAAATTTACCTCTTTGTCTCTGATAACATACTTTAGCTTGAAAATTTTTCTGATACTAATATAGTCACTCCAGTATTTTTTATTAAATTGTGGTAAAATATACATAAAATTTACCATTTTAACCATTTTTAAGTATATGGTTCAATGGCATTAGTACATTCACATTGCTGTGCAACCATCACCAATATTCATCTCCAGAATTGTTCATCTTCCCAAACTCTGTACTCTTTAAACAATAACTTTCTATCTCCCTCCTCTGGTAACCACTAATCTATTTCCTGTTTGACAATTCTGGATATCCCATATGAGTGGAATCATACATTTTTTTCCTTTTGTGTTTGGCTTATTTCACTTAGCATAATGTTTTTGCAGTTCATCCATGTTGTAACATGTATCTGAATTCCATTTCTTTTGAAGGCTGAATAATATTCCATCGTGTGTACCACCACCCTTTCATCAGTTGCTGAACACTTGGGTTGCTTCCACCTTTTGTCTGTTGTGAATAATGCTGCTATGAACATTGGTGCTCAAATATCAATTTGAATCCTTGCTTTCAACTCTTTTGGGTATATGTCTAGAAGTAGAATTTCTGGATCATGTGATATTTCTATATTTAGCTTTTTTAGTAACTGTTGTCATGTTTTCCACAACAGCTGCACTATTTTGTATTCCCACCATCAATGCATAGGAGTTCAGGTTCTCCGCATATCACCTCACTTATTATATTCTGGGTTTTTTTGGGTAGGGCAGAGGGGAGATACTAGCTATCCTAGTGGGTGTGAAGTATCTCGTTGTAGTTTTACTTTACATTTCTCTAATGATTAGTGATATTGAGTATTTTCTCCATGTGCTTATTGGCCATTTGTATACATTTGAGGAGAAATATCTTCCAAGTCCTTTGTCCATTTTGAATTGGGTCATTTTTTGTTTGTTTGTTTTGTTTTATTGCTGAGTTTTAGGAATTCTTTATATATTGTGGATATTGACCTCTTATCAGAAAATACAATTCGCAAATATTTTCTCTCACTCTGTGGTTTGCTTTTTCACTCAATTGTAGTGTACTTTTTTAAAAAAAATATTAATTAATTAATTTATTTTTGGCTGCATTGGGTCCTCGCTACTGCGTGAGGGCTCTCTCTAGTCACAGTGAGCTGGGGCTACTCTTCATTGCAGTGCATGGGCTTCTCATTGCAGTGGCTCTAGGCATGTGGGCTTCAGTAGTTGTGGCTCACGGGCTCAGTAGTTGTGACCCATGGGCTCTAGAGCGCAGACTCAGTAGTTGTGGTGCACGGGCTTAGTTGCTCCGCAGCATGTGGGATCTTCCCAAACAAGGGCACGAACCTGTGTCCCCTACCTTGGCAGGTGGACTCCCAACCACTGCACCACCAGGGAAGCCCTGTTAGTGTACTTTGATGCAGGAAAATTCTTAAATTTGGTGAAGTCCAATTTATCTATTTTTTTTCCTGCTTGTGCTTTTAGTGCCATCTTTACTAAATCATTGCCAAATTCAATGTCGTGAAGTATTGCTCTGTTTTTTTTCTAAGAGCTTTATAGTTTTTCCTGTTACATTTAGGTCTTTAATTTGTTTTGAGTTAATTTTTGTATAAGGTGTAATGTAAGGGTCCAATTTCATTCTTTTTCATGTGTATGTTCAGTTTTCCCAGCAGCAGTTTTTG
Source organism: Phocoena phocoena (assembly GCF_963924675.1). Lineage (NCBI taxonomy): Eukaryota > Metazoa > Chordata > Mammalia > Artiodactyla > Phocoenidae > Phocoena > Phocoena phocoena. Next base: position 55,028,066 of record NC_089235.1, read on the forward strand.
AAATGACTGCCCTTTCCCCATTGAATGGTCTTGGCACCCTAGTTGAAAATTATTTGTATCTACTTAGCTAGCTATCATCTTTGTATCTCTCCTTCTTTATTCTGTCTCATTGGTTTATATGTCTATCTTTGTTCCAGTACCACACTGTTTTGATTTACAGTTTCTTTTTATTAATATTTGCATTACATGTATTTTGCTATCTTTTAAATGTAACCTGTATACATTTTGTTGTTTAAAGTTCACTTATTTTATCATCACTGAGCTAATGTAAATACAGGTAAAACCAGATTCACACACAACTACCAATTACGACCCTCTCATTCATTTGTGTAGTCCTGCAGTTCCATTTAGCTTGTTTTCTTTCTGCCTGAAAAAGTTCTTTTGTCATATTTTATGATGCCGGTCTGCTGGAGATAAATTCACTCATCTTTCGTTTGCCTGGAAAATCTTCAATTTCCTTTCATTTTTGGAAGGTTTTTTTCTTTGCTACATATATAATTCATTTAAAAAAATATTTATCTTATCTGTAGTTTATTAAGGTTCCAGGATCTCTAAGTTAAGGTTTTCTACCAAAAAAAAAAAATCATTATTTTCTTTTCTTTTTTTAAAAAAATATTTATTTATTTTATTATTTATTTGGCTGTGCTTGGTCTTAGTTGCAGCAGGCGAGCTCCTTAGTTGTGGCTTGTGGGCTCCTTAGTTGTGGCATGCAAACTCTTAGTTGTGGCATGCATGTGGGATCTAGTTCCCTGACCAGGGATTGAACCCAGTCTCCCTGCATTGGAAGCATAGAGTCTTAATCACTGCACCTCCAGGGAAGTCCTCGTTATGTTTCTTAAAAATAAATCTGTCTCTCTCTTTCCCATTTCTTTCTGGGACTCCTCTTTTACATAAATTTAGACAAGTTGTTATTGTCCCAGCATCCCTGAGTCTTTGTTCATTGTTTGTAGCCCATTATCTCTTTTTGCTTTGCTTTGAATAGTTTCTATTTCCCATTCTTCCTTCCTGTTTCCTAGTCTTTTCTTTTGCATTTCCTAGTCTGTTGTTCAGGTGTCTTGTAGACTTTGTACCATTCAGTCTAGAATTTTGATTCTTTATGATTTAGAATTCTCCATTGAGATCTCTATTTCTTCACATTTTTTCTTTAAATACTTAAACATAATCTTAGTAGCTTTTAAAATACTTGTCTGCTAATTCTAACTTCTTGGCTATATTTACATCTGTTTCTTTTTTCTGGTCTTAGTCATATGTTCCCACATTTGACTTATCCAGTAATTTATTATTTTGTTGGGGAAGAAGAAATTTTCCTCTACCCTTCTAGGTTCTTATGGATGGTCTAAGAATTAAATTGACATGAGACAGATTAACAGGAGAAAATCAAAGTTTAATTATGTGTGTACATGGGAGAGACCCAGAAACACTGAGTAACTCACTAAAATGGCCAGGCCCCTCACCTTAAAATGCCATCCTCACCTAAGACTAAAGAGGATGTCAAGAGTCAGTTATGGGAAGTTTACCAGGAAGATCTCAGTTAGCAAGGGTGATTGTGAAGCAAATACAAGCTATTGCCTTCTCCACTGATATGAGTTTCTATAAATTTGGTCATCCTCCTCTTCCAAGTATGGAGAGGGAGACACCATTATGTATGATTTCCCTTACAAATGTAAATGTTTCTTACCAAAGGGTAACTCCTACTTGGTTTTCAGAGTCCTTCCCACATACACAAATGACTCAAAGAGACATATTTTAGAGTTGCAAATTCTGCTCCCCTACAATTGTATGCTGAACATCGAGGACTACATTTTTGAGAATCAGCATCATGTGGCCCTCCTTTCCTAGAATGTTGAATTTTATTCTGGAAGGCAGTTAAGTTAACTGTGAATCAGTGTAATTCTCTTGAAGTTTTTTAGAAGCTTTTGTCAGAGCTGGTATAAAGTAGTACTCTTAAAGTGTGATGTTTCTGAGGTATCAATTTTATGCGAAGGGTTATAATAATTTCTCTCCATACTAGTTGGTCAAAACTCTTATCTCCCATACTGCACAACCTTGGGATGATTCTTTTAGATCAAAGTTCCCAAGTAGCTGTTTTTGCCAAACATTATAGTCAAGACCTGAACATGTACAACTTAGTTTTTAACTGGAGACTTGAGGGTATTGTTATGAACCAAACTTGGGTCACTCACCTATTGCACAGCAAATCCAACCAGGTTATGGGGAAGGAAAGTACAGTGTTTATTGCAGGGCTTACAAAAGAGTATGGACAGCTCATGCTCAAAAGACCTAAACACCCAGATGGCTTTCAGGGAAGGGATTTTAAAGGCAACATTTGATGTGAGGGCTGCAGGGTTCATGACTTTCTTCTGATTGGTTCATGGTGAGGGTGGTTTCAAGAATCTCAATCATCAACCTTCTGGTTTCAACCAGTCTAGGGTCTACATGCTTATCATCAGTATGTAGTCACCATCTTATACTTGTGCAGGGTCTTAGTTTCTGCAGAACAGCTCAAAGATATCCATCAAATTGTTATATATATCCATGAGGAGGAACTAGGACTCTTTTATAGCTGAACTCGTTTCTTGACTGCTTTTCCTTTGTTCTGAATTCTCTCACTTCTCCAGTTAGTAACTGCTTGAATCTGCTTTTTGGAATTCAGGGAAGGCCTTGGAATCTAAAGGTTGTTTTTTTTTTTTTCACGGACTAGAAATGGGGGACACAGAGGGTCCTTTATACAAGGGATGGCCCTGCATGGGCCTGCTGAGTTTCAATCTGCCCTTCTCTTTGATACTCCTCAATCCAGTCTGAGAGGAACAGGGGCGGGACAAGAGAGGGAATAATGTTTTAGATACAGAGATTAATTACAAACTCAGCAAGGGAACTAGATTTTAGGGAGACTTGGTTTCAGTATTCCTTTGCTATACCTGGAGCTCTGCCTTTGCACAGACTCTTCCTTTTAGATGTCCTGCTTTACAAATTCCAGTTACTTCAGCAGAACTGAATTATAATCACTGCTATGCTCTTGGGCTCCACATCCATGTGTGTGGTTCCAAAAAAGCCTTAAGGCAAATGGTGGAATTCGTAATAAGACTTGTTTTTGTTTTTTCCTCTTTCAGAAATTACAGTCATGGGTTGTTGATTTGCAACATCTGAAATTTTGTTCTAATTTTTCATGTAATATATTCTTTTTGTAGTTATTTATGGTAGAAGAGATATTTGAATATCATTTCTCTCTTATTGTTTCAAGTGCAAGTCAAAAAAACAATAATATATTTTAAAATAATGTTGGAGATTGGTTCAAGATGGCAGAGTAGAAGGATGTGCCCTAACTTCCTCTTGTGAGAGCACCAGAGTCACAACTAATTGCTGAACAATCATCAGTAGGAAGACACTGGAACTCACCAAAAACAATATACCCCACATCCAGAGGCAAAGGAAAAGCTGCAATGAGATGGTAGTAGGGGCACAATCACAATAAAATCAAATCCCATAACTGCAGGGTGGGTAACTCACAAACTGGAGAACAATTATACCACAGAAGTCCATCCACTGGAGTGAAGGTTCTGAGCCCCACATCAGGCTTCCCAACCTGAGGGTCTGACAGTTGGAGGAGGAATTCCCAGAGAATCAGACTTTGAAGGCTAGTGGGATTTGATTGCAGGACTTCAACAGGACTTGGGGGAACAGAGACTCCACTCTTGGAGGGCACACACAAAGTAGTGTGTGCATGAGGACCCAGGGGGAAGGAGCGGTGACCCCATAGGAGACTGAACCAGACCTACCTGCTAGTGTTGGAGGGTCATTTTCAGAGGCAGGGTGTGGCTGTGGCTCACTGTGGGGACTAGGACACTGGCAGCAGAAATTCTGGGATGTACTCATTGGCATGAGCCCTCTTTGAGTCCACCATTAGCCCCATCAAAGAGCCTGTAGGCACCATGCTGGGTCACCTCAGGCCAAACAACCAACAGGGAGGGAACTCAGCCACACTCAGCAGACAAACGGATTAAAGATTTACTGAGCTCTGCCCACCAGAGCAACACCCAGATCTACCCACCACCAGTCCCTCCCATCAGGAATCTTGCACAAGCCTCTTAGATAGCCTCAGCCACCAGAGGGTAGACAGGAAAAGCAAGAAGAATTACAATCCTGTAGCCTGTGGAGCAAAAACCACATTCACAGAAAGATAGTCAAAATGAAAAGGCAGAGGACTATGTACCAGATGAAGGAACAAGATAAAACCCCAGAAAAACAACTAAGTGAAGTGAGGATAGGCAACCTTCCAGAAAAAGAATTCAGAATAATGATAGTAAAGATGATCCAGGACCTTGGAAAAAGAATGGAGGCAAAGATCGAGTAGGTGCAAGAAATATTTAACAAGGACCTAGAAGAATTAAAGAACAAACACCTAGAAGAATTAAAAAACAAACAAACAGAGATGAACAATAAAATAACTGAAATGAAAAATACACTAGAAGGAGTCAATAGCAGAATAACTGAGGCAGAAGAATGGATAAGTGACCTAGAAGAGAGAATGGTGGAATTCACTGCCATGGAACAGAATAAAGAAAAAAGAATGAAAAGAAATGAAGACAGCCTAAGAGACCTCTTGGACAAACTTAAATGCAACAACGTTCACATTATACTCAGAGGAGAAGAGAGAGAAAGGACCTGAGAAAATATGTGAAGAGATTATAGATGAAAACTTTCCTAACATGGGAAAGGAAATAGCCACCCAAGTGCAGGAGTGTAGACAGTCCCAGGCAGGATAAACTCAAGGAGAAACACACCAAGACACATAGTAATCAAACTGGCAAAAAAATAAAGACAAAGAAAACTTATTAAAAGCAACAGGGGAAAAATGACAAATAACATACAACGGAACTCCCATAAGGTTAAGAGCTGATTTCTCAGCAGAAACTCTTCAAGCCAGAAGGGAGTGGCATGATACACTTAAAGTGATGAAAGGGAAGAATCTACAACCAAGATTACTCTACCTGGCAATGATCTCATTCAGATTTGATGGAGAAATCAAAAGCTTCACAAAGCAAAAGGTAAGAGAATTCAGCACCACCAAACTACCATCAGTCCAACTATCAGTCCAACCCCAGTCCTCTTCCTGCGCTCCGACTGAAGACTGAGCCTCAGCTCCCAGCCCCGCCTGCCCCTGCGGGTGAGCAGACAAGCCTCTCAGGCTGGTGAGTGCCGGTCGGCACAGATCCTCTGTGCGGGAATCTCTCAGCTTTGCCTACCGCACCCCTGTTGCTGTGCTCTCCTCCGCGGCTTCGAAGCTTTCCCCCTCCACCACCCGCAGTCTCCGCCCGCGAAGGGACTTCCTAGTGTATGGAAATCTTTCCTCCTTCACAGCTCCCTCCCACTGGTGCAGGTCCCATCCCTATCCTTTGGTCTCTGTTTATTCTTTTTTCTTTTTCCCTACCCTGGTACGTGGGTACTTTCTTGCCTTTTGGGAGGTCTGAGTTCTTCTGCCAGCGTTCAGTAGGTGTTCTGTAGGAGTTGTTCCATGTGTAGATGTATTTCTGGTATATCTGTGGGGAGGAAGGTGATATCCGCGTCTTACTCTTCCGCCATCTTCCCCTCGTCCAAAGTCTAGGATCTTTTCACCTAGCACTAGATTCCAATTATTCTTTGCCATTTTTCTAAAGAAGTTAATTTACATAGTCCTGTTTGAAGAAAGATTAAGTGTTAAAGTCTCTTACAGCTCCATGCTTGTGACTGCTATAAATTTTGGAACAGGAAAATCTAATTCAATCAAATATCTGTATATGTTTCCTATTACAGGTGAATCCTGCAACAATACCATAAACTTGGTAGCTTAAAACAACACACACTTATTATCTTGTAGTTCTGGAGTTCAGAAGTCCAAAATGGGTTTCACTTGGCTAAAATCAAGTATTAGCAGGGCTGCTTTCCTTCTGGAAGCTCTACAGGAAATTCTGTTTTTTTGCCTACTCCAGTTTCTAGAGGCTCTTCACATTCCTTAGATCATGGTCCCCTTCCATCTTTAAGCAAGCAACAGTTGTCTATTTCTTATATCACGTCACTGTGACATTAACTCTCCTGTGATCCTCTTTTACTTATAAAGATATTTGTAATTACATTAGACCTACTCAGATAATCCAGAATAATATTGCCAGCTCAACTAATTATCAACTTCAATTCCATCTGTAACCTAAATTCCTCCTTACCATGGAAGATAACATTCACATGTTCTGGGGATTAGTCCATGGGCATCTTTGGAGGGCGGTATTATTCTGCCTGCCACGTTCTTTATAAAGGTCAACAAAACTGTTGAACAGAATGCAGGGATCTGAATTAATCTCTTGGCACTTTGTAGACACTGACATCACAAAGAAAGACCATAATATAATTCGAATTTTGAAAACTTCATGTAACTTCCCTTTCTGCTTCTCGAAATAAGCATTATCACTTGATAGCATTAGTTCTGGTTCGTATAACAAGATGTACTCAGGAACTCAGTAGCTGGACTATTTTCACTTGGGATTAATAAAAAGGAAACTTCAGCTGTTCCTTTTCTGTCTTCCTTTGCTTGTCTCCTACTACAAAGCAAGGTCTGAACAAGTAGTGGCAAAGCAACCCAGATGGAAAAACAACTTTCTAGTCTTAGAGCTTTTTTCCCAGTAGCTTTTAATCATGTTCCCTAAAACTATTCCTTAAAACAATCCTATTAACCCTAGGTGAAAATTTTCCATGGACCAAATTGCTGAATATCCAAACTCTCCTGGTTAAACAAGATTGTAGACTATAACTGCAATGACCTCCTAATAGTGTTTGCCATGTCTAATATTATCTCCTAGGATAATATATTTTAAAGGAATTTTTTTTCTTCCCTTAGAATGGGAATGTCTCACTATATACAAACCATAGTATCTGCTTTTATTTTGCATATGCCATGAGTGTAGGAAAATGGAAAACATAAATGATTAGCTATGTATCTTTCAAAACATTTCCAGGGAAAATGGTAAGTTGGCCTCAGTTTGTATTTTAAATTCTACATCAATATTCTAACCTGAAAGATGAGGTATATTCCATTTCAATTTTTCTCTTAAGTTTTATAAGACAATAGATAATTTTACTTATGTAATACAAACCCTATCTAATTGGATTGTAAAATTTTAGCTTAATTTGACATGTGGAATTTTAGAATAATCCAATCATTTTTGTTTTGTTGCTTATCACAACAATAACAAAACTGTGATAAAAATTAAATTAATTTTGAATTAAAACTGTTTTTTGTACATTTTCAATTTGGGATTAACTACATATATCTTCAAGAAATATATTAATTGTCTGCTATATTCCAGGAATTGTTTTATTTATACATAGTAAATATAGCAAATACAAAATAGAAAACCTCTCAAAGTGTACATTCTATTGGGGGAAAGAGAAAATACACAATTAAATAATTCTGTACAAAGTTATATGAGATTATAGAATGAAGAAATTTAAAGCATGGCAAAAAGAATATAGAATGAAAAGATAGATCTATCTTGGTGGTCAGGGAGGTTATCTCAGATATAATCTTTTTTATTACTTTATTGACAAACAATAATCACAGACAATATGCTATTTAAAATACCTTATATAAAAGTAATCCTCATCACCATTACTCAGGCAATGGAAACTCAGACCCAGATCATGAAACACAGTGGATATTTATTCTAAAAGAGTTTGCTTATAAGGAGTTGTTATAAAAACTATACTGAAATGGAACAGGACCCTATGGTCCTTCCCCCTCATGTCCTCTGCCTGCCTTTTGTCTGTGGAAAAACTTTAGCCAAAGAATAAGTTTAATCAGAGAAGTGAGAAAATGCAGAAGCAAAGAAAAGCAGTCAAACAGGACAAAACAATAATAGTTTAGTCAGTAAGCAAAGTTGAGGACCTATTTTTCCTTCTCAAGGGCTATAGATAATATCCCGAGCCATATCCTGTGAGCTGTCTTGTAAAGACTGAAACCCCCATCAGGTGGGAAAATTTAACTACATGATGACCAGGCTGTAGCCATGACATAGGCTGCCACAATTCTGAGAATTGCCTTCCAGGAAATGGGAACAAACCAACCTTGGAAATGAAGGTTAACTGTACTTAAAACAATCAAGATGGGGCTGGTCAGGCCACCGCATGACCAATTTCAAGATGATGGTCAGAGCTGATTGTGCTGTTTCTGCATCTAGCCCCCTTCTCCACCTCAGTCTATGAAAGCTCTTGCCCACTGATTGTCCGTGGGGTTGGGGGGTAGTTGGCCTTTGGCTAGGAGTCTACCCATCCCCACCTTGGTGGTTCCCAACATCTGAAATAAAGCAAACTTTCCTTTCTACCATCTTTGCCTCTTTATTGGCTTTTGCATGGCGAGCAGCCGGAGCCCACTTTCGGTTACAATAGTATAACTAAGGCACTTCAAAAAATGCAAAATACTGAATAAAGCCGCAAACTTAAAGTAATCCTTAACCAGTCACAAAATTAAAACTGTCATCTGTCACATTAATTTTCATTTTTATCTTAAAGCAGTTAAAAATAGGAAAGCTATTAACTTGCATAAATTATTAATCCATAATTTAGGGAGTTTCAGCTCTTTTTTACTATTTTGAAAGAAAAAGGAAAGCAAAACATGGAGCAAGAATAAAAATACAGACAGCCACTGTTATTTCATATAAATTGTATGTTTTCACCCAAAGGTCTAGTAATATTCATGGGAAAGTGAAGGGTATAAACCAAGAGGAAAGTTGCAGAGGTCCAAGGAAGACATGGAAAGTGATAGTGATGTTAAATCTGTATTTGAATCTATGGTGTTCAATCAAGAGTTTTTAGTTTTCTCTTTAGTGATGATCAGTTCTGATATGAATATATAGAAGACAGAAGATATAGAAGTCAGTGTCCATTTCCTCATATTATATCTTTTTGCATAATTAATATAGGGCCCAAATATGCTGGGCATTGAGAATACAAAAATTAATGGGAAATTCTTCTTTTATATAAATAGCTAATAAACTAATAATGGGTTGGCAAATAGCTTTCATTTTGTTTGCTTGGCTTGATCTATTGTTAATAGGTTCTTGGAGCTCTTCATGAAAAAAAAATTAAATTCTACACACAGAGGAAAAATGTCCTTTCCAAGCTTTTAGTATCAAATGTGGGTAAAGAATGGGTGAGTGTTTATACATTTGTTGTGTATTATATTTTCTGAACCTAATCTACTTAACCTATGCAGTTACTTTTAAAAATAGCTATGTGAATAAAATTTTCAAAGTTATAAGGAAATTACTACAGAAATGTAGGGGAAGGGAAGGAATTGTTTCACTTAATCAGACAATTACGTTTAAGAAGAGTTAGGAAATAGAGAAGAGTGTATAATATGAGAAAAAAAGGCAGATTTCACTCATTATAATTAATAACTGCCTGCAGTCTAACATGTATCCTACAGGTGAAAGTAATTTTATTGTTGTTCTTAATGAAAATGTCCAACAAATCCCTAAAGAGGTTTCACTCATACCTAAGTACATTCATAATGATTCAGTTTCATCATGTAATTAGAATGGAATTTAACATTAACACCATAAAATTATATAATTAATTACATTCAGCTTCAATTACAGTTACTAATTGATACAAAGCCTTTAGCTTAACTCCTGGAGGCAATCAATTTTACAATATAAGTTGTGAACAAGTGGCTAGATCACATTAGCCCACTAGTTCATGTGTCCAGTGTGCTAATTAGACAAACTTTTGTTTTATTAAACAGCTCAAGAAAATAGTGTTAGGAAATTTGGTAGGTAAAATTTCTCCCAAAGATTTTTATTTAGTAGTAAACTCTTCCAATAGTCTCAATTATATTCTGGTAAATCCTTCCATATGGTAAAGCCACCCAAGAGAGATGTTCTCTTGATCTCTGAACATTCCCTGCTGCTCAACCAGTGCCTACTTCACCTACACCCAACTCAAAAGACTGACCTTTTCAAATACTTGCCCGCGGCCCCACCTAGTGATTCTTCTTCTTTTTTTTATATATCTTTATTTGAGTATAATTGCTTTACAATGTTGTGTTAGTTTCTGTTTTTACAAAAAAGTGAATCACCTATAAGTATACATATATCACCATATCCCCTCCCTCTTGAGCATCCCTCCCATCCTCCCTATCCCACCCCTCTAGGTTGTCACACAGCATCGAGGTGATCTCCCTGTGCTATGCAGCAGCTTCCCACTAGCCATCCATTTTACATTTGGCAGTGTGTATTTGTCAATGCTACTCTCTGACTTCATCCCAGCTTCCCCTTCCCACTCTGTGTCCTCAAGTCTGTTCTCTACATCTGCGTCTCTATTCCTGCCCTGCCACTAGGTTCATCAGTACCGTTCTTTTAGATTCCATATATGTGCGTTAGCATAAGGTATTTGTTTTTCTCTTTATGACTTACTTCACTCTGTATGATAGAATCTAGGTCCATCCACCTCATTACAAATAACTCAATTTCGTTCCTTACATGGCTGAGTAATACTCCATTGTATGTATGTGCCACATCTTCTTTATCCATTCATCTGTTGATAGACACTTAGGCTGCTTCCATGTCCTGGCTATAAATAGAGCTGCAGTGAACACTGTGGTACATGACTCTTTTTTTGAAAAAGCCTTATTTTTTATTATAATTTTCTTAATAAATAGGTATTTTTCTATATTTTTTATACAGCAGGTTCTTATTAGTCATCAATTTTATATACATCAGTGTATACGTGTCAATCCCAATCGCCCAATTCATCACACCACCACCACCACCCCCCTGTGGCTTTGTCCCCTTGGTGTCCATATGTGTGTTCTCTACATCTGTGTCTCAATTTCTGCCATGAAAACCCGTTCATCTGTACCATTTTTCTAGGTTCCACATATATGCGTTAATATACGATATTTGTTTTTCCCTTTCTGACTTACTTCACCCTGTATGACAGTCTCTAGATCCATCCATGTCTCAACAAATGACCCAATTTCGTTCCTTTTTATGGCTGAGTAATATTCCATTGTATATATGTACCACATCTTCTTTATCTATTTGTCTGTCGATGGGCATTTAGGTTGCTTCCATGACCTGGCTATTGTAAATAGTGCTGCAATGAACATTGGGGTGCATGTGTCTTTTTGAATTGTGGTTTTCTCTGGGTATATGCCCAGTAGTGGAATTGCTGGATCATACGGTAATTCTATTTTTAGTTTTTTAAGGAACCTCCATACTGTTCTCCATATTGGCTGTATCAGTTTACATTCCCACCAACAGTGCAAGAGGGTTCCTTTTCTCCACATCCTCTCCAGCATTTGTTGTTTGTAGGTTTTCTGATGAAGTCCATTCTAACTGGTGTGAGGTGATACCTCATTGTAGTTTTGATTTGCATTTCTCTAATAATTAGTGATGGTGAGCAGATTTTCATGTGCTTCTTGGCCATCTGTATGTCTTCATTGGAGAAATGTCTATTTAGGTCTTCTGCCCATTTTTCGATTGGATTGTTTGTTCTTTTAATATTGAGGTGCATGAGCTGTTTACATATTTTGGAGATTAATCCTTTGTCCATTGATTCATTTGCAAATATTTTCTCTCCTTCTGAGGGTTGTCTTTTTGTCCTGTTTATGGTTTCCTTTGCTGTGCAAAAGCTTTAAGTTTCATTAGGTCCCATTTGTTTATTTTTGTTTTTATTTCCATTACTCTAGGAGGTGGATCAAAAAAGATCTTGTTGTGATTTATGTCAAAGAGTGTTCGTTCTGTGTTTTCCTCTAAGAGTTTTATAGTGTCTGGTCTTACATTTAGGTCTCTAATCCATTTTGAGTTTATTTTTGTGTATGGTGTTAGGGAGTGTTCTAATTTCATTCTTTTACATGTAGCTGTCCAGTTTTCCCAGCACCACTTACTGAAGAGACTGGTGTTTCTCCATTGTATATCCTTTGTCATATATTAGTTGACCATAGATGCGTGGGTTTACCTCTGGGCTTTCTATCTTTTTCCATTGATCTATGTTTCTGTTTTTGTGCCAGTACCATACTGTTTTGATTACTGTAACTTTGTAGTATAATCTAAAACCAGGGAGTCTGATTCTTCCAGCTCCATTTTTTTTCCCTCAAGACTGCTTTGGCTATTCAGGGTCTTTTGTGTCTCCATACATATTTTAAGATTTTTTGTTCTAGTTCCATAAAAAATGCCATTGGTAATTTGATTGGGATTGCATTGAATCTGTAGATTGCTTTGGGTAGGATAGTCATTTTCACAATATTGATTCTTCCAATCCAAGGACATGGTATATCTCTCCATCTGTTGGTATCATTGTTAATTTTTTTTCATCACTGTCTTATAGTTTTCTGCATACAGGTCTTTTGTCTCCCTAGGTAGGTTTATTCCTAGGTATTTTATTCTTTTTGCTGCAGTGGTAAATGGGAGTGTTTCCTTAATTTCTCTTTCAGATTTTTCATCATTAGTGTATAGGAATGCAATTGATTCCTGTGCATTAATTTTGTGTCCTGCAACTTTACCAAATTCATTTTTTAGCTCTAGTAGTTTTCTGGTGGCATCTTTAGGATTCTCTATGTATACTATCATGTCATCTGCAAACAGTGACAGTTTTACTTCTCTTTTTCCAATTTGTATTCCTTTTATTTCTTTTTCTTCTCTGCTGAGTCTAGGACTTCCAAAACTATGTTGAATAATAGCGGTGAGAGTGGACATCCTTGTCTTGTTCCTGATCTTATAGGAAATGCTTTCAGTTTTTCACCATTGAGAATGATGTTTGCTGTGGGTTTGTCATATATGGCCTTTATTATGTTGAGGTAGGTTCCCTCTATGCCCACTTTCTGGAGAGTTTTTATCATAAATGGGTGTTGGATTTTGTCAAAAGCTTTCTCTGCATCTATTGAGATGATCATATGGTTTTTATTCTTCAATTTGTTAATATGGTGTATCACATTGATTGATTTGCGTATATTGAAGAATCCTTGCATCCCTGGGACAAATCCCACTTGATCATGGTGGATGATCCTTTTAATGTGTTGTTGGATTCTGTTTGCTAGTAGTTTATTGAGGATTTTTGCATTTATATTCATCAGTGATATTGGTCTGTAATTTTCTTTTTTTGTAGTATCTTTGTCTGGTTTTGGTATCAAGGTGATGGTGGCCTCATAGAATGAGTTTGGGAGTTTTCCTTCCTCTGCAGTTTTTTGGAAGTGTTTGTGAAGGATGGGTGTTCACTCTTCTCTAAATGTTTGATAGAATTCACCTGTGAAGCCATCTGGTCCTGGACTTTTGTTTGTTAGAAGATTTTTAATCATAGTTTCAATTTCATTACTTGTGATTGGTCTGTTCATATTTTCTATTTCTTTCTGATTTAGTCTTGGAAGGTTATACCTTTCTAAGTATTTGTCCATTTCTTTCAGGTTGTCCATTTTATTGGCATAGAGTTGCTTGTAGTAGTCTCCTAGGATGCTTTGTATTTCTGTGGTGTCTGTTGTAACTTCCCCTTTTTCATTTCTAATTTTATTAATTTGAGTCCTCTTCCTCTTTTTCTTGATCAGTGTGGCTAATGGTTTATCAATTTTGTTTATCTTCTCAAAGAACCAGCTTTTAGTTTTATTGATCTTTGCTATTCTTTTCTTTGTTTCTATTTCATTTATTTCTGCTCTGTTCTTTATGATTTCTTTCCTTCTTCAAACTTTGGGTTTTGTTTTTTCTTCTTTCTCTAGTTCCTTCAGGTGTAAGGTTAGATTATTTATTTGAGATTTTTCTTGTTTCTTGAGGTAGTCTTCTATAGCTATAAACTTCCCTCTTAGAACTGCTTTTTCTGCATCCCATAGGTTTTTGATTGTTGTGTTTTCATTGTCATTTGTCTCTAGGTATTTTTTTTCCTGTTTGATTTCTTAAGTGATCTCTTGGTTATTTAGTAATGTTGTGTTTAGCCTCCATGTGTTTGTGTCTTTTATGTTTTTTCTCCTGTAATTCATTTCTAATCTCATAGCATTGTGATCAGGAAAGATGATTTCCGTTTTCTTAAATTTGCTGAGCCTTGATTTGTGACCCAAGATATGACCTATCCTGGAGAATGTTCCATGCACACCTGAGAAGAAAGTGTAATCTGCTGTTTTTGGATGGAATGTCCTATAAATATCAGTTAAATCTATCGGGATTATTGTGTCATTTACAGCTTCCATTTCCTTATTTATTTTCATTTTGGATGATCTGTCCATTGGTGTAAGTGAGGTTTTCATGTCCCCCACTATTATTGTGTTACTGTTGATTTCCTCTTTTACAGCTGTTAGCAGTTGCCTTAAGTATTGAGGTGCTCCTATGTTGGGTGCATATATATTTATAATTGTTATATCTTCTTCTAGGATTGATCCCTTGATCATTATGTAGTGTCCTTCCTTGTCTTGTGTAACTTTCTTTATTTTAAAGTCTATTTTATCTGATATGAGTATTGCTACTCCAACTTTCTTTTGATTTCCATTTGCATGGAATATATTTTTCCATCCCCTCACTTTCAGTCGTATGTGTCCCTAGGTCTGAAGTGGGTGTCTTGTAGACAGCATATATATGGGTCTTGCTTTTGTATCCATTCAGCAAGCCTTTGTCTTTTGGTTGGAGCATTTAATCCATTCACATTTAAGGTAATTATCAATATGTATGTTCCTATGGCCATTTTCTTAATTGTTTTGTGTTTGTGTTTGTAGGTCCTTTTCTTCTCTTATGTTTCCCACTTAGAGAAGTTCCTTTAACATTTGTTGTACAGCTGGTTTGGTGGTGCTGGGTTCTCTTAGTTCTTGCTTGTCTGTAAAGCTTTTGATTTATACATCGAACCTGAATGAGATCCTTGCCGGGTAAAGTAATCTTGGTTGTAGGTTCTTCCCTTTCATTACTTTAAGTATATCACACCACTGTCTTCTGGCTTGTAGAGTTTCTGCTGAGAAATCAGCTGTTAACCTTATGGGAGGTCCCTTGTATGTTTTTTGTCATTTTTCCCTTGCTGCTTTCAATAATTTTTCTTTGTCTTTAAATTTTGCCAATTTGATTACTATGTGTCTCAGTGTGTTTCTCCTTTGGATTATCCTGTATGGGCCTCTCTGTGCTTCCTGGACTTGGGTGGCTATTTCCTTTCCCATGTTAGGGAAGTTTTTGACTATAATCTCTGCAAGTATTTTCTTGGGCCCTTTTTCTCTCTCTCAACATAATGTGAATGTTGTTGCATTTAATGCTGTCCCAGAGGTCTCTTAGGCTATCTTCATTTCTTTTCATTCTTTTTTCTTTTTTCTGTTCTGCAGCAGTGAATTCCACCATTCTGTCTTCCAGGTCACTTATCCGTTCTTCTGCCTCAGTTATTCTGTTATTGATTCCTTGTAGTGTAGTTTTTTTTTTTTTTTTCTGTATGCAGGTCTCTCATTGTTGTGGCCTCTCCCATTGCAGAGCACAGACTCTGGACGCTCAGGCTCAGTGGCCATGGCTCACGGGCCCAGCCACTCCGCGGCATGTGGGATCTTCCCAGACCGGGACACGAACTCATGTCTCCTGCATCAGCAGGTGGACTCTCAACCACTGTGCCACCAGGGAAGCCCTGTAGTGTAGTTTTAATTTCAGTTATTGTATTGTTCATCTCTGTTTGTTTGTTCTTTAATTGCTTGTTTGTTCTTCAATTCTTCTTGGTCTTTGTTAAACATTTCTTGCACCTTCTTGATCTTTTCCTCCATTCTTTTTCCAAGGTCCTGGATCATCTTCACTATCATTATTCTGAATTCTTTTTCTGGAAAGTTGCCTATCTCCACTTCATTTAGTTGTTTTTCTGGGGTTTTATCTTGTTCCTTCATCTGGTACATAGCCCTCTGGCTTTTCATCTTGTCTGTCTTTCTGTGAATGTGGTTTTTGTTCCACAGGCTGCAGGATTGTAGTTCTCCTTGCTTCTGCTGTCTGGTGGATGAGACTTCCATCACTCTTTTTGAATTATGGTTTTCTCAGGGTATATACCCATTAGTGGGATTGCTGGGTCATATGATAGTTCTATTTTTAGTTTTTTAAGGAACCTCTATACTGTTCTCCATAGTGGTTGTATCAATTTACATTCCCACCCACAGTGCAAAGGGTTCCCTTTTCTCCACACCCTCTCCAGAATTTATTGTTTGTAGATTTTTTGATGATGGCCATTCTGACTGGTGTGAGGTGATACCTCATTGTAGTTTTGATTTGCATTTCTCTAATGATTAGTGATACTGAGCATCTTTTCTTGGGTTGTTGGTAATCCCTTTGTCTTCTTTGGAGAAATGTCTATGTAGGTCTTCTGCCCATTTTTGGATTGGGTTGTTTGTTTTTTTTTGATATTGTGCTGTATGAGCTGCTTGTATATTTTGCAGATCAATCCCTTGTCAATTGCTCCATTTGCCAATATTTTCTCCCATTCTGAGGGTTGTCTTATCATCTAGTTTATGGTTTCCTTTGCTGTGCAAAAGCTTTAAAGTTTCATTAGGGTCCCATTTGTGTATTTTTTATTTTATTTCCATTATTCTAGGAGTGATTCTTCTTATCCTTACATCAGAACATCTCCACCAAGATAGCTTATCAAAGGAGCAGTGGGAGAGGGGGCTTTCCTGGTTTCCCTGGTAACTGATGAGCCAACCTGACCTCCATAACCCAATAACTGGTAACCTCCCTCCCCCCCGCAGCAAAGACTGTTGCCATGTCCTGCCTGCTCTGTCTGCCACACATGGTGGGGTGTTGCTCCAGGACCTTGCTTCAGACACGTAATATCCCCCATCCATTAAACCATTGATGTTTCTGTAACTGACTGGGATCTTTCTTCAGTCTTGAAGCTGGGCAAGTACAAGGCTTGTAGGCCTGCAGGGTGCAGACCAACCCTTTTTCTGTTCCTTCTCGTTCCCACTTTCCTATGAATATAAGGTAGAAGATCCTACCCAAGTGGGTCTACCTATTTTCAATTTCTTTCATGTCATCAGTGCCAGCTGTAGTTTATAGGAATTTCATTTGTGGTATAAATGAATTAATAAGAAAAGGAAAACACAAAAATAAATATAGGTTTATTAGCATCCCAAGATTTCAATTAATAATATTGTTGAGCTTTAAATATGGTGATTAAGCAGGATTTTTTTTTCTTTCACAGCTTTTAAGCTCCTGGTTTGGAGCATTAGATTTTGAATTCAGGGGCACAAAATATTACTGAGTATGTTGCTTAAAATAAAGAAACCTGAAAGCCACTCAGAGCATCCAATCCAGAGGCCTGTGGCCTGTGGAACACAATTTTATTTGTTTATTTAGTTAGTTAGTTATTTTTGGAACACAATTTTAGAAACACTGACCTTGAAAATAAGGAAGAGATTGTTTCAAGTACCAGGAACTTATGGCTCTCAGGTAACTTAAAAAACAAAACAGACAAAAATGACCTGACTTATGCAAGCTGTGGGCTTTTATTTTCCTTATGAAGCCAAATATTCACATCAGAAAGAGGTGAAGTAGTTTCTTCAGCCTGACTAATTGAAATGTTTTGAATCAAAACTTGTATGAATTGTTATTAAGCCCTTTCCAGTGTATTTAAAGATGTTCTCTCTAGTTTAGTTCTTTTTCAACAATCAAACTTCCAACATAAAATGACCGGGGTTAGGAAAGAAAAATTCTGAAACAGAGATGTATAGGAAAATCTTGGCCTTCATTCAGAAATTTGACCACTGTTTACCTGTTAAGTGTTGGCTCATACAAGTGATTTAAAAGTGGATCCTGTATCTACTAAGTCTCTTGAACCTGGGCCTCTGCCTCAGATCACATGCACAGATAAATAGAAATCACCATACATATCACATATATGTAACTATAAAATCATTCTGTGTGTGAAGAAACACATAAATAGAGGTCATTTTGGAGACTAATAATTCCATAAATTTGACTCCTAAAATGGAAGCCAGAACCACAGACTCAATTACAATTAAAGTCCTCCTAAATATATGTACACAACTTATTTTATATTACAAATCCTGTATTTTATAAATGTTCATTACTTCCACATTAACTTGAAATGCCCCACCTATTGTAAAAAAATATATATATATATATACATGAATTATACATATTTATTTATATATATACAATTGCATATATAGTACTTTATGCAAATTTCATAAATACCTCAATATTATCACACATATTACAGTAGTCCTATATGCAATATGTAACAATACATTATATAAATTATTTAAATATTACAATACTACCATAAGTATATGTGTCTGTGTGTGAAAAATATTTCATTTAGAACTTATTTAGGTACAAGTGACAGAAAATTTAAATTAAATTGCCTTAAACAAAGTAAAGAAATTTTATTGACTCACATAAATGGAGAGCTAGTACTATAGTTAGATTCAAGCACAGCTGTATTAGGTGTTGAAACAAGTGAAAAAAGATTTGGATCCACTATATCTGTTGACTTGGATTTCTTTACCTCAGTGTATTTATTTTTGGGACAGTGTGGAGGTTTGACAGGTGTTGATGCTGTCTTTAGTATCCTAGATTCAAGCCTAGCAAGAGTTATTACCACTGGCTATTCTAGCATTGTGTGTGGGTCCGAATTTCTTAGGTAGTTTGGCTTGGTTCATGAACTTAACCTTGATTCCGCACTGAGGACAGAGGAATGTCATTATTAAGATGGATTTTTAAAAAAACTGCCTTCTAAGTTAATAATAGCCCAGGATTTTCAAGGATGATTCCTAGATTTTTGGCAAGTTTAACTTAATGAATGTCTTTTTGCATATATAGAAACTTCAAAATAGAAAAAAAGTTCAGGAGCGTTACCATAATTTCTATTATAGACACTTTTAGTTTAAGGGATTTGATAGTATCAAGTAGATATATTGAGTAAAATGTTGGCTAAATGGATCTGGAGTACTATAGAAATTTATAGGCTGAAAATATAAATTTAAGAATCATCAGCATAAATGTTATTTAAAGTTGGGATTAAAACTGTAGGGCCTGAATGTTTAGAAGAATGTTGGAGAAGGACTAGCCAAAGAAGGCAAAAGAACAAAGACAGAGGAAAGTAATTCCAAGGGTGCTGTTGTCCAACTGTGTTCTCCCCATCTGAGCACATGGTGGGAATCACTGCCTAACCCCTGCTGTTGAGTGTGGCTGTGTGACTGGCTCTGCCAATGCAGTCTTCTGGCCGTTTGTGAACTATAGCATCAGATTGACATATGGAGCTTTTCAAGATTCTCTCACACTTTCTTTCCTTCTCCACAGCAAATAGCAACTTCATGATGGTGGCTGCTCTGGCAGGACTCATAAGTAATTCCAGTGATCACAGTTTCTCTGCTAACCTGTAATTTGAATAAGGAATAAATGTGTATTGATGTTTATAACTATGTAAGCCAGCCTATTCTGGCTGAAACATGTGCCTCAGCTACAAATGGAAACATGTGTTCAAAGGAGCATGTGAAAAAGTCTGTAAAAGCAAATTGAAAATCAAAACATATCCATAGGTTTATTTGTGGAAAGAGAAATGTTGGTAATTATCTATATAGATATTGAATTAACCTAAGAGAGATGTAATTATTTTTTATTGTTTTTTTGTTTGTTTAATACTCTGGGAGTTTGTTAATAATTGTGGGAGTATTAGACAAAAACATTACTAATAGCAAGCAATCTGCAACTTTACATTTATTACTTATGTTGTGATCAATAAGGAAATTGCTTCTCACATGGATAACATCAAGTTAAATAATCATGACAAACCTTTTACCAACACTACTTTGACAGAACATTGCTCTGCAATTAGCCTAAAAGGCCACTGGATGTCAGTATTATGTCATGCCTATTGATTATTTACTCGTTTTGATTATTAATTTCCTGTGGATATTTCATAATTTAAAAATCTATCTTCTTGAAGAAAAACTTCAAAAAGAGTCATATTACATTAACAATTATTTATGTTTAGGCAATCCAGCATTTAAGGTACACTTACATACCAAGGTTTTTTGTTTTGTTTTCTTTTACTATGATACTGAATTTTAAAGGTTTATTTTGAAAATAAACAGGGCAGTTATTTTTTGCTTTGTTTAAATGCCTATTTCAGTTTTCTCACGTTACCATTGGAGTCAGCAAAAATGTTTCCAAAATTTAAACAAAATCTATGTTTTCTTTTTATTTATCTGTTACAATTACTGAATTAAGATTATACTAAAATAGGTAAACTAATTACTGAGTATAATTTGACACTTCAAAATTATTGAAAAATAGTGGTACTGACCTTAAAATATTTATTATTTTGTTTCATGAAAGAGCCTGTAGATTTTTATGAATTTATCTCAGTATGAGTTTTTAAATATGAGGCAAACATTTTCATTTTATAGATGAAAAAATTGAGCATTATATTGGCTAAATGATTTAGACCAGGCCAGATAGCTAGAATATGGAGGAGATAGGTTTTGAAGTTAAGGTTAAAACTAAGAAAAAACATTTCATAAATATGCTGTAGTCAGAAATTTATGAGATTCTTATTCAACTTATGTCCCTAGACATAAGCCTCCTGAAGCCTAAAATGTAATGTAATTTTTATAATTTGGAAATTTAAATAAGAATATATTTTACTTAAAAATTAATGTGGCATATCTCTTTGTGCAATGAGTTTGCCGAAATCAAGTTTAATGACACAGTCATCCAAAAGACTGCCCTCACTTTAGACACCATTTGCAATTTCAGGGGTCCCCAGGGTCACCCTCATTTCATACTGATGGCCTACAAATTTGGGGGTTCCCACAATTACACAGACATTCCATAATTTTCTGGAAATGTACACAGACTCACTGCAAGTGCCATACTCACAACTGTACTATAGCAAAAAGATAAAATAATAACCAGCCAAAAGAAAAGGCTTATAAGCACACTCTGGAAAGGTTCTACATGTGAGGCTTCCATCATCCTCAGGGAAGCATTCCCTCCTGGTACTGATGTATGGTAATACTCAGAGGATATAGCCAACCAGAGGAATTCAACTGAGCTTCGGTGTCCAGAGTTTTTATTGTTTCATTATATTGGCATGATTGAATGAAACACTTCCCGTGTGACTAGATATCCAGCTGGACGTCCAGCTGATATCATGGGGCTCAAAGAGCCCTGTAATCATCTGATTAGTCTTTCTGGCATGTCAGCACTATCCTGGGTCATCTTGTTAGAATAAAATATATAGGGCCCCAGCATGAGTCACCTCATTAGCATAATGAAGGGCTTAGCATGAATAACAAAGGCACTCTTATCATGGGGAAATTCCAAAGATTTAGAGGTATATTAGTCAGGGTTCTCCAGGGAAACAGAATAAGATGCCTCTCTAAATAAATATGTAGGTAGGTAGATAGATTTAATTATTTTTTTAATTTTAAGGATTTGGCTCATGCAATTGTGGAGCCTTGGCAAGTCCAAAATTTATAGAGTAGGACATCAAGCTGGAGACCCAGGAAGGACTTACAGTTTGAGTGCAAAGACAGTCTGCTAGAAGAATTCCCTTTTCTTCCAGAAGTGTCAACTTTTCTTCTGTTTAAGCCTTCAACTAATTAAATGAGACCTATCTACATTATATAGAGTAATCTGTTTTATTCAAAATCCCCCAAGTTAAATGGTAATCTCATCCAAAAAACACTTTCACAAAAACACCCAGAGTAATGTTTGACCAAATATCTGGGCACTATAGCTCAGCCAAGTTGACATATAAAATCAGTCATCACAAGAGGTTACTTCCCTGGAACCAGAGACAGAAGCTAACCAAATTCTTTGTTACCCACTTTCTTTTTGAATGATAAAATTGATATAGTGCTCAGTTGTTCACTTTTTGTTCTCCTAAAGATTTTAAGCACAATATTAATGAGATACTGTGCTTCTTTTTTTTTTTTTCCCTAATCCATTCCCCTTGCTGGGCACATATCCAAGATAACAAAGCACAGCAACACCTATTCATGTGATTCAATTCAGAGGAACAGACAGAAACAGAAACTGGCAGTGTGCTGTGAGAGCTCCAAAGAAGAGCTGCTACTCTTTCTCTCTCTCAACTCCTATTCCAAACCATCTAAGATTGTAATATGTTGGAACAAAATAATTGACAACTCCAGGTGTAGACTGAGGAGAAAATACAGGACCCTGGAGTGGTAAGGTGATAGGTTAAGGAGAAGACGTTGCTCTGGGGAGTAAAATTGAAAGACATGGTCCAATGTCAGGGTTTATTTCCTCAAAAGAAAGTGGATTTTAAGAATTGGTCCCAGATTCTATATATAAATATCCAGGTAACCATGGCTAATGAGAAGCTGTGGAAGTGCTGAAAATCCAAAGGAACTACTCTTTCATTCCATCTCTCTTCAGACTTTCAATGGTGTCTCAAAGTTGTTTAATAATTGGTTGTATATCTCCTCTCTTTAACAAGTAACAGCCTAATATGACATTTACATCTATTAGTTTATTTTGATATTTAAATTGTGGAAAAACTAGCCTTGGAGTGAATCAGAACTAACCAGTAAGTCAGTCAAAGTGATGAATTGGCTGGGCCATGGCCAAATGTTCTTTGTATGTGTAGAGCAAGACACAGGTATGTTTCTAAATTTTGTCATCATACTATTCCAAGGCATTGGATGTGAATAGAAGTCATTTGAGAAAAATGAAACTCAAAACGTTAGCAAAATACTTGCTATTTCTCACACTTCTATTTAAATAATAGGCATTTTTCTGACAGTTTTCTTTTATACTAGGAAGATATCACTTATACTTTAAACAAGGTAGAAGTCTGTTCATTTTAGACATCTTTTTAAATCAGTAAGTTTAACACATGACTTATACAATTACCAGTGTCATTTAAGGCATAAAATAAATCAAGCAATTTAGTAATCATACTATCAAAGTAGTCAAAGAGCAGTGGAGAATGATGTTTGGGGACTAACCACCCAAAATTGAAAGAGGTGTTTATAGTGCTTTGTGATTCTAGATGGTCTGTGCATTTGTTCTACTACTTTTTTTCACTGTTTTAATCTTTCCTCCTTGTTTTTATTTTCTAAGGGTTCAGTCACAAGCATCAAAAACAGATTTTAATGTTTTTGGCCAGTGGGGTGGCCTTGAACAGCTTTATAAAATTTCCATTGGGGCTTCGCTGGTGGCGCAGTGGTTGAGAGTCTGCCTGCCAATGCAGAGGACACGGGTTCGTGCCCCAGTCCGGGAAGAACCCACATGCTGTGGAGCGGCTAGGCCCATGAGCCATGGCCGCTGAGCCCATGCGTCCGGAGCCTGTGCTCCACAACGGGAGAGGCCACAACAGTGAGAGGCCCGCATACTGCCAAAAAAAAAAATTGCCATTTGTAGATACTGCAGATCTCTTCTGTCATACAGAGGCTACCACTTTTAAAACTACATTTCTAAAACTATCTTGCAAGTTTGAGGATATGATATAGATTCCTCTTCTCAAGATTTTGATTTAGAGCCAAATTACATGGAGAGAGACAGAGAGGGTACAGTACATGCATTGTACTGTACAGTCATAGCCAAGTGCATGGTTCTAGAACTAGTGACTGTTGCAATTCCTTTCCTGGCTTCTTGATTCTGAGACTTGTGTGTTTGGGGTGGCTGTACAGATCCTGGCAGATTGTGAAGTACTGTATTCAGGAGAGACCCAGGTCACTTCTGTTATTCTATCCATCCTGTACCCAGATAAAAGGTGGGGGGAGGGGTATTAGTAAGAAAAGAAGAGAGAACAGATATGTGGAGGCATTAGCAGTCTCTTTACTAATTTATTTATAACAACTACTCACACGTACACACACAGATGGGTAGATTTATATATTAGAAGAAAGGAAACACCTCAGCAGTTTCCATGAACCAAATCTACACACCACAAAGAATAACAGCATATCACATAAGACAGTTAAGTCTTCCTCTGGTTTTTAATGTAGGCTACTCTCTTAATGATCCTCTAGGTTCATTATTTTCTGCTATGCTAAATAAGCAAATAATCCTTTCTGTTCCCTATTTAAATATGTAGTAGTATAATATTAATTTGCTTACAAGAAAAACAACACAAATTTCTGGAGTGACTATGACTTTGACTAAGCAAATGTTAAATATAATTACTATTCCATAACTTAAATTGACTCAACATATATTTAATAACATTTTTTTCCATTTTTTCTTCTATTTTTTAAAATATCTCTACTAAATGAAATTATAGTCCTTTCTAACAGTTAAATTCTATTCTAAAATATCCTCAATTCCCAAAAGGGAAATCAAGATATATTCATCTAACTCTAAAGGGGTTATTACTTCAATTGTAAACAATGAAATTGGATTATTTAACTAGAAAGTTGAGACCAAAATAGAATTCAACATTATCCTAATACATTAAATTTGGCTTGAAAAGTAAAATTTGGCTTGGAAACAGAAATTAGAGCTTCAGTAAAATACACAAATATACCATGCCTAAGTGCATAATATAAATAGCAAGATTCAAATGTTGTCAAATTATTGAGAATTACTATTTAAATGACATTGTAGTAACACTCATAGAAAATAGTTATGAGACCTTGTTTTTACTTAAAGATCTCACAGTTTTAACTTAGGTATATGAGCAGTTGAAAGAAAGTGTAATAATTAAAGCAATAAATAAAAGGATCTACCATGAGCTAGTACATGAATGTCTTATTGTTGTAAAGATAAAATCTGTAGAGTAGAAAAGAACACTTATGGTCTGGCCACTAGTTTCCCAGCCTCTTCTCTCACTGCTCTTCATGTTCTGTACACTGTGTGTTCTGATCTAAATGTGATTCCTGAAACAGATCAGAACGTTCACTAGTAGTACTTGCTTTTTCTGCTTAGAATAAACTCCAGCCCTTTCAACCACCTGATTAACTCATGCTGTCTTTGAAGACTCAGCTATGTTTGAAAATCCTTTTGGAGTCCTTCCCAGCAAAGATTTTAGATTTTTCTCTGAGTTCCTCATGGTCAGGAGTTAGGGGCATCTTCTCTCTTTGCCTCATGGCTGGTGACTTCTTCTATCATAGCATTTGCATGACATTCTAATCTTTGGCTTACATTTATTAAATGTGTTAGAAAAAATGAAATAGGAAATAGGATTTTTTACCTAAACTATCTCCTCCTCTCGTGCCCACTTTCATGAAGCAGGCAGACCTCCCAGTGCTAAATTGCCCCTAGGGTAGGTTATGATTCTTCACTAAAGATGAAGCTGGCTGAAAGGTCTTTAATTCTTGGCTTTTTGTTTTGTTTTGTTTTTCTAAAAATGACATTTTTCTAATTGGGCTTCTTGTAAGGAGTGAAGGTAAATGGTGTGGAGGAGATCAGAGAAGAGAAGTTTTTGAAAACGGGAAGAGGTTGAGAGTCACCAATATGAGTAGAAACATCAGCACTCTTGGGGAGTAGCAATATTTCTGAGGAGGTGACTGTGAGGTCCACTAGGGAGAGTGACTCTCAGGCACAGGGCCTTCCAGGCAAGCCCAAGTTCGCCCTGCTCCATGCATGGCCTGAAGCAGCAGAGCCTGGGCACCTGGGAGAGCCATGGGAACTGGCACAACAGGTGCTTACCTGGAAAGAGAGTAGTTACATAACCATTGAGACTTCTATCTGTCATCTCTTT
The DNA here is from genome assembly GCF_963924675.1 of Phocoena phocoena. NCBI lineage: Eukaryota > Metazoa > Chordata > Mammalia > Artiodactyla > Phocoenidae > Phocoena > Phocoena phocoena. Next base: position 55,053,710 of record NC_089235.1, read on the forward strand.
TCACTAACCTCATAGAAAGAAAATCATTGCAGTAGAATCACTGGTCACCTCTGTTAGTGGAGAGACTCAGAATCAGTTCTTAGTTGAGTTGTACATTTATAGAATATAAAAAGAAAGCAAAAGTATTAAAAAGAATTACCCATATTTATACCAAATAAACTCATTTATAGGTCATTTTATTTTAGAAATTATTCAAGGGGAGGTTAATTTCTTTGGCTGTGTCCTTTTCTATGTTATGAAATCCTTGAAGGCAGGCATCCTGTTTTTATCTTCAGTAGTCATTATAATGCCTGACTCATAATGGGTGCTATATCAAATCAATAAGCATAAGGCAGAATGTCTCATGTATGTTACATATTGATACTTCATCCCCGAAGTCAAAGCCCTCATTCACAGCAGGTTAAATAACTTGAAATTTTTAGCAAAGTACAAGAGAAGGAGGAGCATTTCTGGGAGTTCAGAAGATACCAAAGACTCATTCATTATTTGGTGTAAATCTCTGTGGAAAAAAAAAAAAAGAAAGGAGAAAGAAAGCTTGTTTCTGTTGTATCCATGATGGGGAGCAAAAGGAGTGAGTTTGTTTATGAATGTGCATAAAACAAATATCTTAACCTCAGTAAACATGCCGTATTGTATAAACCCTCTTACAGTCATTACTATTGATATATTATGTATGATTGCTGTTCAAGGATTGATTATGACACTAAATTAGGGAAGCCAAACTAACCTAAAACTGAGCTGACAAGTAAATTGCAGCAGGGAAAATAAATTAAAGAAACAGCAAAAATGCAATAAAAAGCATGTGAGTGTTCTGCAACATCTGGAGGGTTATTTTCCTCACTCAAGCTAGGCAAATGAATTTTTTTGCTGAAGTACTTTCACACTCCACCTGGACAGCAATGGGACCTGGCCAGAGGACCCTGTGAGAATGGCCTTTCTCCTGAGCAGGATGGGCATGCCTTTTTTTTTTTTTTTTTTTTTTTTGTGTGCGGGCCTCTCTCACTGTTGTGGCCGTTCCCCTTGGGGAGCACAGGCTCCGGACGAACAGGCTCAGCGGCCATGGCTCACAGGCCCAGCCGCTCCACGGCATGTGGCATCTTCCCGGACCGGGGCACGAACCCGTGTCCCCTGCATTGGCAGGTGGACTCTCAACCACCACGCCAACCAGGAAAGCCCAGGATGGGCATGCTTTAATATCACTGGATCCGATTTCTATTCTGAGGTTCTTGTCAATCTTACCTTTCTAGGAATTAAAAACCTTTTTATAAGAATTCATTCCAAATTAGGAAGTAAATCTTTAACTTTTTCAACACCTTCAGGTTTTTGCAAAATAAAGTGATTTTAAATGGAACTTTCCAGTGTACACGAATATTTTCAAAATTATGTCAATACAAATCAAAGAATTAAAAATTGTTTTTTGCATATTGGTAAAACATGGGGCAGACTAGTGATTCAGGGGACAAGTAATAGCCAGGAAGAATACACATGATTACAAAAAACAAAGAATTAGAACTCATAGTGATTTATATTTTACCTACTTTAAATTCAAATGACCAATAAAATGCTACTCACCTAATGTTTTTTAGACTAGAGTCTTTATGCTTGCAGCAAATGTGGACTGGTTTGTGTAGATAAATTAGATGGCAGGAGGAAAAACATTATTATTATACAAAATTAATGAACATCAGAAAGCAGGTGTGCATGTGTATGTGTGTGTGTGTGTGTGTGTGTGTGTATTCATGGGAAAGCATTCTCTTTGCTCAGCAAGGTAGCAATCTAAGAGACAAACAAGATAACACCAGTAGAGGGATACTATGAGTGTCCAGGGTACGGACTTTTGAAAAATTAAATTCCCTCTGAAATATACAAGGTTTTAAGATAAAATCATTTTATGCTGAATATAAAGAAATTTGAGGTTCAAAACTCTTGCAAATTTTCTAAATTTTTATGAAGTCTAAACATCTAAGGAAAATTATCTCCTTTATGTTTTTATTAGAGTAACTTCAAATTCTCTTATATTAAAATACTAAAATATAAAATAGATACTATTCTCCAACTGAAACCAAGGGATATAACACACAGTTCAAAAAGACATTTCACATTCGTAATATAGCAAAGAGCCTAGACTGAAACTTTAAACATCAGCATGGTGTACTTTGTCATGGACACAAGAGAGGTTATAGGCTGCAGGTTCTCTCTTTGAAAGAATTTTCCAGGAAAGAGCACTGTAGTTTCCAACATCTGATCACTTTCTTTATACTTCTACTTTCTTTGGCTTACTTCATAGATGTGCTTGAAATCCATTCTAAAAAATTCAGTAGCCACGAGCCACTCATAACCTTGTAAAAATGGATATCAGCTCCTGGTCTAAAAATATGGTGTTACAATAAAATATATTTTTTCTCTTTCTTCTAAAGTGTGGATTTAGAGAAATAAATATGCAAAAATATTATAAAAATAGAAACATTAGAAACATGCTCTAAATCTCTAACTTTCATGTTTATCTCATTTTTTTAAACTTCACTTGTGAGAATAAGCATAAATTAAAGTCATCTATTCATGTATAGGTGTTCACTAATTCAATCATCAAACATTGATCCTCACTATGTGCCAAGTATTCCGAATTGGATACTCATAAGGCAAAACTCCCTTCCAAAAGGAATGTGCAGTCTGGTGAAGAACGATGCACCAAGGAGGCCAAGCAGAATGTAACGCAAACAAATATGTTCATGTCTGTTCACCATACATTTTGATAACTGATAAGAAAAGCATGGGCACTGAAGATTAGAAGACGGACTTTAAACTGAGACACTGAAACTATTTTCTCACACATGGCTCAAGCCATCTGAAGAACAAGAACATCTCATAGATGTTCAAGATCTTTTGCTCCCCCTAATTGAAATTCAAAATCATTGACTATAGAGCAGGAGTTTTTGCTTAGATAAATTTTGTACATTTTGCCACTGAACTGAACTTGCCAGTAATTCCCATAAGTGTTGGTGTCATGAAAGGAAACTATGAGGGTGCTGTCTACTGGATCCCAAATAAAATGATTTTCAAATCTTCATTTTCTCAAGTCTGTTGAGACCCGGTATCCATGAACTATTTCACAAGTTACAGATTACTTGGGATTTGAGTTAAACCATTTTTAAAACTACATTAAATTTGAGATAATTTACTCAGTTAAGCTGGCTATTGACATGCTTTAGCCTTTCAATAGGAGATGAATTATAGTGTATTTAAAACTTTCTGGCATCATAAGCAGATAAAAACCCTTCTGATAGAAATGTACACATTTTTCTGAATCAGCAACCTTATCTTAGCATGTATTCTTAAAATTTCAAGCAGAACAATAAATAAAATGATTTTTTGTTGAAACTAATTAAGAAACATACTGGACTTCCCTGGTAGCGCAGTGGTTGAGGGTCTGCCTACCACCGCAGGGGACACGGGTTCGAGCCCTGGTCTGGGAGGATCCCACATGCCGCGGAGCAACTGGGCCTGTGAGCCACAACTACTGAGCTTGCGCGTCTGGAGCCTATGCTCCGCAACAAGAGAGGCGCGATAGTGAGAGGCCTGTGCACCGCGATGAAGAGTAGCCCCCGCTTGCTGCAACTAGAGAAAGCACTCGCACAGAATCGAAGACCCAACACAGCCATAAATTAATTAATTAATTAATTTAAAAAAGAGAAACATACAGAAGTCACTATAACGGACATTAAACTGTTCATCTTATCACTGAAAAACAATAGGTAGTTAATCAGCTTATGTTAATATAAGGTAACAGAGGATTCCTAAATTTTAGTGGCTTACCACAACAAAAAGATTTATTTCTTGGTCACATTATATTTCCATTGTGGCTTGACTGTGACCATGCTCCCTGTCTTCTTCATTTGGGGATCTAGGATATGGGAGCAGCTCCTATCTGAGCCCTTTCACTCATCTCATCACAGAGGAAAAAAGAGTGATGGTAGAAACATACACCCGTTCTTAAGGCTTCTGCTCAGAAATGGTTCATGTCCCTTTACACATTTCATTGTCTAAAGCAGAGTTTCTCCAACTCACCATTACTAACATTTGAGATCAGATAATTTTTTGGTTTTTTGGTGGGGGGCAGGTAGCATTGTCTTGTGCATTATTGTTTAGCAGTGTCTTTGGTCTCTTTACCCACCAGATAACAGTACCAACACCCAAGTTGTAAAAAATAAAAATGTCTCCAGACATTACCAAATGTTCCTGGGGACAAAATATAGTCTCTGGTTGTGAATCACAGGTTTAAAGACATTCACCTAGCCAAGGCTGAGAAATGGTAGTATGGTCTAATATCACGGAGAGGTCTAGCAGAGAGGGACATGGCAGAGAGAGTTCCAAAAGGAAAAAGCCTAACAAGAGGGTGATGCATAATTTTACAATAATGCAGTCCAGCAAAAGAGAGATTGCAATTGCTCAACTGCAATCTCTCTTGCTTGCAACTTCATGTGTCCCAATAATTTGCTGATCGTTCTAATATCACTGAAGAGAGAGTTAAATTATTTTCCACAGAAAATTACATATTTAAAAAAGTGACAGAGTACATTAATTCAGGTATCTCCAACTCAACTTTAAACCTCAGAACAAAAAAGTTCAAACTTTAATCCATATACATTATCAAAGTTTTACAATGATATTAAATGATAAAATACAGACACTCCAAAAATAAAATGTAAACCATGGTATGTCCTCAGTTTGAATTTCTGCTATTACCAATGTCAGAGAAAAAGTAACTGTTGATCAAATATTAAAGTTCCTTGAGGTAGGTTAAGTTCAAAATTCTTCATGAAATAAAGTCTAAAGTTAAATAACTATTCGAACATAACTCAAAATATAAAGAATCTGATCGTAAAATTATTAAGGTCACCTCAAATTCTTTTTTTCTATACTCAATCTAATCTTGAGACATGTTGGATACCTGGATTGAATTCGGGTCCCTTCAAATTTATAGTATTGTATACCAAAAAAGAATTGAAGTCTCTTTGAGAGCTTAGTGTCATACTCAGCCCTAAGTATTTCCTGGGTCTATCGAAGAGCCCAACAAATGAATAAAAAAGGAAAGGCTCATACTCAAGTGATTTATTATCATTAGTTTCCATGGCAAAACTACTCCTGGCAAAATTATACTTTAATAACCAGCATTGCCCAAGAAATTAGAAGTCTTAATGGTATCTTGATTAAACAGAATTAATGGGGAAAATTACTTGGCTTCAGCTTTGCCAGAATGCCTGTCAGTCTATACCAGATACTTGGAGACCAGAACTTTGGAATGTAAATTTAAATGTGAGAAAGTGCCCATAAAGAGTATATTTGTGACACATTTTTGACTACATTGAAATAAAAATTCACCTAGAAATACAGTCTCAGTTGTAATTTTTTGGAGATATTTCTGACTTTTTGAGAAATTTAGGCTTTAGTTTAAGTAAGATTTTCTTCAAGAATATTTGAAAATTCTTATTTTTTTCTAGGTCCCTCACTTTGGTCATACCAGTGCTGAACTAAGAGGGAGGGAGCATTCTAGCTCACAGTCAAGCTGTAGCACTTTTACTATAAAAGTCAACCTACTAAGGCTACATTGTCAAAATCCAACTGCACAATTTTGTAAAAGTGTCCTCATGGTACAATATAATTCCCTATAAATTCTGCATGCGTTGAGCCGAGCCAAGTTCCTCTCAACTTTAAGGGCATGTACCTGCTCACATTGCATGTATATTCCACTTCCTAATATCATTCTGTGTCTCTGCCTATAGATTCACAGGCAAGTGCAACTGAATCTAGGATTAAAACAAATAAGAAATGAATTTTTTCCCTTATCTGTGTTGAGCCTCTATTAACAGAGGGTCACAGACTTCAAGCAGATGAAAGAAAATAATTTTTATGATAATATGCTGACAAAGTCTAGATTTGCATACATGGCTATAGATTTAATAATAAAATGGCTTGTTTACATTACACTCCTGAATAAGCATACCCAGTAGGCACAGAAATCACTAGAATCCAAGAGGTTTAGTAAGACAGTTTCCTTAATGGGAACCTGTCTTACTAAATCTAATCCATGGCCTAGAGAGGATAAGAATGATCCTCTGTACGGATAGGCAGACATGAGAGAATGAAGATGGGAGGGGCTGAGCTAAACATAATCAGCTTCTCCTCATTACTCCATTCTCAGATAAGCCCATCTTCCTGTGATGGGGAAGGACAGCAGTGGAGTATGGGAAGTGGCCAACAAGGCCACTCAGAAAAACACCCCCCGCAAGGAAAATAGAGCCAAAATATGAAAGTTCCCCCTCCCTAATATTGCAAATGTTTTATTGAATGTTCTACTGAAATATGATTGAAATGATGATTATTAATATGATAAAACATATTTAACATTGTAAAGTCCAATTTTTATTCAATAAGGAAAATCTTTGTTAAAAAAATCCATGGTCATATAACAAATATAGAATAAGATTAAATTGTAGTACTATCTGAGTTAGTTGTCCTTAGCATTAAAAAATGATCACACTTGACAAAAGTAATTTCATGTTGTCTTTACACTATTTATGGCTCTTTAGATAAAAAATATATTATGGTTTGATAATATATTAAGACAATAACACACAGAAGAATAAATTTATGATGCACGTTTTAATAACTTCACAACTTTTAGATTTTTCCTTTCAGCTTACTCTAACAGAGTTTATTCAAGTCTCAATAAATATGTTTCTATCTTCTATTTTATCATGTCTAGGGATAAGGGATCCTTTAGAAGATGCTGCCTTCACTTTTGTATCAATAGACAGTGATTTTGCGGACAATTTACAAAGGAGACAATAACTTTGTCTCTTTGAAGATACAATACAATACTAAGTGTGTTAAAAAGATCACACTTTCTTATAATGATGATTTTAGGATGTTATTTTAAATGACCACTCATTCACTTATTTAACAGGCAATAAATAAATGGAACTTAATTTATGTGGGGTGCCCTTCTAGGTTCATTTCTGTCTTGTGTAACAGGATGTTGCTTCATCTTACTGGTATAGATACCTCAGACATTAAATTAGTCCTGATACCCTTAGAGGAAAATGGTGTGCAGAGAATATAGTCTGGTAACTAAGGATGCTTGTCAATACTGTATTAGTCATTGTTTCCATATTTCAGTAGAGATCAGAAATAGATTTTTTTAAATAGATTTTTTTTAATGCATCTTAAATTGGTACTCATACTTCCAATTTTAATTTAGGAAGACTGTGTATTACCTATATTTTAATTTCTTTTATGCTTAAAATCTTGGATTCTAACAATCATAAGCATTTTTGTTTTACATTATATGCTTTTAAGTGTGAAAATGACTTTGAAAATGTTTCAGAAATTAACATTAAATTTAAATTATGAACTCATTTAAAAAATTACCTTGTGGTTCTTTTTGTCCTTGAAAATATCACACACACACAAATGCATTCTGACGAATACTACTCAGACATACATTATACAGTTTTTAGTGCCTTATGTATACGTTTTTTGTTGGGTATATTTATGGGATAGGATCTTTTGGTTTTTAAGGTATGCATGTGTAGTAGATATGCCAAAGAGTTTTCTAAAGTTATCATACAAATCTAGTTTCTACCAGCAGTAAGTGAATGGTTCAATTTTTGCACATTATTAACGACTTGATATTGTCAGTTTATTAAATTTTAAGCACTCTACTTAATGAAAACTCTATATCTTTGGGTTTTATTTTATTTTAATATTCAGTAAAATCGACTTTAATTTTGGATGTGCATTTCTATGAATTTTAGTGTGTGCAGAGCCACATATAACCAATACCACACTGCACACAACCCTAAATCTTGACAACCACTGATCTTTTTTCCATCCATCACTATAGTTTTGTCTTTTCCAGAATATCGTAAATGGAATCCATTAAATTTAAATATGTGTTTATTGTCTGACTCTTACAACTAGAATATAATCTATATATGTTTCATTTCTTACAGAAGCCACTTCATGGACATTTGTTGTATAAATGAATAAATGTATAATATATGTTACTTTATTTCAATTACATTTTCTGTCATTTTTAATAAAAATGAACACTTTTCACTGTTTTCATTTATTCTTTCTTCCCTCCATTTATTTGCTCCCTCATTCAAAAACAACTCATTGTTTGTCCTACTTTCCCTAAATGTTAACCTTATTCTCACTTTAAACGTATACATTAAAGCTAAAACTTGATAGGTGGTAAATATATTGATTTAATTGAAAAATAAAAGCACCTAATCTGTTCTTAATATACCTACAATGCAACAAAATGTACAAGTATCTTCAACTAGATGGGTCTGTTGAAGAGAATAATCAATCATGCTAACAAAGAAATAAAACTTCCAAATAATTTAGACACAAAGAGGTAAAATATTAATTACAAATTAAGTATATTTGTGGAAATAAAAATTTTATTTAAAGGATCAGAGTTTAGAAGCAGTTTTATGGCAATTGAAAAGTTGTTAACTGGGAGTGCTGTAGTGTTAAGGAACTTGAAAACGTAACACCTGTTTCAAATGTGTGGAAGAGTGTTTTACCTATTGCAGTCCTGAGAAGATTAAATAAGGTTAAAATACTTAGAGCCAATCAATATTATGCTGATCCATGTGTGAAAAGGTATATTCAACTAACTTTTCAAAGTGATACCACATAACTGTTAGAATAAACCCACATATTTTCATGCGTGTTTCTGTGTTTCTAATTTTATATTTTCTGAAATCCTGGGACACTGAATTTCTTCATTGTCTTAGTTAGGCCTCACACCTAATGCAATCTTTGTTGGAAACTCAGCCAATTCTTAACACATGTCAAGTTAGAACTTATATTGTAAACATAAATAGAAAGTGCAAAACTCTCTCAGGGAGCCACAGGAAGTTGCATGTGGCATGAATCATCACTTAATTTTATGTTTGCTAAATTATCTACCAAATTATTTTGGTTTCTTCCTCCCAACATATGGAAAACAATTTGAAAATATGAAATTAGTAAAACCAGACCTGATGTCACAATTCAGGAAACGTCTTTGGATAGAAAAGTATAATAAAATATTTCTGGTTTCCTCTGAAGTCAATGCATAAGGGGTTTTTCTGCCACAGTGTTTCACAAGTCAGCTGATTCTAAGCCAAAAATGCAAAACAAAAAACTGAGTTTCTTGCTAGTCTTAAACTAAAATAACATGAGTTCAACTATTATAGTAACTTTAGCTTGAATTCAAGTGACTTAATTTGTCTATGGTAATATTAATGATGACTAACTGACTAACTATATTTCCACCTAATGTAGCATGTATTTTTAACTGTGCATGTCATCTACAATTCTTTATATATGATTATTTTTTTGTGAAGCATAGTTCTCAATAGGAAGCTGAGAGGCATAGGAGAGTGAGAGCAAGAGCAGGAGAGAGAGGAAGAGGGAGAAGGAGGTGGAGGAAATGGAGGGAAGGGGAAAGGGAGAAAGAAAAGGAGAGGCAGAGGGAGAAAAAGGGGGAGAGAGATTGAGTTCTTAGCTAATAAACCTAGTAGCTGAAATAACTCAATGCATCAAAGGCAATTTTATTAAAGGAGGCAAGACAACCTAGGATAGAGCACATAGAGAACAACTGATAAGAAATGTGATGTTTAAAAGAAACAGGATTGAAACAGAACAGACAGGTAGTATACACACGCACAAAGTAAAAATGTCAAGGAATATGTTGTAATTAATTTTCAAACATTGTGTAGGAAGCAGGTAGTCTGTAATACTGATTCCATCAATAGAGGGATAAAGGTCAGCTTGTGGCAAATTGTACAAATGGGTTTTAATATAACATTAGATTCTCTATGTCATTCATTGTGAGGTAGTGCTTGACATAAAATGGACTTTGTCAGTCCAGAAACCTAAGTTTCAATAGAAATGGTATTTTATTTTCATATTAATCAGTACATAGGTATTGATAACTGATTTCAGTAGCCTTTGCATACATAAAGGAAAAATAATATGTATTCATTGAACATACAAAATATGTTTCATATATTTAGGTGTTGTTTTAGAGCCTGTAATCCATTCAGCCTAAATTAATGGAGATTATCTTCATCAGATATTATAAGAACAAACAGTGAAGAGTTGTGGAAAAAGTGCCTTCCTTCAAGTCTCAATTTGCTGCTTACTAACTATGTGAGTTTATGTAAGTTGGTAATATCTCACTGCCTCATTTTCTTCATATATAAAATAATGATAATAAAGCATATTGCATAGAGATACTGTGACTTCGGATAATATCTGACATATGAAGACTACTCGAATATTAGATAGTATTAATAATTAAATATCCACTAAGTAAAAAATCTTTGAATTCTTTATATAAACTCAAGCACCTCTTCTTTTCAAAGCAGGCACTATATATTTCTGTGTCTGTAATCATGTTTGTCCTGTGATTGAATGCATTCTTCCAAATGCATTTACGGTGGACAAGCCTTAGGATGACCCCACCAAATCTGCACAATCTCATGTAATTCCTTCTTGGGGTAAGTTTGGGCAGGACCTGTGACTTGATTCTGAGCCAGTAGAACATGGGGAAGGTGATGTGATATCACTCTCAAGATAAGGCTATGTTACATGGCAAGGGTGAATGGGCGTTGCAAATGGCCACGTGGCAAAGAACTGGTAGAGGCAACTGCTGGCTGCCAACCAACGAAAAAACGGGGCTCTTGATCCTAAAACCACAAGGAGATGAATTCTGCCAACAACCTGAAGGATCTTAGACATGGGTCTTTCCCGATTTGAGCCTCTGATAAAGCTGTAGCCCTCAGAGATACCTGGATTATAGTCAGATGAGGTCCTAGGCAGTGTTCAAAATATACGTATACATATTTCTGACACACATATATACATAGTCTACCATGAAGATAAGCCTAGGGAAGAGAATAAATTCTAGCTTTTATCGTTAGTGTTATTTCAATATGAGGCTCTATGAAATCCATGTTTCCCAACCAAGGTCAGCTGTTTTGGAAGTCTTTCATGTGTCTACACATCTACATGAACAGGTTAACTGAGGAATTCCCTGGCGGTCCAGTGTCTCCGTGCTTTCACTGCTGAGGGCCCAAAGAGTACTTGGTGAATAAAAACCCCTCTTTCAATATTAGCGTAATATAGCTGAATTCTTAAATTTGTGGGTAGTTGAATTATGTACTCAACATACAGATTTCCAAGATGTAAGTCAGGGAAAAATAAAAAATAACTGTAGTTTAAAAATACACTCATTTTCAAATAACCATTTCCTGTTAACAGTGGGATGCCAGGGAATTATTCTTTATATCACCCAAGATACCACTTCAGGTTTCCATTTCATATAACATGTGTGTTCTACAGGTTGAGGCCTTGGTTTCCTCTTCTAACTTTCACCTCCAACACGTGTCTTCCTTAGAATAGTAGTCCACTTGCTGCATAATGTTCACTCCAAAACTTATTGGTGTTAAATCACAAAAATTTTATGATGCTTTGTATTCTATTGGACAGAAGTTCATAAAAGGCTCAGTGGTGATGGTTTTTCTTTTTTCCACAATATCCAGCCCTTTGTCTTTGAAGACTTAAATGGCTGAAAGCTAGAACAATTTGGTCCAAAAGATTTACTTCCCAGGTAACTTCTTCACTGACTTAGTGCCTGGGCTGGGTTAGCTGATGGTTTGGAATAGTTGTGATTGTCAACCAGAGCACCTATATGTGGCCTCTTCTTGTGACTTGGGCTTCTCACCATACGGCATCAGTATCTGAGTGGAACAATCATGAGAGAGAGTGTTCTAGAGCCAAATTTCCAGCAGAGCCAGGTGTCAGCTGTACACCTTTTTCTGACCCAGCCTATGAAATCATGCCATTTTCTTTTTGATTAGAAGCAGTCACAAAGCCAGCCAAGATTCAACAAGGAAAGATTAGGCTCCAGATTTTGATGAGAAGAGCAGAGTGGAAGAGTGTGTTAGAAGGGAGACACTGTAGTGGTGGCCAAATTTGGAAAATACATTCTGCCACTTATGGCATGTTAAAGTTCTGAATCAAAAATAAGAGGACTTGGGCTACAGTATTTCTTCTAATACTTCCATAGAAAGTCATTAGCCACTATAATCTTTAGTTCACTCATCTGTACTCTGAAAGGTTTGAATGCATAATCTATATAGTCTTTGAGGACTAAAAGAAGGTATGATCCAGAATGTGGCCTATGAGTAATTTCTTCATTTGTGGTCTCCTACTTACTGCCAAACTTCTGGGATAGTTATTAAACCAGTGGGTGAGCACTAGTTTAATTTGCTTTCTGCTAGAACACAGTAAAATTCGATGAAAAGTAAATAATAGGGAATAATATGACTACTAATACAATTGTATATTATGTAGATACAATGTTGGCTTGAGGTATAACATAGGAGAAAAAGTTCTCCCTTATTTTATTCATTCAACAGTTTCAGTTAAGTTTGCTTAATATCATTATTAAAATATACTAAAATATTAATAGATTTTTAATTGTAAGAATATGTACTTCTTAATTTTTATTACAAGAATATAAGTTCCTTAATTTGCCTTCAAAAAGGGCATCATGGTAAAGAGGTTTAATTTTTATTGGTTTGTTATGTACTTTTATAGCTGGCAAATAAAATGAACTTACATTATTAAGACATTTTAGGGAGATTCATACATTGGTGCCCTTAAAAACTCCCATTCATATGTAATTATTTGAATAATAAGAATTCATTGAAAAAGGACAGATTGGAATGCTCAGGATAATTCAGGTTTATTAAATATTAGATGTAACAGATGTTCTTTTTAAAAGTAAGCTAGTTATATTTATGATAGTTTTTAAATAAAAGCAAAAGAAATACTGAGAAGATAGAAAATAAAAAATTTGTATTTTTATACTTGATAGCTGTATGTACTTTGACAAGTTATTCAGATGTCAGTTGAATCATTTGTAAAATTAAAAAGTTATATTTGTAGATTTTTAAGGCTCCTTACGTATATAAATTTCTATGCAAAATAATATAAAAAGGATAATTAAAATATCAATATAGTAAAAAAACTGACATTTCAATACCAGATATTAAACACTTTTAGCATTAGAGCTCAACAGCTGCATCTATACATCTATCCATATATCTATTTATAATCTCTTTATGTACCCTAGATTCACAAATAAAGTATCCAGTTTAATATTAGCCAACTTAACCCTTACTCTATGGAATAAGTAATATACTGTCATCAAAAATATAATATGTATAATGGCTAATTTTAACTTGTAATTTTATAACAACATATTTTGAAGAGTTTTGGGAGAGGCTATATCAAATTAAACTATTAACTGTCCATTTATTCTTTGTTCTTTAAACCTTATTGGTAAGATATCTCTGAATCAATTTTATGTTCTTATTCCTTTTCAGGAGGCCTATTTACCTTTTTTCCAAATAAGACAAATAAGCCAAACTGCTGAGAATAATACTACAGCCTGGAAAATTCATGTTTCACTTAGAGATTCAAATAACTGGTTTATGTAAAATCTGTTAAGTATCTCAGATAGTATAATCTAAGATTTTAAAGTCATCGTATTCTTATAGTGTAATTTATTGAGAGGGAACTATGCACAAGATTAGAATCGATAAAGGTTATTAAACTTGCAAAAGCTTCAAATAACTTAACTAATGAAGTAATATAAAAACATGTAATTTGTAGTCCCATTATTGTGTTAAATATGAAGAACAATATCATCTGGGTACCAGGGCTTGATTCTCTGAAATGTAGAAATGAGTGATGCAAAAGATAGTTTACTCAGGATTCTGAATTGAGGAGGACTGATTCAAGTTTTCTAAAAGGCTGAGTGAAATTTTCACACATTGTGATTTTTGGAAGTTGAATAATGATCTTTATTAGGTACTTGTACAATGAAAATATTCATTTTGAGAAAGATAAACACATTTAAATAAAGGGATACCACGTTTAGGTGGATTAATCATTAATTATTCATCACCTACAAAGTCAGATTGTAGTCAGCGAATAAATGGTACACAGCACCAAGACGTCTTAATGGGAGTTAAGAAATTGTGTTTAGTAGTTCTGAATGAAGGCACATTTGGAAGGGATGGTTAGCCATGAGCATGGCCAGAGTTATGCAGAGAGTGTCTAAATTTTGCTGTAGAGGGTATTGTAATTTAGGTTGAAGATGTTAAAGAGAGTTGAATCCTGTTCAAAAGATTTTCTCAGGAATTCCCTGGTGGTTCAGTGGTTAGGATTCCGTGCTTCCACTGCAGGGGGTAGAGGGCAGAAGTTCGATCCTTGGTCAGGGGAACTAAGATCCTGAAAGTTGCTTGGCATGGCCAAAAAAAAAAAAAAAAAAAGATTTTCTCAAATTACTCTCCTTAGATAATATAGTCATTTAAGCATTTTCCAAATTTAAAACACCGTATATCTTTGTAGTTTGTGGTCATGTTTTAAACTTGCTTATTAACCTTACATACTATATGTGTTTTGTTTTAAAATTTTAAATAACATATCTTAACAGTAGAAGGGAATTTGCATTTGATTTTAAAATTAAATGTGTGAATACACAGTAAAGTATGCAAGAATTCTTCCAAATGTTGCTTGGGAAAGATTGTATGTTTAATTTTAGCAAGAATATCAATATGGTTACTATCTTTCTTATTTTTAAAACCAATTCAGTAAATACCAGAGAAATTAATATTTTCTAAAAGCATCATATTTCTTGAGGATAGCCATGCTATATATGTTTTCACTTAAATACTGGAGAAGAGAACATGTCCTATGATATAAAATTCTAAAAGATTAAAAAAAATTATCTTTCAGACTCCTGGACTAGGGCATATTTTCCTTTCAACAAATGTGTGCATAATTTGAGTCATGGAAGAAAACTGCAGGGCGAAATGTTTCTTTTTGTCCTTATATTTATCTATTCTTGGCTTAAGGCTTGAAAATAAAGCTGAGTAAATTCTAGCCCTTGAGAGAAATGACAAACTAGTTGTCTGTGAAATTTTTATTAGCATACTAAACAACTTTAGTATACGATCTCTTCCTATGTATATTTATTCACAAATATGTGAGACTGTATTATTATATTATTTAGCTATAAAACTCACTTATGAAAGTATAAATTATAAAGAAAGAAATAATATCTATATAAATGCTCCAGTACATTCTTTTTACATGTGGATGGATGACATATACACTCTCTGGGGTGGATACCTTCATTTGGAGACTGCACAAAAAAATACTTTGTGAATGAAGGGAAACTACTTGTCTTCACTATTATATGCTTATACATTTATATCTTTATTTAGCACATTTTATGTTACAGTGTGCTCAGTAAACATTTTTGAATTTAATTTATTGATTAGGACTAAAGAGTAGAAATTATGAAGCTGTATGTAGCCTCTGCAAGATTTACCTTAAGATTCAGTCCCAAATTTTCTTTATCATTGCTCCTGTGTATTTGAAGAATAAACAATATCTTAGTCAATTAATCCTGTATGTTTTCTTAAACACACACACACACACACTGGCAAATACTGATGTTATATATATCCTATCACACCTTTTCTTTTATCAGTTGTCTCTGCCTTTGTTATTTTTGCAGGTGTCTGTAAATAGCCAACCACTCTTTAGTTCATAATACATAATGCCCAAACCCTTAGATAAACATTCATGAATATACTTACCTGGCTTCAATAGTTTTGGCAGAGTTCAGTTCACACCCATGTGTAGATATTATGCTAGAGCCACAGTGAAAATTATATTGTTCCCTGGACTTCATAAGTCTGAACTTTTGCTCAGCTGTTTTCTTTCTGTAAGAATTTTCTTCACCAGTCATCCCTTCTTTCAATGCTAGCTCAAGTTCTACACCCATCACCAATCTGATATCCTATATGGATCCTCCCCCTTCTTCTTTTGGATTACCTTTGTGTGTGTGTGTGTGTGTGTGCGCGCATGTGTGTGTGCGCGTGTGTGTGTGCGTGTGCGTGTGTGTGTGATAAAATTTACTTAATAAAATTTACCGTTTTAGGCATTTTAGTTTATAATTTATTGACATTAAGTCCATTCACATTGTTGTTCCACTGCTATCTTATTCATCGTACCAAACTGAAAATCTGTACCCATCAAACAAAAACTCCACATTCTTCCTTCCCCATCCACTGGTAACCACTATTCTACTCTCCATTTCTATGAATTTGAATATTCTAGGTACCTCATATAAATGAAATCATACAATATTTGTCAATTTTTGTGTAGTTTATTTCACTTACCATAATGTTTTTAAGGTTCATATGTCTTGTAGCATGTATCAGAACTTCATTCCTTTTTAATGCTGAATAATAATACATTGCTTTTATATGTCACATTTTGTTTATCCATTCAGTAGTTGATGGATATGGGCTTTTTGACCTTTTGGCTATTGTGACTAATGATGATTTGGTATACAAATATCTGTTTGTGTCTCTGTTTTCAATTCTTTTTGGGTATAAACATAGAAGTGGAATCGCTGGATCACATAGTAATTCTATGTTTAATTTTTTGAGGAACCATCACACTCTATTCTACAGTGGCTGCCCCATTGTACATTCCCCCCAGCAATGTACAAGGGTTCTAATTTCTCCACATCCTCTCCGACACTTGTTATTTTCTGATTTTTTTTCTTTTAAAGATATTAGCCATTCTAATGGATATGAGTTGGCAAACAAAGGATCATTCCTTAATAGAGCAAATTAGAATTAATATTTCCATCCTTTTATTTTACAATGATCTGTTTATGATTTTATAATTTATTGTAGTCTGGAGATTATTTGGTATTTTCTGTCTGTCTAATTCTATTAAAATATTTGGGAGTTAGATTTTGTTTACTCCTATTTTTTCAATACACCATATATTTTACAATATACTCTTGGTAAGTGTTTGTTGGATAATACATTTCCACATTATCCATTGTAAATTGCTCTCATTTTGATACCTGAAAATGTTAGGCAATGTAATATGGTAATTATGGCAGAATTCCTTTAAAATAATGTTATTTCTGTTCATTATTCTTATCCATATATAGAAGTACTTTAAGCTAACCTTGTACACAATTCTTGTTTTTCTTCTAAATAAAATGTATTGATTTTCTTTTAACCAGTTGGAAAATTTATATATTTAAAGGTAAATATTGAGTCAACTTGCTTATTAGTTTGTCAATATTACTATTTAATATTTGTATGATGAAGACACTTTAATGCATTAATTTAAATTTAAAATATCTAAGTAAGTGTATATTGCTTAACATTTTAAATATAAGGTTACCTTATTAAATTTGGTTGTTTTTCCTGAGACTTCTATTCACATTCTCCAGCTTATTCAGAATTCTAATAAGACTCTTTGAAATCCATAAAAGATAAGTTATAAATGGTTCATTAGATCTTCTTTGACAGTCAGAAAACTAATTTAGTATTTAAAATGTGGACAACAACAGAACATTTATCACAGAACCATATACTTACTAACTCTTAGAAACATAAAAATTGTGGAATATAACGGTTCCTCTAAAGTCAATAGCCTGAGAGTTATGATGGTGCAAAGTAATCTTTAGTTTACAGCAATATATCAAAATCCATTTGGAATGAGATTTATATGAGTAAAATCCTAACCCATATAAATTGTATATTTAACACAGAAAAGTTAGATAGTATAATACTACTTTTCTTAAGAGTTCTAAATATTTTCAGCATGGCATTAAAAAAAATAATAACACTATGTGTTCACTGTAATATATACCAAAGGAGAATGCCATAGTTTCTATATTGACTACTTTATGAATAAATTAGAAGAAAGCTTAAATAGTCAATTTGTCAAATTTAAGGGTACACAAGTGCAAATACATACATATGTACATACATAAAATTGGGATTAAAGGTAACCTTTAGAGATCCCTGAGTTTAGGCATATGGTGAACTAACAGTACTTGGGACAGACGGCATATTTGTTCATTTGAAAAAGTTGGTTAGAAGGTTAGGGGAAATACTAAAAATCTTCATCATATATGATGAGAAATATGAGTTTAAGATTTTTAGCTTTCATTTTTGGTTTTGATTTTTTCTTTCATATATGAATGTTCCAGCAATGCTAGTAGAAAGACTATTCTTTCTCTATTGAAATAACTTGGAATTTTTGTTGCAAAACAGTTGACATATATTATATTTCTCTTTCTGGACTTCTCCATTGTTCTACGTGCTTGTGCTAATATCACATTGTCTTGATTACTGTGGCTTTTTTTAAAACATGAAATCAAGTAATGTTACTCGCCAAATTTTTTCTTCCTTTGTCTTAGCTATTCTAGGCCCTTTGCTTTTTGATGTCAATTTTCAAATAAACATCAATGTCTACAAAAATTTTATGAGATTTAGATTGTGGCTGCAAGGAATTGGCAGATGAATTCAAAGAGAACTGGCTTTTACTAATATAAAAATATGGTATATCTCTATATTTATTTAGTTTTTCACTGATAGTTTTTATCAGTGCACCTTATCTTTGACAAAGGAGGCAAGTATACACAATGAGAAAAGACAGCCTCTTCAATAAGTGGTGCTGGGAAATCTCTACAGCTGCATGTAAAAGAATGAAATTAGAACACTTCCTAACACCATATGCAAAAATAAAATGAAAAAGGATTAAAGACCTAAATGTAAGGCCAAAAACTGTCAAACTCTTAGTGGAAAACATAGGCAGAACACTCTATGACATAAATCACAGCAAGATCCTTTTTGACCCACCTCCTAGAGAAATGGAAATAAAAATAAACAAGTGAGACCTAATGAAACTTAAAAGCTTTTGCACAAAAGAAATCATAAAGAAGATGAAAAGACAACCCTCAGAATGGGCTAAAACATTTGCAAATGAAGCAACTGACAAAGATTAAACTCGAAAATTTGCAAGCAGCTCATGCAGCTCAATATCAATAAAACAAACAACCCAATTCAAAAATGGGCAGTAGGGAGGGTGGGAGAGAGGGAGATGCAAGAGGGAAGAGATATGGAAGCATATGTATATGTATAACTGATTCACTTTGTTATAAAGCAGAAACTAACACACCATTGTAAAGCAATTATACTCCAATAAAGATGTTAGAAAAAAAAGAAAACAAAGAGGAAGTTGTAGATGTAAATACATATATATCAATAATACCACTTAATGTAATTGATGACAAACTCCAATCAAAAGGCAGAGATTTTCATATTGGATGAAAGAAACAAAACTAGATAAAACTATATGCTATCTACAGGAGGCACAAATTAAATTCAAAGACACAAATAGTTTTAAAATAAAAAGAATAGAAAGAGATATACCATGCAAAGAGCAATATAGGGAGCTGGAATGGCCATACACAGTATCAGACAAAATCGATCTTAAAACAAAAAAATATTACTACAGATAAAGGACCACATTCATAATGATAAAAATGTCTGTCCATCAGGGAGATATAACAATTATAAACATGTATGAACCTCAAATGAGAACCCCAAAATACATGAAGCAAAATCTGATAGAATTGAATGGAAAAATAAACAATTCATCAATAATAGTTCTAGGACACATCACTGCAAGTTAATAATGGATAGAGCAACCAGGCAAATGATTAGTAAGGAAACAGAAGATATTAATAACACTATGTACCAACTAGAGCTAAGAAACATCTATAGAACAGTCCATCTAATAACTGCACATTCTATTCAAGAGTATATGGGACAATATCCAAGATAGATCATATGTGAGGCTGTAAAACAAGTCTTAATAAATTGAAAAAGGTTGAAATCAAACAAGGCATGTTCTCAAATTATATTCTATGGTCTTGTTTCACCAGTTCTATTCAACATTTTAGCAGAGTGTATAGCCAGGAAAATTAGATAAGAATAAAAAAAATAAAAGACATTCAGATAGGAACAAAAGAAGTAAAACTGTTTGTTATTGCAGATAATGATCTTGTATATAGAACATCCTAAGAATTTCACTAAAAGAAATTTGAACTAATAAATGATTTCAGCAAGGGTAAAGGATGCATAATAATGTGTACATATTGATTATATTTCTATATACTAGCAGTGAACATTCTGAAAATAAAATTAATCAAACAATACCTTTTAAAATAGCATCAAACAGAAAAACATATTTTGGTTTAAATTTAACAAAAGAAGTGTGAGACTTGTACACTGTAAACTAAGAAAGCACTTTTGAAAGATATTAAAGAAATGCTAATAAATGTAAGGTGTCCCATAATCATGGATTTGAAAATACTGACAAAATAGCAATAATGCCTAAATTGATCTACAGATTCAATGAAGTTCTTATAAAATTTTCAACAGAAATGTCTTCAGTAATTGACAATTTGATCCTCAAATTCATATGAAAATTCAAGGGACTCAGAAGAGCCAAAACAAGCTGAGAATTGAAAACTGAGTAGGGGAGCTCCAGATGGGGATGGGCAAAAGCATTTCAGGTGGAAGGAACAGCATGTGAACACCCCATTGTAGAAACTTGAGGAGCCCTAAGATATGAACTCAGTTGAACTCTTCATTAATATTTACCTTAATTAAAACACCTTTTCATTGTATGCTAGAAAAATACACGTTACAAATTGTAGGAGATCATAGTTAAAGGAAGGGTAAATTCTTAGCATTTGAAAGTATAGCATTCAGTTGATAATTATAGTATAGCAAAATATTCTATAGAAACATATATATTCCTATATATATTTCTATAGAAATATTCTGCAGCTGCCAATAAAATAAGATAGAGATGTATTTACTATCATAAGGCCATAACAATTTCTTTGATTCAGAAAAGCAAATTAAAAAATAAGTACAAATAGTATAAATTTCTTATCTTATTTCTTCTGTCTCATATATTGGTAGACATAGACATGGGAGATAAAGTGCATATATATGCACATGTACATGCATTCATATATATGAGATATATGTACATCTATGCCTATATGTAATGCCAACAACTAACTATACACATATAAAAAATGTTTGTATATTCAATATATAAACAAAATGCTGTTTCAGAGAAAAAATGGATATACAGCCAACAAAGCTAAATATACTGACATTTCTAATTAGGAAAGTTTGTCATCAGTATGATTACTGATGGCTGTCAGTTGTGGATATGATGAAAAATATGGGGTAGGATAATTTGTTCTTATCAAGGTGAGGGGTAGAAGTTAGGTATAGTCAGGTTAGGAAAACTAAAAAACAGAGTTGCAGAACTCATGCCACAGGAAGTAGACCAGGAGACAGACAAATAAAAAAGTACAAAAAGGACACTCCTACCGAAAGGAAAATCAATCAATAGGGACAAAGATGAGCAAATAAACAGGAAGGAATTTGGTTAATCTTTAAAAATCAAAAGACAAAGAAATACAAGTAGAAGATTCAATACTAGTTTGCAAAAGGCTTTGATGGGTAGCAGTGCTTTACATCTGATATATAAATGTTTCAGATTGGATTATTTTAGGTCAACTGGGAAGCAAGTGGGAAAATTTTGGTACAAGCCATTTTTGTCAAGAATTCTCTGAAATGGGTACTTGTCAAACTACTCAAGTTAAGAAAAGCAAAATATTTATATAGATAAAAGATAGCATATACTGTCAGATATTTTCATGGTGAGATAATTTTTATTGGATATAATTAAAACATTAATAAATTATACATAACTTTTCCAGGAACCAAATGGCAGTTTAAAAGATTCAAAAATAATTTCTACCTTTGAAAATATCAAAGAAAGTCAAATTAATTACTTTTAAATAGACAAGTATGCAAGGCTTAAAAGAAGCAAGCCACATTCATGTTGGCTACACTAGTAAATGCCATTTGCAAAGTGAGATTTAACCTATGTTGCTGAATTCTCATTATATAAAATTATAAGTAGAACTGGATTCTGCTGTAGCACTTTTAATCTTCAAAGTTCTCTATATACATTAACTAGGAGTCATTAAGTTTAAATTTTGTAGTATAGCCATCTTTAACTAGGAAATAAAATAGAAGAGATTAAATAAAAGGCGTTCTCTGTAATGAATATTAACTCTCCGGTTTCTACAACAACCAGGACTTTTGGCTCTAAATTAACTCTTTATGATCATGAGATTTTTTTCGTGCTTAAAATTGAACTATATTTCACTTCTATCAATAATTCATTGCAATTCATTATAATCACCAGTTTAAAAAAATACACAGCAAATGTACTTTCCAAATAGCATATTTTAGCACTGTGGAAATAAAGCTACTAAGTGACTTAATTTTAGAGTAGATTCTATAGAATTTTAAAAGCTTACTTTCTAAGAAAGACACAACATGCTAGCTAGAGGAAAACACTCTGAGAGAGCAAAAGTATTCCAAAAGTACATTATTTTTATTATCTTTATTTTATCTTTTTTAAAAAACCTTCGAATATAGCATTTCAAATCCCGTACAGATGCAAAGTTTATTTACTGAATAAATGATGAGATCTCTAAAACAATGATTCTACCATTATCTCAAAAGATTAATATTTTTTTCATGTTTTAGGCCAAAAAATTACCTCAATCATTTAATTAATATAAATAATAAAGTCATTGGTGTATCTCTCTTTAATGAAGCATTTGTATGTTTCAGGATATTCTGAACATGTTTCAACTTTAAAAGTTTAGTAATTTAGAAATTGGTATGAAATGTTTTGTTTCATATTCTTCCTTACATAATATCAATTGGTATCTTTCGTTCAAACTACAAATCATTTGTTTGTCTTTGACACATACAATCTTTCCACTAGAAACATAGTGGTTTGTTTATATGATAAGAAAATTAATCAACATTTATTAGACCTACTCAGAAACCATTGTTACATGAATGAGAAACAAAATGTATGGGATCTGATGTCAAGTGGCATATATTTTAATTCTATAAAAAAGTAGTATGTATAATATAAAATTTAAGGATATGAATTGATTCACTTGATTACTAGTTTGGGTTTAAACAGAGTAGTAGATTTTGGTATTTTTTCCAAGTTTTCTACCGGCACTAAAATATAAATGATTATGACTTTTCTCATGTACTTCATGGGCTTTTTATTATAACACTGGGATTCCCTGTAACAAATGCAATCTATAAAGCCACATAATTATTGTGGTTGACCAGGTTCACTGACTTGCTAAGTGACTCTTGCATGAGCACCAAGCTTTCAGTAAAATTATGTCAGGTTCTGGTGATTTATTATCTTTAATTGTCATTTTTTCTCCTAACTTAAAATTTTAAGCAAAGAGAAGTCCTTTATATATTCACTTATGTATGTACATGTAAATATGTATTAAATCTACCTATATAATTTTATTGATGAGGTTGAGTTTTGGGCTAAGTAAAGGAGAACTGAGAGACATTTTTAAAGAGCAGGAAAAAAGACCTGCCAGGTTTCACAAGTGACGAAAGCAAAAACAGCCATTGTGACAGCAAAAATACTTTGAAGATCATTTTATATATATATATATATATATATTTTTTTTTTTTTTTTTTTTTTTTTGCGGTACGCGGGCCTCTCACTGTTGTGACCTCTCCCGTTGTGGAGCACAGGCTCCGGACGCGCAGGCTCAGTGGTCATGGCTCACGGGCCCAGCCGCTCCGTGACATGTGGGATCTTCCTGGACCGGGGCACGAACCCGTGTCCCCTGCATCGGCAGGCGGACTCTCAACCACACTGCCACCAGGGAAGCCCTGTGTGGTATTTTTTGCAAACATTAGCTCAACAAATGATGTGTGGTAGATGACATAGAGTTTTGGTTGGCTGGAGCAGAGATGATGGTCTGGGATAAAACACAAATGAGGCTGAAATATTTTTAGGATTTACAATACAAAAACAATAGCTTAAGTTTTTACTGAAAAAAATATGGATGCATTTTTGATGTTTGAGATTCAGGATTATCTCAATTCATAGATGTGAAACTACATGCTTAATCATGGTTCTGGTTAAAAAAACAGATGGCAATAAATCAAGATTTTTTTTGTTTCCAACAACACTTTTTTTCATTTCATCATGCTGCCCTTTTGACAAGTCAAGGGACTGTTAAAATACTTCCATAAATAGTAGAATTCTTTAAGTCTTAGGCAATAGGTTATATGGCACCCATACTAGATCTCACAGACATCATATGGTATGTAATATGGCAAAAACTGATCCCAACATTTAAATAATATAAAATAATAAAACTGTAGATGGGTAGCTCTTTAGTGAAACATTTTTAAGTACCATGATATTCTGAATATGTTTGACTTTATAAATTCAGGAATTTAGAAATAAGTATGAAATGCTTTGTTCCATAATCCTCCTTACATTGGTATCATATTCATACTATTGTTCATATGAAATAATATTGCAATCGTATTGAATATTATTATAATCTAAATATATGTATACTGGTTATAATAAAGATGATGAAAGCATTGATATTTCTAGCTAAGATACTATGGTTATTGCTGAGAGAAAGAAAAGTATAAGAAATATGGAAATTTAAAAAAGGAGCAAAGGGATATATATATTATAGAAAAAAATAACCAACTTGGTGATTGAAAAGGTATAGAAAGTAAAATAGTTGTCAAAAATATTTATAAATCTGATTTTCCAAAAATAAATAGAAAACAGTAAAAATGATATTAATGAGAAAAGTGGGAAGCAGTACATATTTGGAGAGATAATACTTGATTCATAATATGTTAAGTTTCATTTTTGATAAGTATCTAGATGGTTATTTTCTATACACTTAAAAG
The DNA here is from genome assembly GCF_963924675.1 of Phocoena phocoena. NCBI lineage: Eukaryota > Metazoa > Chordata > Mammalia > Artiodactyla > Phocoenidae > Phocoena > Phocoena phocoena. Next base: position 55,078,552 of record NC_089235.1, read on the forward strand.
TATAAAATATGAAAATTTCAAGATTTAGTTTTGAAAATTTGCTTCCTTCCTTCAACTAATTGCAATGATTATGATAGTGACTGATGAGAGAAAGGAAAGAATGATTAATTATTTCTCTTTATTTGGTTTCCTTTAGGCTGGTTTGGGAAACTAAGGAGTGATTGAAGATAAAAGGGAAAGAATGAGAAACAAAAAAGGAAGTAGAAATGTTTTCAAATTAAAAAAAGAAAAAAAAACCTTCTCCAACTAGGAAGCTATTTAGAATGAATATTAGCCCTGACCTCACAGCTTTCCATTTAATTAATTAAGAAAAATTATCAAAATCAGAATAATCATTTGCAAAATTGAATTAGTGGTCATCTTATCAAATCCGTCACCCCGCATTTAGAGTTTCATTTTTGAAAACTGACAATGGAGGTCCTAGAGACAAAGTGAGTGTTCCTGTTACTTTGATCCAGTTAGGAGAAAAACTGAATTAAATGTTGAACAATCTCCTTTTGGAGGGAAAGTCAAATAAAAATCATATGAAACTACTACAAAGGAAGAAGGTGGAGTCTTGATGTTAAGTGTGGGCTCAACTGGATGACAATGACCCAACCAGCTTATAAGCACACTAAGCCCATAAGCACATTAAGGATAGGAATTGTTGTCATTTAATGTTGGTATCACAGATATCCCACCTAACGCCTGAACATAGTAAACAATCAATGAACATTACTAACATAATTGGATTCATATTGAGATTAGACTCTTATATTTTCCACCAATTGCACATTTATTGATTATAAATTTTCAATCCCCTTAACATACTTGGTTCCTGTGGTGAGGATTCATTTCTTAGAAAATATCTCCACTGATTCCTCTAAAACACGTCTAAAGAACTGACAGAAATGCCTGATAAGATGTTAATAAGTGACTAAAACTTCTTTAAGAAGATTTGAACCCCTACAGCAAGCTCTTCTATGAGGTTTCTTAGGCAAATTGTCCCATAGGGGAGCAATATTCTAATCAAGCTTTTATCAGCCCAGAACCCAAACCTCAGCAATTTTGCTTCCCGAATCCCAGGTATTAATATCTACTTAATCTCTTTATAGCCATAGTTCTCAACATTGGCTGCACATTATAATTAACTGGGAAGTTAATAAATACTGATATTTGGACCCCATAACTACAGAGAACCCCAGACATTAGAAATCTTTAAATATCTCTTCAATAATTCTTAAACTTAGCCAGGGTTAAGTATCACTGGTGTAAAAGTCCAATTTTAACTTATTACCAGTCTAGGGTAAAGCTAATAATGCAAATTTAAAATCTGTTTTTGTGAGGCCTCCATTATTTATCCATTATGAAGATAATTAATTATCTCTTTAGTGTTTACAACATGAATTGTTAAGGATATTAGCATTCAAGACCATATTACCCATTCTTCCTAATTCCCTATATTAACATTTTGATACATTTGCAATATCTTTCACCAGAAAAGCACAAGAGTTTAATGCAGAAAACTGTTAACATAGCAGGTCTGAGAAAGCTATCCTTAGAAGGACTTCTCACAAGGTTAGTCTTTGATGGGTATCTGGGAATGTGACTGATTATCAGTAAGTTTCCATAAACGATGAGTAGATCTTTGTGCCTCAAAGTTTATGCAAAAAATGTGGTGTATGCAGAACACCCACTATCCTTTTAGGAGTCTGGAATTTTGATTCATGGCCATCCACCAATAGAAAGTCTCAAATGGGCTTCCTTGATAGAGAACACTTTAAGCATATTTTCACAATTTGTTGCTGGAAGAATTGAGCATGTCCTGTGTGATTCCATGGAAGAGGAGTCTTGGAAGCTGGTTTCATCTGAACTTTACCCATATGCCTTTTCCCTTTGCTTCTTTTACTTTGTTTTCATTCACTGTAATATATATTAGCCAGAGTACAATTACAAGCTGAGTTCCAGAAGTCCTTCTAGCAAATCTCCAAATCGGGGGTTGTCTTAGAGACTCTCAACACAAATGCCTTGACCACATATCAGATAGAAAGCTAGATTATGTATAACTAATTCTTTTTATGGAGTTTAAGGAAGATGGACAGAAAGTGTCACAAGTAATTTTCAGCACTGACTAGAAATCTAGGGTCTCTTTCTGTTTCAGGTTATCTCATTTTAAACTGAGGATTATTTTCACTTTCTTTTATTTCACCTCTTGGTTGTATACACTCTCTCACATAATTTATGAGGAGCTAATAGACACAATGGAATTTGTATTAGGGCAAGCAGCTCACTATTGACAATCAAGAAGTCAGTTTACTATACCTACATATGGGGATGGAAGTCACTACCAGACATCAGCATTTTTTTTTTTTTTCTTTTTGCGGTACGCGGGCCTCACTGATGTGGCCTCTCCCGTTGCGGAGCACAGGCTCCGGACGCGCAGGCTCAGCGGCCATGGCTCACAGGACCAGCTGCTCCGCGGCATGTGGGATCTTCCCGGACCGGGGCACGAACCCGTGTCCCCTGCATCGGCAGGCAGACTCTCAACCACTGGGCCACCAGGGAAGCCCCAGACATCAGCTTTGAATATGAATCCATAATAGCTAACAACTGAAACTTGATACTTGAATAAGAGAAAAAAAGAAACAAAAAAATGAACATATAATTTTCTTTGTACTTCTAACACCAAGTCTGATAATGCAAAAACTTAAGAGAGTCCTTTATGTTGGTAATATGAGTCAAATTAAGAAAGTTACTCAAGCCTGTGCCCCATGGTGACAAGGAAGATGTGTCAAATATACTAATGAAAATTAAAACACACTATCATACACTTAAGAGCACTAGAAGGTTTTAATGACCTCCACCAAGTTATTAAAAATAAAAAATTGTGTCTTTACAACACAACTGAACAAATATCTCAATCGATGTCCTAATTTTTTTCTCTTGCTCTAGGCATTTCCAAGTATTTAGTTGTAAGGGCAGCTAGTTGTTCATATTTAGATGTTCACTATCTTTTGTGGACATGATATAGCTTTAAATTTTTAATATTACTCTGCTTATAGAACAAAATTCAAACTCCTTCATGATCTTTCCTCAACTTATATTTCTGACCTTGTCTTCCACACAACTGTCCATATTAACAATAATTCCATTATACATGACTACCTATATTTCAACATACAATGACTTTACCCCATTCTGGAAAGTTATTTATTCTCAAAACTGCACCTCAAATGCATCTTCCTCCTTAAAACGTTATATCATTTTCAGTCTTTTGAAAATCCCAATTTAAAAAAGAAAAGGAAAGAACAGATTGCTTCTTGTAGCTACAAAACAAAGAGATCAGACCCCCTTTAAGCACGGCTGATTATCTTTTCTTGTCTTGGTTCTTATCTTTTCTGTACTATCTTCATTTTGAAAAACTTTTTCTCCATGTGACCCAAGGTTGGCCACACAACCTTCAAGTTTATATGATCTTTATATCCAGGTAGCTCAGAGAAAGGAGAGCAGCACTTTCTAACCTATGATCTATTCAAATTTCTGAAAAGAACACTAAATGGTTGGCCAGGGTGAGGTGCTTGCCACTTTGAAAGGGAAAGCAAGACTACATGATTGATAGCTCCACCAGAATCACAAGGAATCCACACAAATTTAAAGAAATTCCTCTGGAATTTCCACCCTTATTGCAGCAAGTCAATAAATCTGATTTTGTCAGACAATAGGCTTATTCCTCATTAGGTTGTAACAAATGATTAGGTTGTAACAAATGATATAAAAAATGTTAAACCTTAAAAGGGTTAACTAATTTTATCCAAGATCAAACAACACACCACCATTCAATATAAAAGTCTTATTTGAACCTAGGTATGTAAAAGTACAAAGCTGGTGTACTTTCTACATCTAGTCTGTCTTTATTTTTGGTTCTAAAGATTCTGATCTTTGGACTGAAAGCATTTTTACCAATCTGTTAGTTCCTTTTCCATCTTCTGTAGTTGTTTGTGACTCTGGGTTTCTTACATTCTTGACTTTGTTGTAAAATGTGAAACTCTTTTTCTCTCTGTGTGGATCATTTTCCTTTCTTTTTTTAAAATTGTGGGCACCATATGCTATAGACTGAATGTTTGTGACCCCCAAAATTCATTTACTGTAACCTAATCCCCAATGTGATGGTATTTGGAGGCAGGGCCTTTGGGAAGTAACTAGGTCAGGAGGGTAGCTTTCATGAATAGGGTTAGTCCCTTATTTAAAAACAAAAACAAACAAACAAAAAACCCCACACAGAGCTAGCTTGCTCCTTCTACCATGTGAGGACACAGGGAGAAGACAGTCATCTATAAGCCAGGAAGTGGGTCCTCACCAGCCATGGAAACTGTTGTGCCTTGTTCTTGGACTTCCCAGCCTCCAGAACTGTGAGAAATAAATTTCTATTGTTTATATGTCACACAAACTTCTTGCTCCATGATTCAATAAATGGAAGACTAATATGATTATAGTTCCAAATCAATATTAATGAATGGAAATTTATGTGAGGATTGTATTAGGAACCAAATTTGCATTAGGCTCTAAATACAGATTGAAGGCTAAGAAAATAGTACTAGAGTAGAGGAGATTCCTCCAACAGTTTGAACTCAAGCTTAAAACTTGAAACCAAGCAACATAAGACACAGACCACAGACCACACTAGGGCAGCTGAGATTCAGCTCCAGACTTATAGTAGCATATGAATTGGAAGGGGTAAATGGTTAAAGAGAACATGATGTATAGCTCCTAAGTAAAATGTGCACTAACAAGTAGAGTAATCATTTGGTGGGGGTGGGGGGGAAGATAGGGGCAGTTGCAAAGAGAAAGAACTCTTCAAACTAATCTTCAGACTTAGATATAATATCACTTCTAGAACAAACTGAAAGAATGGTCCTACCACAATGTAAAATTTTAAAATCTATCTTGTATTAGCCCCTGTCTGCAAAATAGAGAGAAAGCAAACAAAAACAATTATCTGACCTTAATGAAAAATTCTACAATTCAAAAGAAAAAAGGAGTACAGAAAAGATCAGATCAGAAGTCAAAAATACCTAAATTACTCTTTTGCAGTAAACATTAAACTCTTAGGACTAATGGATATGAAATATATTCAAGGGAGAAAAAAGAAACTTAATTATGGGATTGAATAGTTTGTGTCCTTCTATACACATATACAAATATATATATGTATATACATATATACACCTTTGAAACAACATAATTAATGATGAAAGGATCTAAATTTGTGAAACATTTTATACACTTTAAGAATATCTGAAGAACTAAAAAGAAATAGTATATGTGTGAGAGAATATGGCAGTCATAAAAAATAGTGTACATTATGCAAATTGAGTTCCTTTGTGATTACACCTATCAGACAATAGTATTTAGGACAAATTCCATGATACAGTGTGAATTAAGAAAATTCACACTGGAATTTCTGGAAAAAGGAAAGAGAAGCATGTGTTACCCAATTAAATATTATTTCCACAGAAGAGCTACAGACTTATTAAACTATGGATTTGTACTCAGGGGAAGAGATATTGCCCCCTCTCTTCTATCTTATACAGTAAGTTCAAAAGCAATTAAGTGGAGATACAAACAGATTACTGGGGTGCTAATTTGTATGGGTTTAAAGGTCAGCTGTTTACAGCGATGGTTTAACAAATCTAGCTCCCAAACACTCTTAGGTGATATTGAGACATGTGAGAATTTCTGTAGGCCTTTTTGTGATTTGAGGAGGAGGCAAAGACTGGGAGAACATTCCTACAGAAAATGGGTTTGTGTGCAAGTCTTCCCACTAAGAAGAGATAGATAGCTTTGTCCCCAGGTGGCTTTTTATCCAGGTAATTTAAGCAAGTTTCAATCGCTTTAGAAAAATCCTTCTTTATGAGGGAAGTCCTTAAAGAAAAAGAAAGACCAAGTAGGCCAGATTTAATAATCAATCATAGATCTAAACTAGTCTACCTAGATCTTAAAATATTTTAATATTCATAAGTGCCTCTTCCTTAGTTTTTTCAGACTGTATGTACTGCCCCCTAGCAACCAAGAAGTCAACATTCACTGTTCTAACTGTAAAGTAGTTGAACAAGAATTGTGTAAAAAACAAACAAACAAAAATTGGTACTTGACTATTTTCTTTTTAAAGTAAACTTGAGAAATTTGTGACAGAAAAAAATTATATACTAAGATAGGAGCTTTCTGAGTCATAAGAGGCTGGGCCTTCTGAGGTCCTGTCTCTCATAGATACCAAAATCACAATATCGGTTAGTGGAAAAATTTCTTACTTTCCCAGAAATTGTAATGGTTTGAGGTATGAGAAACTCTGGTAATAAAGCAATATGGCTTGAGTGACCTCAGTTTTGGAGAAGAGAAATTGCAGCCTGCACCAACATCTGGATAATGAGATATACTTGGGAATTGAATAGTAAATGTTTCATATACAGGTGGAGTGCCAGATGTTGATAACCACGCAATTTCTACCATGATATATCAGCAAAGTAACCATAAAATAATGATAACTGGGTGGGGAGTGTCTATGCAAGTAAACCTGAGTAAGCCTTACAAAGTTTCCTATGACCTTAGAGTGATGAATGAGAATTGACACTTTCTCATTAATCAACTGTTAGACCAAAAGTGGAATCTAAATACTATCAGATTAAAGGGACACCACAGCAGGTACCCACATAGAAAATATAAATAAGTTGCAGAGTGAAATATAGACATTTAATAGATGCTCGGGTGGAGGGATGATGACAAAATATTAGACATGAAGAATGGACATTACAGCCAAACAAGCTTGAATAGATGATATTTGAGGGATGCATGAAACTCCCTTTACATTGTTGCCTCAGTGCTAAATCTTCTTTCTAAACTGTACTCCTAGAATGTGATGCAGCCTGGGAACAATCTAGAATTAACTATGTCACCCAGAATTGGCAGTGATGAAATCTCCAGAAACCATGGGATTTGGGTCTGCAATAAAGATTTAGGGACTGAAATATAAAGGGGGCTTTGGATACCATAATAAGGGAATCGAATTACAGGACGTAGAGTGTAGAAGATAATATAATGTAAAGGCATGATTTAGAATGACAGACTAAATAAAAAATGAATATGACTATCTAAAATAGATTCTAAAAATATGTAAAGTCTCAAAATTCTGGAAGTATATAAGGCATATGTACAAGAAGATGTAAATTCATATATTAATCAGCTTTTAAAAGAGAAAGTGAGGAATTGTGATTTGTAATAAAAAATCAGAATTTAAAACCATCAATTATTACATAAAGCTCATTATAATAAGAAATATGATATAGTTAACAAATGAGAAAAGAGATATTTATATTTGTATGTATCAGTATTTGACATTCCCTTAATAAAAACAATTTTTAATCAAATTGTCTTGGATTAAATATCCTTTGCAAGTTGTGATCCAGTGGGAAAACATAGTGAGTGATCAACATTTAAAAAATCATTAATTTGGTACTAAATATGATACAGGCAGAGAATCTTTAATAAAAAAAGGTACATTAAAATATTTTATTATTTGAATAATTGGAGCAATGGATCATATGCTTGAATGAGGAAATTAAGCATTCTTATGAAATCAATTCTTACTAATTAACTTATAAAGTGATTACAACCAAAGGCCCAACAATACATTTTTTTAACGTAACAAAAATTGGTATACTTATTCATTTCTATTGGCCTTGGTCTTATAGAAGTCAATTTTACAGTACTTAGGAAGAAACAGGAAGATTCTAATATTTTTGCAGGTTTATTGAGGTATAATTGACAAGTAAAAATTGTATATACTTAAGGTATAGAATGTGAAGTTTTGATATATATATATATATATATAGTGATATGATTACCATGATCAAGTTAATTTATATATTCATCACCTCACATAGTTACTTTAGTGTGTGTGTGTGTGTGTGTGTGTGTTGTGAGAACATTTGAGATCAACTCTTAGCAAATTTCATGTTTTTTACATAGCAATTTTGGTCTCAAAAATTTGAGCCTTCAGTAGCATTATAAAAAATAAATAATGGTATATCAACAAAATGACTTATTATACATATTGAACATGATAATTATAAAAAGTCTCTTTGAAACAGGAATATTGGTGATATAATTTCAAAAATAAGAATGCAAGTTATTTATACATTTTATAAATATGATTACAAATTTGGAAAAAGTTATATACATGTAGAACATATATCTACTTATGAAAATAACTCAGAATAATGGCATTATAAATATTATTTAATATGCTTTTACTTCTATGTATAGTTATTTATAGAAGCAATATTTTTGTTATTTTTAGAAGCATTTTCCGCATAATCCCCTCTCTACTTTACCCCTAGGATACACTTGTGAAAATTGATTAAGCCTGTTAAAATGAAGAATTTATCAGATAAATATATGTACATACATATGATATTTAAAAAATTTTTTATTGAAATAAAACTTGCATGTATCCAATGCACTGGACTATATTTTGGTTAGGTGTAAAAAGGAAGAACTAACATTTCATATTTTTTTAGATTTAGGCAGTTATATTTTAGAAAAATTATGTAAGAATTAGCCAAGTTTTAAAATAAAAGATAATAATTTTAAAATCTTTATATATTTTGAAATCTGCATGTCATATTTGCTTAGGTTACTGTTTGCAGTTATCTGTTTAAAACTATGAAGCTGCTGATCATTAACAGTGAGAGAGGCAGACAAATATTTGACAATTAACCACTTAATTTTAATGCTGATAGATTATTAAGTAAAGAAAGGTGAAATGTTGAAACACACAATTACCATGAAACTGTATTTGATTAATTAGACATTTGTGTAAGTAAATAAGAGAAAGTACATATCAGTATTTAGGATGATAAATGGCTAAAAACATGGAAAGTGGTTATTTTCTCTCTTTTTCAAGTTTAACAAGATTGCTTTAAGCATTTCTTGGTACCTACTTTACAAAAAAACCCAAACTGAATAAACACCCACAAATAAGCAAGTTTTTATACCATCATTAACAAGCAAAGAATGGGTGCTCTGTGTAGAAGCACACTACTGATGATTTTATGCACTAAATTTCTCATCAACATTGATCTTAGTTGTCATCAGAGGCAGTGAAAGACAAAGAAAGAAACTGTCAGAATAAACAGGTAAGAGGAAAATTATACGCAAAGAGAAAATACTGCTGCCTGGGGGAAAACTGAGACTTTTAAACTAAAATATCCATAGCAGTAATGTATATCAAAAAGTTTCCACAGGTACTCAATAATTCCACTTCACTTTGCCAAGAGAAACATTACTGAAGATGGTTAGAAACCTAGTATGCAATTGTAGAAATGCATGAATGACCCATACATTTTCAAAAGTATATATATGTATATATGTATATATATATATACATATACACTATATACATAGGATATATAGGCTATATCATCAAATTGTTCTATAAAGTTGAAAATAACTCCCCAAATAAAGTATTAAATTTTCATCCAGAATATAAATAAAATTGAAAATTAGAGAGTATTACAGAAGTGATCTTCAGCTTTAAGACAGCTAAATGTAAGAATACCGTGAGACAGGTGAGATAATTAAGACTGAGTGGAGTTTACAGGCAGCCTTAATAAGAGTAATGGCTAGGACCCAAGATGGCGGTGCTCAGGGTGCTCAAGAGCCACTCTTGTGGGCAAACACAACTATGGGGGGCTGGCGTGAGGTGGCCTCCTCACCTTTCTCCCCCACTGGCAGCCTGAAAGCCAAAGCCAAGATGACCAGCCTGAAGAGAGTTCTGTTAAGAAGGATTTCAAATACTGGACTTCACATTCATGTGCTGGATATTCACACAAATCCAGGTATTTGTGTTTTATATTTGTGTTTTATATTTGTCGAAAGTTCAGAAATAACAGAAGTAAAACCAATTCACGGAAGTAGTAATTATTTGTAAAAGTTTATTGTGCACATACCAAAAAGACAGTTTGAGAACAAGGAGCACACAACCAAAACATGGAATGAGGCTCAGGGTTATCTTGTTATAAAGCAGCTTATATAGTGAGAAGGTAGTGACTGTTTTTTCTTTACAGTGATTGGTTATAATATTAGAATTTTCTTAAATGATAGGGAATTGGTTAATGGTTACCTTATATCAATTTTGGGAGACAGTTTAAATTTTGCTTATGATTTCCAGAGGCCTAAGCAAGAAATGACACAGGTGAAGTTAGTCTTACAAAATAAGCTAAATTAAGCTTTGCTTGTGTGATTAAGCTGGTTTTGTCTGCTCAGGGAATTTTCAAGGTTGGTCTACATTTGTTTTTGATTTTAACATATTGATGGTGTTAGTGAAAGTGGGGTCCAGCTGCTTGCAGCTCAAAAGCCAATAAAGAAGCAAGTTTGGTGGAAAGGAAGGTTTACTTTATTTCAGATGCCGGCAACCACCAAGGTTGGGGGGCTGGGGTGGACTCCTGTCCAAAGGCTGACTCTCCGCCACAGACATTCAGGGGGCAAGAGCTTTTATAGACAGAGGGAGGGGGCTACATGTAGAAATAGCACAGTCAGCTCTGACCGTCATCTGGAAATTGGTCATGCGGTGGTCTGATTAGTGTCATCTTGATTGTTTTAAGTACAGTTAATCTTCAGTTCCAGTGTCAGTTTGTTCCCATTTCCTTGAGGCAAGTTCTCAGAATTGTGACAGCTTATGTCATGGCTACGGTCTAGTCATCATGTAGTTAACTTCTCCCACCTGATGGGGGTTTCAGTCTCTACAAGACAGCTCACAGGATATGGCTCAGAATATTATCTATAGCCCTTGAGAAGGAACTAAAGGTCCTTGATTTTGCTTACTGACTAAACTATTATTGTTTTGTCCTGTTTGACTACTTTTCTTTGCTTCTGCATTTTCTCACTTCTCTGATTAAACTTATTCCTTGGTTAAAGTTTTTCCACAGACAAAAGTCAGGCTGAGGACATGGGAGAAAGGACCATAGGGTCCTGCTCCATTTCAGTGGCAATCAACTGAAACATGTAAAGCTCTTAAGACTAAAAAGGAAACAAGAAACTTGAAGTTAGAGTACACTGTTTCCTCTAAACAAGATAGATGATGGTCAAAGTAGGAGTTTGTTTTCCAGCAATGTGTACCTAAGGATTTGAGTTAGAAAAAAACCTACTTGAACCAACAGTAAAGACGACATCAAATTAAAAAAGAAAGAGTAAGTAGCTATTGCAGTAAGACAACTCCACTAATTCCATCATTTATTCAGTTTTATTATAATTCCATGGGTTTTATTCTCTTTCCTATATAATTGTTCTCCCCCTAGATATTGCATGTATATGTCAATTACCAAAATAACTGTCAATCCTGATAGAAGTTATAAAAAAAGAAGTAATGACCAAAACTGTAAACTAATATAGAAATTTTGGCCATATTAAGAATTAATTATTTGGTTTATTTCTTGCTACCACATTTCATTACTACTTAAACTGAACTAATCTGCAGACTCTTTTCCTATTGTGTGCATTATATTAATGACACCCAGAGGTAAGGGTAAAACCCACTGTGTAGTCTACATTGGAGAGAAATGGTTATAATCATTTGACCAGATGGATATGAATAAAAGAAAAGTCTGGATAATGTTGGATGTGTAAACTCCAAAAGTACTGATGAATCCCAATAGGCACCAAAATCCTAAACTACAGAAATCTAAATGTAAAATAAAATATAGAAGTAAGACAAATGTAAATGTTGGGTCATGCAGGAAGAAACCTAGAGGTGAAAATCATGAATTTTTATGTCAGTTTTTGAAAAAGTGTTTAAGAAAGTAGTTAAGAAAAGGTGTTAATTTTTAAAGTAAATCATCTTATTATCATGACACTTAACTGTATCTACATCAACCAAGATAATAAAGAAAACATTAAAATATTTCTTATGGTTAAATCAAGTTTTATTTTACCTTCTTTAGTTTTCACATAAATTCTTTTAGGTTAATTATGAGAAATAACATTTAATGAGAATATATATTAATTTGATAGAAGCAGTGGTAATGCCTAACTTCTAGGAACAAAAATTTTACTTGGCAGATGGCATCTAATCTCATTCATTGCTCTAAAAAAGCACTGTTACGGGCTTCCCTGGTGGCGCAGTGGTTGAGAGTCTGCCTGCCGATGCAGGGCACACGGGTTCGTGCCCTGGTCCGGGAAGATCCCACATGCCGTGGAGCAGCTGGATCCGTGAGCCATGGCCGCTGAGCCTGCGCGTCCGGAGCCTGTGCTCCGCAAAGGGAGAGGCCACAACGGTGAGAGGCCCGCGTACCGCAGAAAAAAAAAAAAAAAGAAAAGAAAAAGCACTATTACAGAAGTTATTAAATATAATTGAGATTTGATATGGCAAATCAACAAATATTTGAGTCTTATAGGCTTATTATGTAAAAAGTATGACATGGAATGCAAATAGGTCACCAACCTCTATTAATGAGCCAATAAATAATTTAGGGTATACTATTTCAAAATCATTAATAAATGTATCACATTTCTCCTTTTGAACTCACATTTCCTATCTGGCTATAGAATTCACTATCATTTATTTTCTCTATGGCTTCTTCATTCTCTCCCTCTGTAATAGATTATTTTCTGTAGGTTATAAATATGCTCAGGTATTTCCATTATTAAAAAAACCCATCTTTGGTATTTCTTTGTCTACCTAGCTAACTATGTCTACTTACCAATCTCACTTCTTTAAATAGTATTTTCCTTTTAAAAAATAAAAGATAACCACTTGACTTTCTAATGAGTTGTATCGTATATCTTTGCAATTTGAAATTCCTTGTCGTCATCAACTATTATCTCAGTGTTTTTCTAGTATTTTACTTCACAATTTTATTGATTCCTCTGATGCCTTTATCAAAGGTAGAACTCCCCCTTTCTTTGAAAATTGCATGGTTTCTAAATATAACCTTATGTGAATGACTCCCGTATTTGTCAGTACTATGTCAGGTGCAAGTCATAGTAACACAATTCAAATGAGCTTAAATATAAAAGAAAACTTTTGGCTGATGTAATTAAGAAGACTCTTGGTAACTTTATGGATTCAGCCATGGTTGGAATCAGTTGTTCTATGGTTCTATCAAGGGTTTTTGTTTTTAGGCTCTGCTTTGTATTTCATTTTTATAAAGTATTTAGCAATACAGTAAAATATAAGACCAGCGGTACCACCATGTTTACATCATATGACTTTGAAATGGCAGTGAAAGAATGTACACTTTCCTGATGTATCCAGTAAAAGCCTCTGCTTAAATGTAATGTGTTTAGCAGGTGTAGCTTGGGTCATATGTTCATCCTTGCAACAGTCCTAGGGTGGTAAGGGCTGAGTAGAATGATGTATACTCACTGATTAGCTGATGACACATATCCATTTCATAGTCTAGTAGGTGCCATCTGAACCACATGGAAAGAATCTGGGGGAAAAAATCTACTAAAAAACTTAAATCTACATACAAAGCCTTTCTTTTTCTCTTGAGGAAGATCCTTCAGTTCTGAATGCCTGACAAATATTTCTACCCAAATGTCCTACCAACATCTTAAATTAGTATGTCTAGAGCAAAACTTAACATTATTGTATCCAAGAGTCTCCTCCTTTGCATGCTGTGTTTTGGTTCATACGTGTGATCCTGAAACCTCATCAGTCACATCACCTACTCCTTCTCCTATATTCCTCTACTTGCCCAATCCTGAATCCTGAGCATAAAATTTGTCCTCTATCCCTCCTCTGCTCTTATCTGCATTCAGTTCAGGTCTAAGTCCTGCTGGTCCTGCTTCCGGGAATCTAACACTGCTCTATTTTGCATGGCCTCTGTAACTTCTGATTGCATAACAAGCAAAGGAACATAATTTTATCCCTACCTCCTTTCTTGCTCCTTCTTCCCACCCTCAGTTTACCTAACTTCAGCCAGAGTTATGCTTTTAAATCCCAAATTTAATCATATTACTTCCCTACTTAAAACTTGTAAAGAACTTCCTACTACTCTTTGCCCAATTTCCTTACCATGTCTTAAGAGTATTTAAATTATCTGGTTTTATTTACACCATTATCTGTCATAATTGACCTGGCAGCCCACTCTTAGGCCTTACATAGTGTCTTTTATTTCTCAAATACACAATGCATTCTATTACTTCTAAGATTTGCTCCTGGGTTCCCCATATCCTGGTTGTATGTCCTCTTTACTCCCTAAGCATGTTGTACATCTTCTATACAACAATAAAAATCAGTGTGAGTATGGTCTTTGGAGTCTTACTCTTTGGGTTTCAATCCCAATCCCAATCATTTGCAAGCTATTTAATCTTGGGCAAGTTTCCAAAGAATACTGCACTTAAAAATTTCTCGTTTAAATAAAATTATGTGTTCATTACAAGTTTTGGAGATTTCTTTTAGGATTAAATGAAATAATGTGCATGAGGGGCTTAGGCTACTGACTACCACATAGTAAACAATCAGAAAGTGTGTCTTGCCATTCAAATAATCTGCTAATTCCTGTTTATTCCCCTATATGGAATCATTTATATTTCTTCCAACATTCTCATTCCTTCTAATGCCAACCCAAGTTAGGTCAGCACTGACTCTCATCTGTTCTGCTGTCCCTAAATGAATTCCATATAACAGTCTGTCTCATTTCTAATTTATTAAATTAAAAAAGGCATAACTACCTTCCAGAGCAAAAGCTGATATCATTCAATTCCCTTACCTAAAATCTTCAATATCTAAATACCAAACTATTTATCATTAATTTCATACCATCCACAACCTAGCTCCAACTCTCCAACACTATCTCCTATTCCTTTGAATAATACCCTCTGCTCCAGAATTTTCTCTATATATGAACCAAAATTTTCAGTCTTTTCTACTTCTTGTTTCTTGTCCATACTAGTTTCTCAGACAGAAATTCCTTTCTCATTTTTCCCACATATTTAAAACCTATCCATTCTCCTGAGGCACATACAAAATCTACATATTTTACAAAACCTTCTGTTATAACAATTCTATCTTCACGATTTATATAGTTACTTCATTTCCCTCATAAAGCATGTAAAGTAGAGCTTGAATTTTAGGTATATAGGTATATCATTGATCTTTCTGACTCATTTGAAAACTCATTCATACTAACATGCATTTGTTTTCATCTTTGTGTCTCTTTACAGTAACACCTCAATGTAATGCTCATGGTAGTATTTGTTGAATAAATAAAATTGCCAGTAACAAATATTACTCCTTTAATAATAGACATCATAATGTAAGGTCCTGCTGCTGAGTTTACAAAGGTACACATCTTGACCTATTACATTTGACCATCTTGACTTATTACATTTAATTTTTATTTATTTAAATATAACATAGTTTGTATTTAATTGAAAAATATTAAACAAAAAATAAACTTTATATCATATCTTGAGCTGGAAATGTTCCTTTTATAAGTAAAGATGTGAAAATTATTATTTTATTTTTTTAACATCTTTATTGGAGTATAATTACTTTACAATGTTGTATTAGTTTCTGCTTTATAACAAAGTGAATCAGCTATACATATACATATATCCCCAAATCTCCTCCCTCTTGCGTCTCCCTCCTGCCCTCCCTATCCCACTACTCTAGGTGGTCACAAAGCACTGAGCTGATCTCCCTATGCAATGCAGCTGCTTCCCACTAGCCATCTATCTTACATTTGGTAGTGTAGATGTGTCCATGCCACTCTCTCACTTCGTCCCAGCTTACCCTTCCCCCTCCCTATGTCCTCAAGTCCATTCTCTATGTCTGTGTCTTTATTCCTATCCTGCCCCAAGGTATTTCAGAACCATTTTTTTTTTTAAGAGTCCATATATATGTGTTAGCATATGGGATTTGTTTTCCTCTTTCTGACTTACTTCACTCTGTATGGCAGACTCTAGGTCCATCCACCTCACTACAAATAACTCAATTTCGTTTCTTTTTATGGCTGAGTAATACTCCATTATATATATATGCCACATCTTCTTTATCCGTTCATCCGTCAATGGACACTTAGGTTGCTTCCATGTCCTGGCTATTGTAAATAGAGCTGCAATGAATATTGTGGTACATGACTCTTTGAATTATGTTTTTCTCAGGGTATATGTCCAGTAGTGGAATTGTTGGGTCATGTGGTAGTTCTATTTTTAGTTTTTTAAGGAACTTCCTTACTGTTCTCCAGAGTGGCTGTATCAATTTACATTCCCACCAACAGTGTAGGAGGGTTCCCTTTTCTCCACACCCTCTCCAGCATTTACTGTTTGTAGATTTTTTGATGATGGCCATTCTGACTGGTGTGAGGTGAAAACTCATTGTAGTTATGATTTGCATTTCTCTAATGATTAGGGATGCTGAGTATCCTTTCATGTGTTTGTTGGCAATCTGTATGTCTTCTTTGGAGAAATGTCTATTTAGGTCTTCTGCCCATTTTTGGATTGGGTTGTTTGTTTTTTTGATATTGAGCTGCATGTGCTGCCTGTAAATTTGGGAGATTAATCCTTTGTCAGTTGCTACTTTTGCAAATATTCTCTCTCATTCTGAGGGTTGTCTTTTCATCTTGCTTATGGTGTTCTTTGTTGTGCAAAAGCTTTTAAGTTTCATTAGGTCCCATTTGTTTATTTTTGTTTTTGTTTCCATTTCTATAGGAAGTGTGTCAAAAAGGATCTTGCTGTGATTTAGGTCATAGAGTGTTCTGCCTATGTTGTCCTCTAAGAGTTTTATAGTGTCTGGCCTTACATTTAGGTCTTTAATCCTTCTGAGTTAATTTTTGTCTATGGTGTTAGGGAGTGTCCTAATTTCATTCTTTTACATGTAGTTGTCCAGTTTTCCCATCACCACTTCTTAAAGAGTCTGTCTATTCTCCATTGTATATTCTTGCCTCCTTTATTAAAGATAAGGTGACCAAAAGTGCGTGGGCTTATCTCTGGGCTTTCTATCCTGTTCCATTAATCTATATTTCTGTTTTTGTGTCAGTACCATACTGTCTTGATTTCGGTAGCTTTGTATTATAGTCTGAAGTCTGGGAGCCTGATTCCTCCAGCTCTGGTTTTCTTTCTCAAGATTGCTTTTGTTATTCAGGGTCTTTTGTGTTTGCACACAAATTGTGAATTTTTTTGTTCTAGTTCTGTGAAAAATGCCAGTGGTAGTTTGATAGGAAATGCAGTGAATCTGTAGATTGCTTTAGATAGTACAGTCATTTTCACAGTGTTGATTCTTCCAATCCAAGAACATGGTATATCTCTCCATCTATTTGTATCATCTTTAATTTCTTTCATCAGTGTCTTACAGTTTTCTGCATACAGGTCTTTTGTCTCCTTAGGTAGGTTTATTCTTAGGTATTTTATTATTTTTGTTGCAGTGGTAAATGGGAGTGTTTCCTTAATTTCTCTTTCAGATTTTTCATCATTAGTATACAGGAATACAAGAGACTTCTGTGCATTAATTTTCTATCCTGCTACTTTACCAAATTCATTGATTAGCTTTAGTAGTTTTCTGGTAGCATCTTTAGGAATCTCTATATATAGTATCATGTCATCTGCAAACAGTGACAGCTTTATTTCTTCTTCTCTGATTTGGATTCTTTTATTTCTTTTTCTTCTCTGATTGCTGTGGCTAAAACTTCCAAAACTATGTTGAATAATAGCGGTAAGAGTGGACAACCTTGTCTTGTTCCTGATCTTAGAGGAAATGGATTCAATTTTTCACCATTTAGAAGTATGTTGGCTGTGGGTTCATCATACATGGCCTTAATTATGTTGAGGTAAGTTCCCTCTATGCCTACATTCTGGAGGGTTTTTATCATAAATGGGTGGTGAATTTTGTTGAAAGCTTTTTCTGCATCTATTGAGATGATCATATGGTTTTTCTCCTTCAATTTGTTAATATGGTGTATCACAGTGATTGATTTGCATATATTGAAGAATCCTTGCATTCCTGGGATAAAAAACCCTACTTTGTCATGGTGTATGATACTTTTAATGTGCTGTTGGATTCTGTTTACTAGTATTTTGTTGAGGATTTTTGCATCTATGTTCATCAGTGATATTGGCCTGTAGTTTTCTTTGTGACATCTTTGTCTGGTTTTGGTATCAGGGTGATGTTGGCCTCCTAGAATAAGTTTGGGAGTGTTCCTCCCTCTGCAATATTTTACAAGAGTTTGAGAAGGCTGGGTGTTAGCTCTTCTCTAAATGTTTGATAGAGTTGGCCTGTGAAGCCATCTGGTTCTGGGATTTTGTTTGTTTTAAGATTTTAAATGACAGTCTCAATTTAGTGCTTGTGATTGATCTGTTTATATTTTCTATTTCCTCCTGGTTCAGTCTCGGAAGGTTGTGCTTTTCCAAGAATGTGTCTATTTCTTCCAGGTTGTCCATTTTATTGGCATATAATTGCGTGTAGTAATCTCTCATGATCCTTTGTATTTCTGCATTGTCAGTTGTGACTTCTCCTTTTTCTTTTCTAATTCTATTGATTTGAGTCTTCTGCCTTTTTTCTCAATGAGTTTATCAATTTTGTTTATCTTCTCAAAGAACCAGGTTTTATTTTTATTGATCTTTGGTATTGTTTCCTTCATTTCTTTTTCATTTATTTCTGATCTGATCTTTATGATTTCTTTCCTTCTACTAACTTTGGGTTTTTTTTTTTCCTTATTTCTCTAATTGCTTTATGTGTAAGTTTAGGTTGTTTATTTGAGATATTTCTTGTTTCTTGAGGTAGGAATGTATAGCTATAAGCTTCCCTCTTATAACTGCTTTTGCTGCACCTCATACGTTTTGGGTCATCGTGTTTTCATTGTCATTTGTTTCTAGGTATTTTTTGATTTCCTCTTTGATTTCTTCAATGATCTCTTGGTTATTTAGTAGTGTATTGTTTAGTAGTGTATTTAGTGGTGTATTGGTTATTTAGTAGTGTATTGTTTAACCTCCATGTGTTTGTAGTTTTTACATATTTTTTCCTGTAACTGATATCTAGTCTCATAGTGTTGTGGCTGGTAAAGATACTTGATATGATTTCAATTTTCTTAAATTTACCAAGGCTTGATTTTTGACCCAAGATATGATCTATCCTGGAGAATGTTCCATTAGCACTTGAAAAGAAAGTGTATTCTGTTGTTTTTGGATGGAATATCTTATAAATATCAATTTAGTTCATCTTGTTTAATCTATCATTTAAAGCTTGTGTTTCCTTATTTATTTTCATTTTGGATGATCTGTCCATTGGTGAAATTGGGGTGTTAAAGTCCCCTACTATGATTGGGTTGCTGTTGATTTCCCCTTTTATGACTATTAGCATTTGCCTTATGTATTGTGGTGTTGCTATGTTGGGTGCATAAATATTTACAATTATTATATCTTCTTCTTGGATTGATCCCTTTTCAGTATGTAGTGTTCTTCTTTCTCTCTTGTAATTGTCTTTATTTTAAAGTCTATTTTGTCTGATATGAGAATTGCTACTTCAGCTTTCTTCTGATTTCCATTTGCCTGGAATATCTTTTTCCATCCCCTCACTTTCAGTCTGTATGTGTCCCTAGGTCTGAAGTGGGTCTCCTGTAGACAGCATATATACGGATCTCCACCTGCCTCATAATATCATGACAAACCAAGAAGTAAGCCATCAAACTAGTGAGTAGAAAAGTCATAAACATCATATTGTGATCTAATACTACCATAGTTAAAAACTTAAATGTATTAAAAATCTAAATTAAAATATTTAGAATACTTTGTACAACAAAAGTTTAAGAAATATTATATAATATAGAAATAGGGTAAGAAATAGCAGGTTTAATTTAATAACAATATGTTATTTATTTTTTCCAAAAAAAAAAAGAAAACAGTATAACAAAGTAGAAAAACAAATGTTAGGGTGGAAAATAAACATAACACCTATAACAGGGAAAGGGCTAATAACACTAACTGCTAATGACTAAATATAAATCATCTACAATTTGATAGGAAAAATTCAACCAAAGAAATTACATATATGCCACAACCCATAAAACTCCAGAGTGTTCCATGCTACTTCCTAATTAATGAACATACCCTACCCAGAAATAACTATTCTTCTTAATTTTATCACAATAGATTACATGTCCACTACTGAAATTCATGTAAACGGAATCATAAGTAATGTACTCTTTTGTTTCTCACTTCTTTCATTCAGTATAATGCTCTAAAATCCATCCATGTTAGCATGTATGTCAGCAGTTCATTCTTTTTATTTATTGCTTGAACTAATTCATTATGTGAATATCACACAATTTGTTTATTGAGAGACATTCAGACTGTTTCCCATCTTAGGCTATTATAAATAAAGCTGCTGTGAACATTATTTTTTAAATCATTTTGTGGACATGTATTCAATTATCTTGAGTATATACACATAGGAGTAGAATTTCTGGGTGATGTGATAGGTCTATATTTGAAGTGTTTAGAAACTGCCTACAGGTTTACAAAATGATTGTACTGCATTTTATATTGAGTTTTAATTGAGGTACTTGCTCTATATATTTTAATTTGGTCTTTGATATGTTTAGATTTTAATGTACCATCTTGCTATTTTTTCTTTTTTGCTCAAATTAGTTTATTTCCCTGTTCCACATTATTTTTATTTTATTCCACTTCATTTTATAAATTGGCTTTTTCTTCCATTTTATAACCACAATTGTCTTTTTAGCTAAATTTCCTTTTAATTGCATTTTTTGGGGTTGAAATAGGTATTAAAGTGTTCATTCTTAGGAATTAGAATTACTTTGTTACTAGTTCACACTCTTCTTCACAAGTCACACCACAAATATAAGAGTATTACAAGAATGTAATTTCATTTTGTCTGCTATCTTTTAACATTATTAACATATATTTTACTTGTATATACTTATAAATCACATATTATAATTTTTACTTTAATCAGGTATTGATATTTGAGCAAATTAAGGGGAAATTCAGTCTTTTATATTTACCCACCTATTTGTAGTTTCTAATACTCTTTGTTATTTCCTTTAGAGTAAATTTTTTATCAGAAAACATTTTCATTAGTGTTCAGCCTCAGGAATTTTTATTAGTGTTCACTTTCTATTTATCTGAAAATGGATTTATTTTCATTCTCACTCTTGGAGGAAATTTTTCCTGGGTATAGGATCCTGGGTTGGCTTTTCTTCCTTCCATCCTTCCTCTCTTTTTTCTTTTTCTTTTTTTGGATTGTCTGTTTTTGTTTCACCATGTTGGGCCTATTTGAATTCACTGAGCTTCTGCTATCTGTATGTTGATTTTCTTCACAAGAGGGGAATTTTTCAGCAATTATGTCTTCATATATTTCTCTTCCCCTTTTTTCCATCCTCTTATTTTCAGGCAAGCACATCAGATCACTCAACATATTCCTACATATCACTGAAACTGTGTTCATTAATTTTTAAAATTACATTAGAAAGATTTATTTAAATTTCTCTTTTTAAAATTCCAATCTGGATTATATTAGGAATCTGGACTATGTTGTCTTTCTTTTAATAATGTTGACTTTTTTCTTGCAAGCTTTTAATTTACAGACAGTTTTTCTTCTTTCCATGTGTTGATTTAGTTTTCTTTTTTTTTTTTCTTTTTTTTAATAGTATTCCTATTCCTAGGGTGTGGTATTTCTGGTGTTTTCTTAGTGTCTTGGAAATGAATAAGTTTCTCTACTCTGGTTGGGCCAGGATTCCAGTACTATGTGCTATTAAGTACGTATTTCCATGCCCATCATTTTAGAAGCCTAATGGAGTTTTACCCTGCTCACGGTGCAATTCAAATCTCAACCAGGTAAATCATTGAAAACATGCCCCCCAAACTGTACTCCTCTTCTGAACTGCTCTCTCTTCTTTGGAATGCTACCTTGCAAGTTTCAGTTGCTTCAGCAAATCCATGATTGTTGCCTCCTTCACTCAGTGTTCAGATTGGGATCTACCTCCATCTAACACTGTCAGGAAATGTTTGTAGACAAAGGGTCAGTGTGAATTTAGCATACATCTCTCTTTCATTTCTCTCAGTTACTGGGAATTTTCTTAGTTGAAGGCAACCACTTTGCCAAAGTCATGCCCCTCTAGAGACTTCCAATTATGTGTCCCTATGGGGGTACAAAGGCCCCACCCTCCCTCATCCAAAGGAGACAATTTTGAAATGCCGTTGCAACATTAGAGCTCTACAGAGAAAATACTGAGCACCTCACTTCAATCTCCCTCTACTCATTCCCACTTCCTTCCTGTCCTCCTACAGGTGTTTTTTCCCAAGAGAACTTCCTATGTGCTGTTGTCCTGGGAAACACATCTGTGACAAGTACTTACCCCAAATAATTGTAAAGAATAATGCATGTTAAGTACATATACTACCTTAGCTCGTAAAACACTCTCAATCATTACCTCTCCCAATTGTTATTGT
The DNA here is from genome assembly GCF_963924675.1 of Phocoena phocoena. Lineage (NCBI taxonomy): Eukaryota > Metazoa > Chordata > Mammalia > Artiodactyla > Phocoenidae > Phocoena > Phocoena phocoena. The sequence goes on from NC_089235.1 coordinate 55,100,995, forward strand.
ATTTTTATTAACCAAAAAGTAACTCATAGCTTTTGTTTAAGGAATATGTTATTTTTAAGTATAGAGAAACTGGTTGTATCTTTAGTCATTTATTATTTGATTTAGATGCTTTCCTATTCTAAATTTAAATTTTCGGATTGAATTTTCATAAGAAATGAAAGCAAGTGAGTAATATAGTAGGGGTTATTCTCAAGAAAGAAAAGTAAGTAAATTGTGCTGTAAATGAAATATTGTCAACTCATTAGTAAATTAATTCTATCAAGAAAAATTTCTGTCTTGACATTAGAGTTTTATATTTTTATTCCAATGAGGTAAAGAACTTTGCCAATTTTTGTATAAAGTACTCTCCTCTACTTTCTTAATGTTTTTATCATATTTATCCCATAGAAGCTGGTCAATAAATGTAAATTCCTTTTGCCCTAACCATCAGTCATGCTATATGACTTTGAGGCTGCTTTGAAAAATCCTCCTTACGTCTTACTGCCAAATCTATTATTTATAGTCTTCAGGATTCCACATAAGTCTCATTTTTTTCCCAAGGGAAAAAAAAATTAGACTAATCCCCATTTAGGTAGATCTTTATTTTATAATCACATCAGTGTTTTTCACTTCATTCCTTCTTTTACATACTTAATCTATAGAAGTCTCAGTTTCTTTCTCAATCAAATGAATAATCTGACTCCATGTAGTATCTTCCATCTATAAAAACTGAGAGTTCTAGTTCTCCAATAGTAAGAACTTATATCGTGAATACCTTTTGGCTGAAGTTGGTATCATCTTGTTGGCTGTGAGTTGTTTGTTGAATGACAGTGCAGTGGTAATGAGGTTAGTTTAAAATGTGTTCAAGCTTTAGTCAAATGCTCTTTGCCATAGCCACAGACATCACCACCAACACCAGCTAAGACAATGACAGTGTAAATGTTTTAGTTTAGTTTTTAAAATGTGGGAGAGAGAGAGAGGAGAACTTACCAAGAAAATCTATACAATGGAAAACAAATGCAAAGATACAGAGGGCAAATTCTTGGTGTGTGAGTAAGATTGTTTATAGTTTCTTGTTTTTTTGATCAGTTTTGATTATCTTTCTTTTTTGATCACTAGCAATCTTTGTCTATTTCTTTCTAATATAAATCTGTTTGGAACAATAATTTTATATATTTTTCTATTTAATATACATATAATTTATTCAGTTGAACAGTTCTATTTCAGTTAAAATTTTGGGGGGACTATAAGAATACAATGTCCTTTTCAGAGTTAAAGGAAAATTTATGTAGATTTATTCCTTCACTACTTTTAGAGAAGAATACAACAAAATGAGCTGTTTGTATTGATAATTTGATATTTATAACATAATTCACTTGTCCCCTTTTGGGAGGATCTTGGGAAAAGCCCTTGGATGCTCCATTATCTGGAGGAGGAGAGGGTCAAAAAGATATCTTCTTGAGGAGTCAAACTGAAGAGTCCAGGGAATCAGTTCTGTATTGAAAATCTTCAATGACCTATGAGCAGGCTGAAGTTCAAGGATTCCAATAAGATTGTTTTAGTAAACGTGTATATTGTTAGTTTGAGCCAACCACCATTTTTTCCTTCATATCCTTGATAAAACCAGTATGACATTATAATGACATAAGGGCATTCTGCTCTCCAGGGTGCTTCCCCAAATAAGAATGTAAGTAATTATATTGCTTAAGGAAAAAAGAAAGAAATGTTACATAACTGTTCTTTTGGATAAATATTATTTTTATTGTGATAAGACTTAAAGCAATAGATTTTATAAATCTTAAGTGCAAGTGGAAAATTTTTATATATGTATGTACATGTGCAACTACCACCCAGATAAGATATAGAGTCATTCCAGCACCAGAAGCCTACCAAACAGTAAATCCCACAAGAGTAATCATTTTTCTGACTTCTACCACAGGTTACTTTAGTCTGTTTTTGAACTTAATATAATTGAAATTACATATTACAAAATCTTTTATGAATTTTTTCCTTAAAAGTTATATCTATGAGATTTATGCAAGCAACGTGTCAGGATTTCATTCTTTTCCATTGTTCTATAATAGTCCTGTGTACAAACATTTCACAACATATTTATCTCTTCTTTTATTGATGGGTAGTTTTTCTAAACTGTGACTGTTACAAATAAAGCCATTATAAATATTCTTGAGTGTTTTTGGTGGAAATAAGTACTTATTTCTGATTCAGATAAGGAAATGCTGAGTCACTGTATATACATATACTTAGTTTTAATAAAGTCAATCAATATTCCAAAGCAATTATACCATTTTAGACATCCAACAGAAACATAAGAGAATTCCAATTGCTGTACATCATCACCAACACTTGGCTTTGAAATTCTTCTTAATTTTAGCCATTCTGGTGAGGGTTTAATTGTTTCTTATTAGATTTTAATTTGCATTTCTCTGAAGTTTTAAAATAATTTTATTTTCCATTTGTTTATTGCTAGTATATGTAATGTACAATTGATTTTTGCATATTTACTTTTATTGCAATAACCTTGACAAATTCACTTATTATTTCTGATAATTTGTAAAACTGGTATTTTCTAGCTATATAGTCATTACCTACAAATAACGAATATTTTATTTTTTCTTCTCTAAACTTATTCCACCTATTTCTCTTTATTATGCTAGTCCTCTGTCTTGAATCAACCAGGATGTTAAATAAATAAATATTAAATACAGTGATAATAGATCTTATTTCTGTTTCTGATTTGCTGTCTTTGGGGGATTCCTTGTCTCAGTGAGTAGGCAATCTTGGAACTTACCTATCTGTGTTTTTTTCCTCTCTGGGAATTTGCTCTCAAATTCAAGTCACTTTGTATCAAGCTCTAACCTCTGTTTTCATTACATAATGTTTTGGACCTGAATTTTTCAAATCTGAAAAATGGGATTAATAACAGTACCTACTTCACAGGTTTCTTGTTTGGATTAAATGTGTAAATATATGCGAAGTACTTAGAATATTGCAAGGCATATAGCAAATGCCATGCTATTAATAATAAATAACAACACCACCTCCCAAGTTGGAGAGGATTATAAAAATAATTTGGAAATATTAGAAATATATTTTATTCCCTTCACTCAGTAGAAAATGATAGGGCACTTTTTTTCAATTTACATTAAAGTTCAAAAAGTATGAGTGTAAAAGAATTCCCATCCCTTTACACTTAATAGTTTTCAGCATAGGTCTGACTGTCTTCACTTCAACCACAGATAACGACTTGCTAAGGCATTTGTTTTAATAAATGAAGATGCCACATCTCAAGCTATATTTGCAGTCCTTTGGGGAACATCTTAATAGGGAAAAAATAGGTCTCTAGTAGTGATACTTTGATAAACATTCCATGGATTGTTATGGAGCGACAAGAAGATGTGCCTAAATAACATTACCTGAAACAGAAGAAAGAAAGGCTTATTGTGTGCCTTGTGCATGGAAACACTGTGTTAGAATCATGACATATTCAATCCATTGCTTTACCAATTCATGAGATTGTTATACAACTTTTTGGGAGTTGGCAGTGAGGATTTGAGTCAATAGTTAATGTTTTTTAATGAAACTGATTTATTAGAATTATTTTATATACTCATTTGAAGTTATGCATTTGGTGTATTTAAAAAGTCACAGTATAACACAGACAATCACATTTTCACTTCTCCCTACAAAAGTGACACATCAAAGATTCATTGTAACTTAAACATGAGGGAAGTAAACATAAATCACAGTGAAAAACTATTTGCCACAATTATGAAAGCAAGAAGATTGAAACTGTCCCTATAAAAAGATAAGGAAAACAAAAGAGAAAGGAGCAAAAACATAAGTGGACAATTTAAAATATATGAAAAAAGCACCATTAATAAATATATGAGTGGAATATATAAATATGTTCTACCTTACTAGGAATCAAAGAAAGACAAATCAATGTACTTTAATCATAGATTCTATTTTTAACCTATCAAATTATTAGTCCATGTTAAGGTTATATTGAATTCTGGTAAATATGCTGAGTGTGGCACCTTCCTGACTGACTGATGAGAACAAAAATTGTCATAAAATGTCTTGGAATCAATTTGAAAATATGAATCAAAGTCTAAATTTATTCATATTGTGTAAGCTATAAATTCAATTTCTAGGACTTCTTATTTAAGAAAAAATTTCAGAAATAGGGGAAATATTTATGTAATAAGATTTCATAGTGGTGATATTCATAATGTTGAAAATAAGAGCAAAGTAAGCAACAGAGAAATTATTGACAAAATTATGATACATCCCCAAATTCCAATTATACAAAGTGATGTACATCCACTGTTTTTATTTGATTAGTATCACTTCCCCAATTTTATTATTGTGAACACATTCTTATTCATCTCTGGGATTTCCCCTCGTCCAGGAGAAACTCTCATCTACTTAAATGTCTCTCTCTTTCTAAACACAGTACTGTGTAGAGCAATGGGAAAGGACTCAGTGTGGGCCTACAGAGTCCTCAATATATCATGAACTGACACTAGTGGTAGGCAAAAGAGGAAGAGGAAACACCTTTCTCGGGAGTAGTTAAATTGTGTATAAAGAGTTCAAAGCTTATTGGACTATGTCCTCTACCCAAGACCAGCTACATAATGTTGAGGGCCTAGGGCAAGATGAAAATGGAGGGCTCATTTTTCAAATTTCAAGATAGCAGCAGGAAGGTATTAAATTAAACAAGCGCCCTTCTGAGCAAAGAGTCCTGTGCACAGCTTTTATGCCCATGGAGGTGACCCTGTTTCTCCCATTTGGAGATAGACTCTGACAATGGGAAAGAATGTAACTAATCTAAAAAGAGCAGTAGAGAGTCTTGGTGGTTCAGAGTCCCTGACTATGGATGACCTAATTATAGAACCCTTGGTTTTTCAAGTTATTTAAGGAAATACATTTAATTTAACCTAAGATAGTGTAAATTGGACTTCTGTTAATTGCCACCAAAATAATTTGAATATCACTTGCTGTCATTACACATTATGTCTGGGAAGAATTTACAGTAATCTGGGGAATTGCTCATGATTTAATCTTCAGTGAAAATAGTAAGTTAATATATTTCATTCAGTAAATATTATTGAGTACTTTTTATGTGTCCAGCTCTGTCCTAGGTGTTGATATAAAAATAAAATTCCAGCCCTTCATGTTCTGCTAGGGGAAGTTAGATAATACACAAAATGAATAAGTGAGTATGTAGTATGTTAGATGGTAAGCTGGAGAGGTTGTTGAGTTTTAATTTTAAATAGAGTAAACCACAGTAACAACAAAAACCTCATTGAAAAACTTAATTTTTGAAAATGATTTAAGAGATTTGGGCAAGTGAGCCACACAGATCAGGGGGAGAGTATTTCAGGAAGATAGAGCTGCCTGTACACTCATCCTGAATTAAGACCATGCCTTGTACATACAAGTAACAATAAGGAAGGTCAGCATAGGTTTAGCAGGAACAGAATGAGAGAGAGAGAGAATATGATACTAGATGAGATGGGAAGTCATGGGAATGTTAGTGTTTTCAGTAAGGTAGTTACATATTTATTAATTTTAACAGGATCATTCCTGCCATTGTTTGAAAAAAGACTAAAAGACAGTAAATATAGCATATGTGAGATTAGGTTAGAGACAACTACTTTAATCCAGATGAAAGATGATGACATCTTGGCTTGGACTAATGTGGTAGCAATGGAGATGGTGATTAGTGACCAGATTCTGGACATATTTTCAAATTAGAGAAAGCAGGGAGGCAAAGATGACACCAAAATTTTGGCCTTAATTTGGTACAAGTTAAAATAGGAATGCATAATAAGCAGTTAATATGTACTAGGCATGGTGTCAAGAATTTTATATAATTTTCTCATTTTTATTCTTTCAGTTCATTTAAGAAGTATTTAACAAGTTAAGTGACAAGATAATATATACAAACATAGAAACATAAAACAGCAAACGTATTAAAGAAATTACAGGTAGTTTAATAATGACTCCATCATAGCTACAATTTCAACATTGGACTTTTGAGGTGGACACTAGAAGGTGATTGATGGTATTTGCATGTTATAAAAAGGATTATGGATTTATTTATTTATTATTTATTTATTTATTGGCTGCTTTGGGTTTTTGTTGCTGCTCACAGGCTTTTCTCTAGTTGCGGCGAGCGGGGGCTACTCTTCTTTGCGGTGCATGGGCTTCTCATTGCGGTGGCTTCTATTTGTTGTGGAGCATGGGCTCTAGGTGTGCAGGCTTCAGTAGTTGTGGCATTCAGGCTCAGTAGTTGTGGCTCATGGACTCTAGAGCACAGGCTCAGTAGTTGTGGTGCACAGGCTTAGTTGCTCTGCGGCATGTGGGATCTTCTGGACCAGGGCTCAAACTTGCGTCCCCTGCATTGACAGGTGGATTCTTAACAACTGTGCCACCAGGGAAGTCCCAGGAATATGAATTTTAATTAAAGGAAATATAGAACGCAAAAGGGAAAAAGGTAGAAGCTAAAATACTGAAAACTGTGGAACATTAACAATTAAAATGAAACTAACATTAACAAAATGAGACTAAAAGTTCCATGGATACTCACCCTAGTTCTTAGCATTTAAAACTCCTTGAGTAAGATCCCAACTCTGCCACTTCTAAGTGACTTTCAGAATATATTTATGCCTAAGTATGGTAAGTGGAATATATGTCCTATCTAAAATTCAAATATAAAGTTTACAGAGATGGAAGATGGAGAGGATGTATTTTATGGGCATGGCAACCTATCAACTTTATTTGATTGATTCAGGCATGACTTTGTATCCTAGCTTCACATTTTTTTTCTAGTTAGTGTAACTTTAAACTTATCATGCAAGTTTTTAAGCCTCAATTTCCTCATCTGTGATGTGAAAACTAAAATAATACTTTCCACATAGAGCTGTTTTTAGGAAATTTTGACAAAATATACATAAAAAAGGTTTTGTTGTTACTGACACATAAATGCTCCATAAATATTGTCAATTGTACCATTAATATTATCATCCTCAATCACTTACAGTCTCCCAGGCTCTGTGATCTCTTTTATAACTGTCACTACTAATTTTCAAAACGACCTTGTGAGACATGTAGCTTATCTTTATTTTACAAATGAGGAGACTAGAATAAAAAAATAACTTGCAAATGGTCTAGTAATTAGAAAGCAGTGGAACCAGATTTTGAATTGACTTACAAAACCACCCCCTTTTAAAATATTTTCTTCTGTACTAGAAATATATCTAGAGGTTAGCTGAGATGGTCCGAATTTCAATTTTTTTTTTCAATAACCTCCCCAAGTTTGACTTAAACTCTTTATGTTTTGCTTAGCAAGTATTAGTTTAGAAATACATTTACCAAGCCCATAATTCACAGGAAAAATGGGTTAAATATTGTATATGTAGGATTACTAATTTCTATGTTAGAATAAATCTTGTATACATGCACTATAATACATGTATTTTTCTTTGGCTACCACAAATTGTTGGGTTTATTTTCTGTAAAATTTATAAATACAAATTATAATTATTTTCACATTCAAGCTATGCATACTAGATCACAATTAACCAATTAAACAAAGTTAGCTGTGTGACAGACTAATGCACTTTCTATTTATAATGTAGCAGTAGGAATAATAATTTTTGAAACCCCCATAAAATCAGTGCTTTCAGTATCAGTAAAAACTGATGTAAAATAAAAAGAGCTCATTAAAAAGTTCTGTCTGAACAGCACAATACCATATTTTTCTCAGTAAAATATCCTTAAGAACTGAGTAATGCACTCCAAACCTGAGTTTTGTTTTGTTTTGTTTTGAGAATTATCATCTAATAAACTGCTAAATGGCAGCAATAATAACATACTTCATAAAACTGTCTTATGTCTCACCAAACCTTTCTGCAACTTTTATTTTTAATAAAATAAATGTTTCCCAAGTTTTAAAAATGAAAGGCAAAACTTTAGTCAATTAAAAAATGATTTAGTCTCTTCTGAATATACATACAAATTTTTCATTATTGTTAAACTATATTCCAGATAACTGGAAATTGTAACACATTGCAGTTTCACAGCTCTCATAATTTTATGTCCATATGAAAATTTTTTACCACATACTATCAGTTCTTTACAATATTTTTCTAGTGATTTCTCTTTCCATTCCCAATGCAACCAATTAATTTATTTCATACATAGGCTATCTGCAGCCTCCATCCTGCTATTGGTCTCTTCCCCCTTCAAGCCATTCTATATATCACTGCCAGTTTGAACTTTCTGAAATCGATGCTTTTGTCAGATGATTCCCAATTTAAAACTTACACACTATCTAAAAGATGAAGCTGGAATTGTAGAACCTAGCATTTAAGATCAAAATATTCTTTATCTTGACAATACCCTCCTTACTTTGAGTTTATTTATTTTATTTTATTTATTTATTTTTTTGCGGTATACAGGCCTCTCACTGCTGTGGCCTCTCCCGTTGTGGAGCCCAGGCTCCGGATGCGCAGGCTCAGCGGCCATGGCTCATGGGCCCAGCCACTCCGCATCATGTGGGATCTTCCTGGACCGGGGCACGAACCCGTGTCCCCTGCATCGGCAGGCGGACTCTCAACAACTGTGCCACCAGGGAAGCCCACTTTGAGTTTATTTTAAAAAATCTAATATTAAGAAAAACTATTTAGTGATGGCTTTCTTAAATATATTTTAAAATTATTCTCAATCCTGTTCTCTTTCACCATTTATAAAGGAGAAGAACAAAAATGGTTTGTTTACCACTCTCTACCCATCACCTAACATCATGTGAGGCACAATATAGGTCTTCAAAAATATCTCTAGAATGGAAGAAAGGGTAGGACTAAGTCTCTCATGAAGAAAGACTTCCTTCCAATAGTGAGAGTCAAGTTGAAATCTCACAACCCTGGATTTTCCTGGCAAGATTCTCCTATCCTCTTCCACACCAATAATCACAGGCTCCCCCTGTACTAGATCTGCCTTGTGAGCCTCTGTTTGAATCTATGACATACGTTTCTTTTTTTTTTTCATTCCATACATTTCTTTCAAATAAATCGTAAGAAAACTTCCAGAACTCCCGAGGCATCTCTCTTTACCCAACTCTAATACTTACACATTTTTTTTTAACATTTACTTTTGTCAGCACTCCTTAAAGTTCCTCACTTTACCCTCCAGAACTAAGCTTTCAGTCTTCAACAAATCCTTAATATTCTTTAATTCTTGTCTGAATGCTGAGTTCTCTTTCTTACTCTAAATTAAATCCACTTTATCATAATGAGACTAAGTCCTCCTTGGAGACTTTTAAGTAAGTTTTTTTTGTTTTTTTTGTCCTGCCATAATATTCATACAAGCAGCATGGAGAAGGTCAAACATACTCTTTGTTTTCATTGCTGCTTCTATTCTATTTCCATTTCTCCCAGATTTTTATCCCATAAAATCAGATTATATCATGCAATACGCCTTTTTACAGTCATCCTTCTCTCCTTAAGACACACTCCCATCCCTTGAAACTTGAAGTTTTTAGCTGTTGAACTACTGCCACTCTTGTCCATATTACTCCTGCCATTATACTTTGTGGTTCAACACCCATGAGAATGATCCTTCCAGAACCTGGCCTCTCACTTCCATCACCTTCTCTTCTCCTGTGATTCTTTTATCTGACCTGAGGCCCCCTGCTTGTGGTCAAATACTCAGATTTGCCATTATCATAATGTCCAACACCTCCAACAATCTTAATTTCAAACACGCCTCTCTGACCACCGTCAACTTTCTTTCCATCCTAACTTCAATAAACATTGGACTTTAGTGGAAGTACAGTATATTTACCTACCATATTTCACCTGATCCTCAACCCTGACATTTTCTTTTGAGGGAAATGAAGAAAGTACATGTGTACATGTTAGTGATTCATATAATTAATGTTTTGTAGACCAGAAAAAAGAAACACACAGCACAATTCAGAATGCAGTCAACGTTGTATTAATTCTCTCTCTCCCCTCCCATCTGTAAGCATGTATATAAAATATATAGTAATATACAAGTATATATATTTCATATGCTCCACACCTCCATGGAGAGTGCATGATTTTCCCCGATTCCCTACTCCCATTATTATTTTTGTTCTATATAGTAAATACAGAAAAGATGCCTCTTCTCAAACTAACCTGCAATGGACCTGTATTGAGAGGAAGAAATAAAACTTTTCTTTCATTAGACACTACAATTTTAATGTTGTTTTCATGGCAGTGTTACCTGGATTATCTTAACTGAGTTTATCCATCTCTTTCTTTAGCCTCATTATTTTGCCATTTATTGTTTAGTCTAATCTTTACTTATTTTTTAAAATCTTTTAAAACTTGTTTCCTATAGATTATGCTTTTCTATGTCTTACTGAGGATGCCATCATTTCTTGGAATTTTCTCTTGTGTCCCATTGCAGATATTAAGAGGTATTTCCTTTCTCTGGATTTTACAAGTGTGATGTTCTTTTCCCAGACAACAAGTATTTTCATATAGATATATAGAATTGTTCTCTGTTCTAAATCAACATGAAAACTCATTAACAAATATGCCATAATAGTTGTCTTTGAAGCAAAACAAACTAACCCAAACTCAAGAACTTAAAACAAGTATTTATTACATCAGGTAGCAACTGTAACAAACCATCCCATCCCAGAACTTAGTGACGTAGAATCATATGTTATGTATATCTTGGTCAGTGATTTAGGCTGTTCTCTCAGGGTGGTTCTTCTGGTCTCATCTGGGCTTCCACAGGAGTCTGAGTTTGAATGCATGGATGTTGGGCTTTCTTACATCTCTAGGGCCTGTGCTGGAAATAATCCACTAACTATATTTAGGAGCACATGGTTTCTTTTTCTCTAGCAGGCTATCTTTTGCTTGTCACATAATGTGGCATGATTCCAAGAGAATAAAAAGAAGTGGCCTAGGTAAACAACAGGTACAAGTTTCTACCACCACATACTGTTACTCAAAGCAAATGCTTAAAGAGTTTGGAGATACAGCTCTTCTTAATAAAAGGAGTTGCAAACACATCACAAGAATTGCAGAACAAATAATGGGATAATTTAATTATTCTAAATAATATTCATCATAGTTTATGCATTTATGAGTTGGCTGGTTGCCAGCTGATGTAGGCTGGGTGTCAGCTGGGTGTCAGCTGGGTGTCAGCTGGGTGTCAGCTGATGTAGGCTGGGCTTGGTGATTTTGGCTCTTCTTTCTCATGCATATGACAGTAAGCTAAGAGTTCTTCTGTATGTATTTCTCATCCTCTTTGAAACCAGTGAAATTTATCTCAGGTATATCCTCCCTTCCTCTCTCCCTCCTTCCCTCCCTCCCTTCTTTCCTTCCTTCTTTCCTTCCTTCCTTCCTTCCTTCCTTCCTTCCTTCATCTCTTTCTCTCTTTCTTTCTTTCAATGTTTTCATTAAAATCTTTTCAGAGCAGTTTAAGATTCACAGCAAATATGACGGGAAGGTACATAGATTTCCCATATACCCCTTGTCACCACACATGCATAGGTTCCCTTATTATCAACATCCTCCACCAGAGTAGTACATTTGTTTCAATGGGTGAATCTACATTGACATATTGTGATCATCCAAAGTCCATAGTTTACATTATGACTCACTCTTGGTATTGTACATTCTATGGGTTTGGACAAATGCATCATAACCTGCATTTATCATTATGGTATCATACAGAATATTTTCACTGCCCTAAAAATCCTCTGTGTGCTGCCTGCTCATCCTTTCCTCTCTTCAGGCATATATCTTCAATATGGTGATGGCAAAAACACAAGTAAAATTATGCAAAGTGACTAGAGGGTCTTCGATGGTAGTAGAGAAATTAGGGCACAGTCTTTGACAGTGATCCCTGTGTATTAGCTGATTCCCATCTTTTTTATCTTGCCCTGACCCTAGACTCATGAATCAATACATTGCTTGAGTTTTGTTGCCTCACTCTCCTCCACTTTAACACTGAAGCTATGCTAAAGATAGTGGGATATTTGGTAGCCAGCTCTCCATACTATCTCCATTATCATTTCACATAGAATATGTGGAAAACAAGACTTAAAACACAAACAAGTAACTTGTATATAAGTAAACACATCAGTCTCTTAATGACATTTAGCCCTGATTCCCAATTAGATTCCCAGAGGAAGTTTATGCGACCTGACTTCTTTTAATATAACATGAATAAATATTTTTGCCAAGCAGGAAAAATTGATTACTTTAGAAATGTAATTATTGGTAGTTTTATTTGAGATGTCAGTTAGATTAGGGATTGATAATTGAGGTTATGACAAGTTTTATAATACTGATCTTAGATTTTCTAGATGGGAAGCATGTTTTAATATTTTACATTTGTCACATTTGACAGCATTGAACCTTCCCTTTACTCTGCTTTGTCAGAGATGAACAGAATGTTTTGAAAATTTTGAAAAAATTAAATTTAATTCCCAAGTAGTTTAGGTATATAAAAATATTTTTTTTTTTGTTTATGTGGACCTCTGTATGGGTATCTGGACCACAGAAAAGCAGCAGTATTTTATTCACTGTGATCCACTTAGTCTTGTTTCAAAACAGAATGGAATTAATTCCATTCAATTTTGTTACTCTTTCTTAAGAGAGATAATTATTTTTGAGTCCCTGACCTTCTCGTTTAGCCTCCCCACTCCCACCTCCCCTGCCCCGCCGAGAAAGTGATTATACAAACTAAGACAATTGCTATTGGCAATATTTCTTTATCATGCTTTCTTTCTTTGGTTCCTTCCTTCCTTCTGTTGTGTGGTTTTAAAGATGAGTGGAATAAAAGAACATTAGAATCAGCAATAGAATATGTTGGGGTGAAGTAGCCACAGGCCTAAAGTATGGTTGAGGCCAGTAATTATAGGTATTCAGTTCTGAGTTACCTTGTCTCTCAATGTTACAAAAATGATATAGTGGATAATATAAGTAGCCAACAAGGCAAGAACCATAAGTTCTTCTAAGAACATAGGAATTGACATGATATGTCAACTTACACAAACAAATTAACCTTTCTGATCCAAGTTTCTCCATCTGTGAAATGGAGACTAAAACATTTGTCACTAAGGTCACCAAAAAGTTTCACAGATTAATGAGATAATATTCTCAGGATCTTTTGAGACTTGAGATTCTTAGGAAGAAAAAAAAAACCCAAAGCAGCAGAAAAAGTTTAAGGGTATACTTTTCTAACAAATTAAAAATTTTACATATCATTTAAGAAATTTGTTTAAAAAATTCTAAATATTTAAGATATATTTATATTCACATTTACTGCTTACAAGTGTTTATTCATTTATTTCAAAGTAAGCAGAATAAATATGAATAATTGGATAAAAACATTGAAAATAAACCAAGTTCTACCCAGCACAATTTTTGAAAAGTTTTGACATCATGACTAAGTTTAAGCATAGGTGCAAGATTCATTGACATACTTCATGTTAAGTATCTTGCACACAATAAAAACCCAATAAATGTCAGTTAATACTACCATTATTTTTTTTCACATTTATAAAAATTCAGTCTCCATAAATTTCACTGAGATTTCAGTGGAATTTTTAAAAATAATCCTTCTTTTTTTATATTACATACTCACCAGTTAGTTCTTTAATATTGCTTTCAGCCATTTCATGACTTTTTTGCCAAGCACCATCTGTTTAAATTCAAAAGTATCTTAAATTTTGTGTCAAGGGAACTAAACTCCATGGGATTAATAGAAATAAGCAACATTTACATAATAATCATTATTATAATGGCAGCTTTTGGGGATTGTCCAGTTAGTTATGTGATGAATAGAGACTTACCTAAATGCCTATAAAGAAACATGTTTATTTTCAACATATACAAAATCATTTCCCAAAGTGTTGCATCAGAAGTAGGAATTTTTTAAATAGCCTGAAATTCATGAAAAGAGGTTATTAATTTTGACCCTTACATAAATGATTCATAATGATAGAACAAACATAGTATGGTCATGAATTATGATATCTGACATCACAGTGATCAGGTGATCATCTTTTTTTCTTAAATTAGACACATTTCTTTTTTTTCCTCCCTGGGTTTATAGGTGTTTTTGGCATTTTCTCCTAAAATTAGACTAAAATCTATTATTTTTATGTGATTCTCCAGTGTGAGAACACTACTTTATAGTAATTTAGACACCTTCCTCTCCAGTTAATATACAATTATAAAGAGAAGACTATTTTAAAAAATATTTCAAGCAATATTTGCTTTTTTTGAAGTTTAGATTGTTGATCAAATTAGCTTTCCTACAATCTGTTAATTCCTAGAAAGTTTCCATCAAGAACAATGTATCTCTGAGAATTTTTTTTCTCCCGAAGTTAAGTGCACTTGTGCGTAACTCTTATTAACTTAATTCTTATTCAAATGCTATTCTTACTGAGTGAGGGATTTATGCATTGACAAGAATACTGATTGTAATAGTTTCATAATTCCTTTTTAAAAAAATCTATAAAGACATACAGTCATTTGTTCACAACAATATCCATGCAATTACTAAATTGGATAGTCACCTATTTATATAATCCTGCCCTTAATTTATGGGCAAAAAGTTATTAGCACTGGGCTCCTCGTTTTATCATCAGTTTCATCAGCCAAACAAGTAGTTGATTTCTTTTCAGGATAATTTTATTTTTTGAAAGAAACATTTTTATGACTTCCTAAAATTGCTGGAAGTGCAGCAGACTAACAAAGCCTCATTACAGTGCAAATGTTGAATAGCTTGTTAGGCTCAATCACTACATGACAAACTTCCCAACTTCTAAGTATGTGAACTGGATTCTCTGCTTCAGCAAATGTAAAACTCTTTTGCTATGAAACTTTAATGGGATTATAGATTGGTTAAAGTCTTTGATGTTAAATATGTTATGACTATGGTCTCTTGCATAGGAAAACTGAAGATGTAAATAATAAATATAGAAGTAAACTAACTCCATGAGGCATATTATAAATTTAAAGATAAGGAAACATATGAGAGATAACTATTTGATTCTTAAAGTTTCTAATACTTGGTTTTGAAATTTGATAAAGAAGTCCTTTTTTGTTGACTTAAAATGATAATGCTGAATTTAAAATTTTTTTCTTTTCATCACTGGAAACTTCTATAATAAAGGGTGCTCCAATACTCAAACATATACCCAAACATACCTATATAACATGTAAGACAACTCAACACTACCTCAACATGTCTGTATGATATACAAGATATCTCAACACATGTGTTTTACAGATATATTAATAAACATATCAAATAGAGCATGTTTATTTCTGTATTTTACATGTTCTTGATTCATGGATTCAATTAAAATTATTGACCCAGTATCATCAAATGAAGCCCAGAGAGAGGTAAAAATATTCAGTTGTTCATGATAGGGTTACTTTCATAATCATAAATACATGTAACATTTATTAAGACTATACTAAGAAATAAAACATTATTACAGTTTCAAAATTACCTTAAAAATAGGCTACTGTGTGTAAGTAGAAAAAAGAAAAAGTTTAAAATATCTGACTATAATTCAGAAGAATGAATTTGAAAATAACCTATTAACATTATGGAAGTGCTATCATATTTTAAATCTACTTGATATAACATTAATATTTGTCTTTATGTGGTATAAGCTCTTCTAATATGATTAAACATATTCATCATAGTTACAGGCAAACAGTAATACACTAATAATAGTAGCCTCTGACACTAATAGAATTACCAAGAAAAGTGGCAACCTAAGGAGAAATTACTAACGTGGTCTGATTGGATTTCTTTCTTTTTCTCTTGTTCCTTTCAAATGTTCTTTACTCAAGGCAATGTAATAGATGCCACCAAGGATATCAGTTATAACTCAAAGCGTTAACACTTTGTGATTGAATGTTCAGTCTGTTTAAGCAGATAATCTTTCATAGAAATAGCCATCCTTTAATTTTTTAATTTGTCAACAGAATTCTATTTATTTCATGCTCATGGAAGATGCTTACAAATGATGAACTACTGATTTCCCACCTATTTATCATATTATCCTTCTTAGTTGATAAATGTTTTAACAGCTGTGGCATTATTTATTTAAAGGATTTGACACTGTTTATTATGTACATAAATTAGTTTATTCATATAAATGTTTCAATATAAACTTAAAATTCTGGAAAATTAAAGAACATTTAAGAGTGATTTTGAACACAGTATAGAACAGAGGTACAGCAGAAAAATCATTTATGTTGAATGTAAAAAGAACTGAGGATGACCTTGTCTCTGGTTATGATAGGAAATGCACAAATGGATATCAATTAAAACTACATGAATAATATTTTTTGTGTATATTTTGTGTATATGTCTAAGGATTTTAAGAACATACTTTGTCAACATAATTACTTAGTGCCTAGGTCCTCATGTAATAATGATAATTATATTTAGGAGTCAAACACAAATTCAGATCTAATATGGTCCAGTCAAATAATTGTCTATCTTTTCTTCTCTTGGTCATTTTCTTCCTTCTGCCCGCATTTCGGAGAAGTCCCACCCACAAAGGTCAATCCTCCCTTGCTATGTGCTACAATGTTGTGCTACATACTTCTTAAACTCAGCACATCAAAAAAATAACAGAATTCACACACACTGCACACAAATGTATATCATTATTCACATTCATATTCTTGTCTTTCTTAACTCACAATAAAGCAGAGCAACATAGTACAGTACATCTTCAAATTCAGACTACGTGAATAATTTTTCTTCATCTCAGATCTCCTATTTCTATCCACAGTAAGAGAGGTGCAATATTACACTGGGTCTTATGTTATAGTTAAATTTTTTAAACTTCCAAGCTGTGAATAGTTTTATATAGTGTAGTTAGATCCATTTTTTTAAGCTATTCTCAAAACAACATGCCTAAATTCACAATCTAAACTTAAATCTATAAAATTGATCACCCAGAATAATAGCACATTTAATTATTTCAGCCTCTTCCCAAAATATATCTCAACACCACTGCCAACACAGTAATGACAAAATAAACCTAGAATATATATTGAGGTTGCTATTTAAGGTATAACTACCAGGACTTCCACTTTCCCTTGACATCATGATATGCTGAGCATTTGATGTCCTGGAAACTACATTATGCATTATATCCTTCTAACATACTGTTGAGATGGTTTGAGAACTTTATTCTCTTGGAATATCATTTTCCTCATCTGTTAAAAAAGGAATAAAATAATTTATATTCTATTTCTCCAGTATAGTACTTGACATGTTCAGTTATGGAAGAATTATTTTTTATCTCATTAAACAGATGTGAAAGAGTTATTTATTTTTGTGGGTTACTCCTTATTAGCCTAAAAAATCAAAATATATATTCTGCCTATTCATGTCTGATATTATAACAAATATTCATTTGAAATTTTGTTTTTCCGATCATAGAATCTGACTCTGCCCTGTCTGCCATTCTCTTACTATTATTCATGACAAGATAACATGATTTGACCCAATGATCATATGACTTTGTATCCTTAAATAGCTTAGAAATTTAGAATTGTATCTAGAAAAATATTCCCATACCCACAACTTCATAGTATGTTGTAAAATTACTGGATATGGTGGAAGGATATGTGTGTTCAATTCAATGGTGAATTCAGAGCTTCACCATTTCGACAAGGTTTCGACAAGGTGATTGTTTAGCTTTGCTTAACTTCAGTTCCTATATATAAAATTGAGATGATATTGACCTAATACTTTGTATATAATTGTCGTAAGGCAAATGTAGCAACACATGGTACAGCATTATACAGAAAGATTGATTATTTATAGCCTATTCTACATAATGAAGGGAAAATTTATTTTAAAACCATTTAAGTATTATCAAATAACTTATTTTAACATATGGAATACCCACATATATTAAAATATTGTAATACCCCAATCAATATTATATTTTGTTTTGATTTTTGAATTGTATAATCTGCAATTAGATAAGCAAATTTACATAGCTTTTTAACAAATTTATATACTATTCTTGGGTAGAATATAGTATAGTCTTATAGTATAGATATTTTTCCTTCCTAATTTTTTTCCATACCTAAATGCTTTCTACTACAATTTTATTATTACATTCTTTTTTCTTCCAGTTTATTGACATATAATTGACATACAGCACTGTATATGTTTAAAGTATACAGCATTATGATTGGACTTACATATATTATGAAATGATTATCACAATAAGTTTAGTGACCATCCATTATCTCACATAGATACCAAACTAAAGAAATAGAAATTTGTTTTTCTTTGTGATGAAAACTGGTAGGATTTATTCTCATAAAAACTTTCATCTATAATATACAACAGTGTTAATTGTATTTATTATGTTGTACATTACATCCATAGAACTTATTTATCTTATAACTGGAAGTTAGTACCATTTTACTGCCTTCATCAAATTCCCCCTCCCCCCACCCCGACTCTGGTAACCACAAATCTGATCTCCTTTTCTATGAGTTTGTTTTTTGTTTTTGAAGTATATTTGACCTAGAACACTACGTTAGTTCCTGTTACACAACATAGTGACTTGGTATTTCTATGCATTTCAAAATGATCACCATGATAAAAGTCTGTCACCTGTCACTGTACAAAGATATTACATAGTTATTAACAGTTATTGACTATATTCCCCACACTGTACACTTCATACCCTGACTCATTTATTTTGCAACTGGAAGTTTATACCTCTGAATCTCTCTTACCTATTTCTTCCCCCCCCCACCCTTCTCCCATGTTTCTTTTCTGTGTCTGTAACTGTATTGTTATCTTTGTTCATTTGTTTTGTTTTTTTTAAGATTCCACAAATGAGTGAAATCATGCAGTATTTGTCTTTCTATTTTCTGACTTATTTCAGTTAGCATAATACTCTCTACGTCTATCCATGTTGTTGCAAAAGGCAAGAGTTCATTCTTTTTTTTATGACCGAGTGATATTCCATTGTATATATTAACCACATCTTCTTTATCCCTCTGTCTACTGATGGGCACTTAGGTTGCTTCCATATCCGAGCTATTGTAAATAATGCTGCAATGAACATAAGGGTGCATATATCTTTTCTAATTAGTGGTTTTGTTTTCTTTGGGTAAATTCCCAGAAGTAATATTTCTAGATCATATGGTAGTTCTATTTTTAAATTTTTGAGGAATCTCCATACTGTTTGCCATAATGGTTATACCAATTTACATTCCAACCAAGTGTTCACTTTTCTCCACGTCCTCGCCAAAACTTATTTGTTGTTTTTCTGATAATAGCCATTCTGACAGGTGTAAAGTGATATCTCACTGTGGTTTTTATTTGAGTTTTCCTGATGATTAGTATTGTTGAGTGCTTTTCCATGTACCTGGTGTCCATTTGTATGACTTTGGCAAAATGTCTATTCCATTCCTCTGCCCATTTTTTAATTGGGTTGTTTGGGTTTTTTTGATGCTGAGTTGTATGAATTATTTGTGTATTTTGAATATTATCCCTTATCAGATATGTGGATTGCAAATATATTCTCTCATGCAGTAGTTGGCCGTTTTGTTTTATTGATAGTTGCTTTTACTTTGCAAAAGCTTTTTAGTTTGATGTAGTCACACTTGCTTATTTTTGCTTTTGTTTTCCTTGCTTGGGGAGACGTATAAAAAATAATAATTATGAAGACCAGTGTCAAAGAGCTTACTGCCTGTGTTTTCTTCAAGATGTTTTATGGTTTCAGATCTTACATTTCAGTCTTGAATCCATTTTTAATTTACTTTTTATCCATGTTGTGATTCTTTTGCATGTAACTATCCGGTTTTTCCAACACAATTTATTGAAAGGGCTGTCTTTTCCTTACTGTATATTCTTACCTCCCTTGCTGTAGATTAATTGACCATGTAAGTGTGAGTTCATTTCTGGGCTCTCTATTTGTTCCATTGATCAGTGTGTCTGTTTTTTGTGCCAGTACCATACTGTTTTGATTATTGTCACTTTATCTTATAGTTTGAAATCAGAGAGTGTGATACCTCCAGCTTTGTTCTTTCTCAAGACTGTTTTGGCTATCAGGGTATTTTGTGTATCCATACCTATTTTAGAATTATTTGTTCTAGTTCTGTGAAAAATGCTATTGGTATTTTGATAGGGATTACACTGAATCTGTAGATTGCCTTGGGTATTATGATCATTCTAACAATATTAATTCTTCCAACCTTGAACATGGTATATCTTTCCATCTCTTTGTGTCATCTTCAATTTCTTTCATCAGTGTCTGGTAGTTTTCCAAGTACAGGACTTTTACATCCTTAGGTAGGTTTATTCCTAGGGATTTTATTCTTTTTGATGTGATTGTAAGTGTGTTTTCTTAATTTATCTTTCTGGTAATTTGTTGTGAGTGTGCATAAATTCAACAGATTCATTGGTGAATTCTGGTAGCTTTTTGTGGCATCCTTAGGATATTCTATGTATAGAATCATGTCGTCTGTAAACAATGACAGTTTTACTTCTTCCTTTCAATTTGGATTCCTTTTATTTCTTTTTCTCATCTCAGTTTTGTAACTAGGAGTATGTAGAATAAAACTGTTGATAGTGAGGATCCTTGTCTTGTTCCTGATCTTAGAGGATACGCTTTCAGCTTTTCACCATTGAGTATGATGTTAGTTATGGGCTTGTCATGTATGGGCTTAATTATGTTGAGGTATGTTCCCTCTATACCTACTTTATGGAGAGTGTTTAATCATAAATGCAGGTTGAATTTTGTTAAAAGCTTTTCTGATCATTGAGATGATCATATGATTTTTGAACTTCAATTAGTGAATGTGGTGTATCACTTTGATTAATTTGCAGATATTGAACCATCTTTGCATTCCTGGGATAAGTGACAGTTGATTATCATGTATGATCCTTTTAAAATGTTGTTGAATTCCATTTGCTAATATTTTGTTGAGAAATTTTCAGTTTTATTCATCAGTGATATTGGCCTGTAATTTTCTTTTTTGTGATATCTTTGTCTGGTACTTGTATCAGGGTGATGCTGGCCTCCTGGGATGAGTCCAGAAGTGTTCCTCTTCTGTAATTCTTAGAACAGTTATAGAAGGATAGGTGTTAACTCTTCTTCAAATATTTGGTAAAATTTACTTGTGAAGTCATCTGGTCCTGGACTTTGGTTTGTTGGGAATTGTTTTATTATTTTTTCAATTCCAGTACTGGTAACTGGCTTGTTTATATTTTCAGTCTTGGTAGATTGTCCATTTCTTCGAAATTGTCCATTTTATTGGTACATAATTGTTCATAGTAATCTCTTCTGATTCTTAGTAATCTCTTATGATCCTTAGTGTCTTGTATGATCCTTTGTGGTGTTGGTTGTAAATACTCCTTTTACATTTCTGATTTTATTGATTTGTGTTCTCTCTTTTTTCTTCATGGGTCTGGCTAAAGGTTTATCAATTTTGTTTATCTTTTCAAAGAACCAGCTCTTAGTTTCATTGGACTTTTCTATTTTTTTTTTTTTTGTCTCTATTTCATTTATTTCTGGTCTGATCTTTATGGTTTCTTTCTATTTACTAACTTTGGGTTTTGTTTGTTATTTTTCTGAGTACTTTAGGTTTAAGGTTGGTTGTTTATTTGAGATTTTTCTTGTTTCCTGTGGTAGGCTTGTATTGCTATAAACTACTCTCTTAGAACTGTTTTTGCTGCTTCCCATAGATTTTGGATCATTGTGTTTTCATTTGTCTCCAGGTATTTTTTGATTTCTTCTTTGATTTCATCAGTGATCCATTGGTTGCTCAGTAACATATTGTTAACCCTCCACATGTTTATGTTTTTTATAGTTTCTTTCTTGTGCTTCATTTCTATTTTTATAACATTGTGGTTGGAAAAGATGCTTTAAATGATTTCAATATTTTTAAATGTACTGAGACTTGTTTTGTGACCTAGAATGTGATCTATCCTGGAGAAGTTTCCATACACATTTGAAAATAATGCATATTCTGCTGTTACTTTTGGATGGAGTGTCTCATATATATATATATATATATATATATATATATATATATATATATATATAAAGTACCTCTGGTGTAATGTGTCATTTAAGGGCAGTGTTTCTTTTCTTTTTTTTTTAAACTATTTTTAAATATTTTACAATTTAAAAAGGTTATATTCCATTTACAAGTTGTTACAAAATTTTGGCTATATTCCCTCACATCCTTGTAGTCTATATAACAGTCGGTAGTTTATACTTCCCACTCCCCACCCCTTTATTGCCCCTCCCTCCTCACTGGTAACCACTACTTTGTTCTCTGTATCTGTGAGTCTGCTTCTTTTTCGTTATATTTACTAGTTTGTTGTAGTTTTAACGTTCCACATATAAGTGATATTGTACAGTATTTGTCTTTCTCTGTCTGACTTATTTCAATTAGCGTAAAATTAAGGACAGTGTTTCTTTATTGATTTTCTGTATGGCTGATTTGTCCATTGATGTAAGTGGGGTGATAATGTCCCCTGCTATTATGTCTTCAAATATCTTCTCTGCTCCGTTCTTTCTCTTTTTTCTGTGACCCATATACTGTGAGTATTGGTATGCTTGTTGTTATCTCAGAGTTCCCTTTAACTGTCCGCATTTCTTTTTATTCTTTTTTCTTTTGCTGTTTATCTTCAGTGATTTCCACTACTCTTTCTTCTGGTTTGCTGACCCAGTACTCTGTATCATTTAATCTAGTATTGATTCCTTCTAGTGTATTTTTCATTTTCAGTTACTGTACGCTTCATCTCTGTTTCATTCTTCTTTATATTTTCTAATTCTATTTAAAAAAAATTTCTAACTTCTTATTCTGCTTATCCAATCTCCTCTTGAGTCCTTTGAACATCTTTATAACCATTACCTTGAACTCTTTAAGGGTAGATTGCTTATTTCCACTCCAATTAGTTCTTCTGGGGTATTATCTTGATCCTTCTTTTGGAAAATTATTCCTTTTTTGCATCGTTTTGCCTAATTTTCTGTTTGTATTTAATAAGTTGGTTACATTTCCCAACCTTGAAGAAGAGGTCTTTTGTAGAAGATGTGTCCCAGTAGCACTCTCCTTTCTGGTCACCAGAGCTATATACTTTAGGGCTGCCCCCTATTTGGGCTGTGTACTCCTTCTGTTGTGACAGGCTGACTATTGTGGGATTTCTGGTAGGCATGGCTAACCCCCATTCTTGTTGGTTGCCAAGCTCTGCTGGTGGGTGAGACCATGTTATGAGGTAGCTGTGTGCAGAGCCCTGGGGAATTCTGGGATTAGTGCTGACACATTGAGTTGTGGGCCCAGCTCTAGGTAGGGTGAGTGGTTGCGAGGCCAGGGGGTCCCATATCTTTATCAGCCTGCTGTTGTATAGGGTCAGTTTCTGCACAGTTCTGCACAGTTTGATGTGTCCCAAAGCTGGTGTTGGCCCACTAGCCAGGGTGCTGGTTGAGGTGTCCAAGGTGTCTCAGAGCATGTGTCAGCCTGCTGGTGGATAGGGCCAGGACCCAGGAGTTCCTCGCATTAGTGTTGACCAACCAATGTGTGAAGCCAGATCTGGTGTCTCTGGCTGCAGGACCTTGGGGGTCCCAGAGCCAGGGTCAGCCTGTTGGTGGACAGGGCCAGTTCATGACATGGCTGGCTGTGGAGTCCGGGGTGTCCTATAGCTTGTGTCAGCCCACTGGTACATGGGACCAAATCCCAGGTCAGCTGGGTGAGGGTTTCAAAGTGTCCCAGAGCTGATGTTGGCCTGCTTATGGGCAGGGCTGGGACCCATTTGGTCTTGGGGCTGGTGAAGACCTGCTGGTAGGTAGGCTGTGTCCTGACATGGCAGGCTGCAGGGCAGTTGTGGTCATCAGGCTGGTGTTCACCTATTGGTGGGTGGCACCAGGGCCCAGGGGGTCCTGGGGCTGGTTGCCTACCCACTGGTGTGAGGCAGGTCCTTCAGCTAGTGCCTGCCCACTGGTGAGTAAAGCTGGGTACTGGGGGCTCTGATTGCAGGGCTTGTGCATCCTAGAGTTGGTATCAGCCTGCTGGTTGGTGAGGTCTTGTCCTGTTGCTTGCCTGTGGGACACAGAAGTCCTGGGGCTAGCACTGGCACTCTGGTGGACAGAACCCAGTCCCAGGGTAGCTCTGGGCTCAGGGGGTCTTAAGGTAGCTGGCCTGCTGGTCAGTAGGAATGTGTCCCAGCTCTGTAAGCTCCTTGGCCTGAGTTGTCCCAATACTGGTGCCCAGAGTGGTGGGCAGCACTGGGTCCTTGTACTAATATACTGGAAGGAGGATTCCAAAATGTTGCTGCCAGCACCAGTGTCTTCATGGTAGAATGAGCTCGCCAAAATTGCTGCTGTCAGTGTCTATGTCCCAGGGTGAGCTGCATTTCCTCCTGCCTCTGTTCAAGTTTCTCCATGATCAGCAGGTATATCTGACCCAGGCTCCTTTCAAATTACCACTTCTGCCCTGGGTCCCAAGCATGTGAGATTTTGTGTGCACCCTTTAAGAGTGGAGTCTCTATTTCCCACAGACCTCTGACATTCCCCCAAATAAACCCCACTGGCCTTCAAAGGAAAAAATTCTGGGTGATCATCTTTCTGGTGCAGGACCTCTGGGCTGGACACCCCATGTGAGGCTCTGACCTTTCACTCCTTGGGGAGAACCTCTGCAATTGTAATTATCCTTTCATTTGTGGGTCACCTATCCTGGATGTGTGTCTTGACTATACCACATTTCTCCCCTTCTACATGTCTCATTGTGGTTCCTTCTTTATATCTTTAACTGTAGAAGATCTTTTCTACTGGTCTTCTGGTTTTTCTCAACCATAGTCACTCTGTAAATAGTCATAATTTTTGTAGGCCCATGGGAGGAGAGCTCAGGGTATTTCTACTCTGCTATCTTGGCCACTCTCTGTTATTACATTCTTATATTTTCTAGCAAATATACACAATCATAAAAAAGTCTATTTTCTCTCTTGTTACTCTTCTGGCATAGTTTTCTCCATTAAAGACATGATCCAATTCTATTATATAAGATTTAAGAAGTAATATTTTCCATGATCCATATTTTGCATTTTATTAAAATTAACATCTCAATGTACATTGTTTCATACTTGCTTTTTTTCTATTACCATAAAACTTATAAAGCTTCCTCTTTACTATTTTACTTCAATGCCACTCATCATACATAGTATCTGTTGCTTTAGGTTTATTTAAGTGTCTACTCCTATAATTCATGTCTTCGTGGAAAATGACATTGAATATGTTGAATAGGCCATAGCAAGCATTTCAGATAAGGGGTCAGTTATTTTATAAGGATATTTATACTAAATAGTATGAGTAATTACATATATAATATTAAATAGATATGTACATATATATGTTCACTCAGAGAGAGAGAGAGAGAGAGAGGAGAATTTTAATGTTTAATCAGCCTACCCATGTTGCTATATTTCCCTCTATACCACTGTATTACTTACTGTTTCCCTCTATATTTCTCATTCTCATTAAACCAGTACTTGAATTAAATGAACCTACTTTGCTTAACTCCAGACAATGACTATCAAAGCTTTTAATAAAACTATCTTTCTATGTCTTTCTTAGAGTTAGGTTTTCATGTTTATTTGTGTAGTTACTAACTCAGAGGGAGAGAAAAAAATGTGAATGTGCTTTATAAAAAGGAAAAAGCTGGAACATTATTAACATATTTAGTTCAGCTAAACTTTCAGCGGTGACATCTGGACTCTCTGTTGCAATGAAAATAAATATAATAAGATAAAATTAAATCAGTTAATACAAGTTATCAGAAATGAATGTGTATTGCAATCAAACTTTCAAGTAATTCAAATTGAAGTTATTATTAGTACATGTATGTAATCCATTGTGTCTCTTTCCAGAGTACCAGCTGGCTTTTGCTGCATGACAAACCACCCTAAATCTTGTTGATTAATCAATCAACAGTTATTATGCCTTGCTATTCTACTGATTCCCTGGTTGATTCATTCAGTTGGGGCTGGATTAACTGCAGCTCTGTGGTCTAGGACAGACTAATTCACATGCCTCAAACCTCAATTCTGATAACAGTATGGTTTGTACTATTGAGGCCTCTCTACACATGACCTCTGATTCTCACAAGATAAATCCAGACTTGTTCACATGATGGCACCAGAGATCCAAGCAAGAGAGGACCAACCCAATGCACAAGCAGTATTAAACCTCTGCTCATATTACCTTTAGTTCTGTTGGCTGAAGCTAGCCATATGGCCAAGCTCAGAGGCCTTGTGGGCATGGATATATGGAAGAATGAATCATTGGGGATCAGTTCTGCAAAAATCTAGGCCACATAAAAATAGAAAGGCAAAATTAAAACATAAACTGAAATCATTTACGTCTTTTTAAAAAAATTTGGTCACATTAGTTGTAACATCATGATTCTTTTCCTTTACATACATATATCTCTCTAGATCTAACTATCAGAAACTTTCTGGCTATACTTAGAAAAATGTCAGAATCTTTCCTAACAGTTACATAAAATAAGTGACTTTAAAGAATGCAATTACCTGCCATGTTTTGTTAAATTCCACTGCAGTATGGTTGCAAGTGTCCAATTTATTTGCTGGGATTAAAGCATCCATTTCCCATTTCAATTTTACATTTTATAATACCCTGCATCAACTTATAACTTGTCTTCATCTTTCAAATTATTAACTTAAGTAAGCTCCATCCAAATGAAGAGCACAAGTAAATTAATATTAAAATTTAGGCTTGGGCTTCCCTGTTGGCACAGTGGTTGCAAGTCCACCTGCCGATGCAGGGGACACAGGTTCGTGCCCCGGTCCGGGAAGATCCCACATGCCATGGAGCGGCTGGGCCCGTGAGCCATGGCCACTGAGTCTGCGCGTCTGGAGCCTGTTGCTCCGCAACGGGAGAGGCCACAACAGTGAGAGGCCCGCGTATCACAAAAAACTAAAATAAAATAAAATAAAAAAATTTAGGCTTGCATTCAAATTGTAATTATATCAATATAATTTTATTGTTTTCTCTTAATGACAGTATATCAGGAAAACTGCACAAATAAATGAAGAGTTTGCAAGAGCAAGAGTAGCTTTTTCTTGAAAGTACAATAGTACCTTTCAGTGTCTTCCTTCTATATTTCCTTTGGTTGTGGGGTATTGTTTAAGAAATGGAAAATTAACCCAATAAAGGGTCACATTTCTTAATTTATGAGAGCTCATTCACCCCAACATACATGATTAAACTCCACTATGAAAATCCCATTTCATTGTGACATGAAGGTAAATATGTAAATTATTGCTGAACCGGTAGCATAAGTTGCCAATTTTTATGTTGTCCACTTTTTAAGTTAATTCTATTGCTTCAATTCTAATAGAACACTTAAAAAACATAGAACCTTTATTACAGTTAAACTGGAACTACATTTATAATTAATTATTGTATTGTAAGTCAGAATATTGGTGTTTTGATGTATTAGAGTAATACAATAGTAGTGTAACAGCAACCTTACGATGTATTGCCATAATATATCATCAAAGTGATTTTATCAGAGTATTAAGGAGAATGATGGTATTTATAAGACTTTTGGGTAAAAATATAATTTTATGAATGATTTGTAACAGAAAGAAAGAAATGAAAAAGGAAAAAGAAATGCACACAAATTATGCAAAGATCCAAAATGTATGACATAGTAAATCATAAGGGGAGAAAGATATTTAGGGAATAAATATGAAAGAAAAAGAAAATAGTTTTGCTAATAGTTTTTCTCATATTATTACATTTTGGCAGAAATCTATGAGCAACATGAGAAAAAAAATGTGTGTGGGTATTTATTTTGAGATAAGATTTTATAGCTTGTGTGTATATATCTATCTTTCTATCTAATATAATGATCCAAATCTTGACATGAATAAATTATGTTTACAAGAAATGTAAAATGGATGTTAATTCTCTTTATATATTTTTGTCCTATTATTTAGCAGTACTACTTTAACTTTGAAATGTATTTATTACCACATTTGTTCCATTATTATAATTAATGTTTATGCAGTTTTAGTTTTATGCCATTTTATTTTTTTAAGTAAACTAATTTTTTGGGTACAATTAAAGTGAAATATCCATATTATAAAATAGGTGATCCAATAATTACTAATTATTTTGCAGCACAGTATTAAAATGAGAAAATATGAACTCTGATGTGAAATGTTTATATTAATAAATTTTTCATAATCTTCAATGCGTTTTGACAGAAGCTTTATAGCTCCTGTATGACAGATCTTTAAATCAGTCTTGTTAACTCATCCTTGGAGGAAGGTCATTGAGATCACAATCCTTCAATCTAGGTAAATAATATAGGCAAAGTATTTATAATCTACTGACAGTAGCTTTAGAAGTAAAACAGGGGTACTGTTAAAAAGTTCAACTAAAAATTCATTGACTCTGATGTCCCCATTTTGTAGTGGAAATCTCAATTTACAAATCATTTACTTTTGTTTGATTAATGAAAATGTGCCTATTGCCTGAGTCTAGTAAGAGTCAGTGAAAATTTGTATAAATATTAATAACTAAATATAGACTAATAAATGGAACAGTGCAACACCATCAACTGTCTCAACAGTATAAGCAGAATATAAAGTGCTACTTTGATTAATGTTCATAGGTATTCTTAAAATGAGAGGTCATATAAGCTAATTATTATTTAATATTTAATATAAATTATTTATAATTTATTTATATCTTTGATATAGAATACATCTTACTACTACTCCTTATGTTTATTTAAATAAACTAAATGGTATTTCATGATGTTCACTATCAGTGACATTCAGGAAATTTAGTTGTCTGTATTGTTTTGACATAATTTATCTCATAGGGTGTCTGTTTTTCTCCCAAATATTCTCTTGATTTCTAATAAGTCTTTTTAGAAAAAAATCTGAAAATGTGTATACAGATTTAAAATAGAACAGATAAATATCAGGAACTAATTCCTAAATGAAAATAATGGAAAATTATATTTGAGCCTAAAGAAAAGGGAAAATATTTATAGAATGGGAAATTTCTTCTTGTAACCTGTAAGAGTAGAGTTCAACCACAGTGGCTGGTTCCGGAACAAAAAATTCTTGCAAGTCACTGTCATAACAATGTTTTCACAGCATAATGTGAATAATATTATGAAGGTTTTAAATCATAGATTTCCTTTTTTCTTCTCTTATGTCATCAACATTTCTGTTTATTGATTTCCTCTTATCAATATTACAAGCATGGCACTTCTTTCTTAAAACAAACAAAACAAAATCTACAAACAAAACAAAACAAAGCAAAATGAAACATTGAAGGAATTCCATATCATATGTCTTCCTTTACTGCTATCTCATCCCTCTCCTCTGTTTTAAAGTCATCTGTGCTTTTCTATACTTTCCCATTTACTCCTCACTCTTCTGCATATGATATAATTGCTTTCACAAGTCTGTAATTACCTGCCTGTTGCTAAGCACTAGATACAGAATTTAATGCTTATCTCACATGACCTCTTAATAGTATTTGTCAAAGTTCTTCCATGGCAAAGTAATGTTCTTGTTTACTTCCTTTACCTCTCATTTACCTCTCTTTCTCCCTTTTAATGCCCTTAAAAATATATTGATATTCATTAGAGCTCCATCCTAGGCTTTCTTCCCTTTCCAGTGCATGTATGCTTACTCTTGGGCAATTCTCTCTCAAGACATTGAAACCCATCCATCATGCTGTAAGAAGCCCAAATGGAGGAAATCTGATCAACATTGACAGCTGAGCTCAAAGCCCTCAGCTAACATTAAATATAAACATGTGGATGAACTAGACATCTATTTCTATAGAATCTTAAGATGAATGCATCTTTAGCTGGCAGCAAATTGCAACCTTGTGAAAAACCCCAAGCAACAAGCACATAGATGAGCCCAGTTACTCACTGAAGTAAGTTTGGGGTTTGGTTTGTATGCAGGGATAACCAAAACTATCACTAAGAAAATGTTGACATGGCCCCATATTAATACAAAGCATGGATTTTATTATGTATTGGAGAATTGGGAAGTTATATTATTTATATAAACTAATTTTATTTTCATGGAAAAGTCCAAAATGACTGGTTAGTTCCCAAAAAATAATTAATAATAAAAGTGTGAATGCTTCTTTCAAGTATTTACTATGTGCCTGATAGATACTTCTAAAATAATTTAAAATATATTCAACATTTCAGTTATCAGCACTTTTGATCTTTCCTATCACTGTTACTAAGTGGATGACTTTTCATGGTTTCTTTACTTCTCAGCTTTTTTAACAACAACCATAGCAAGGATTCAGCTACATCCTAGATATATAATGCATAGAAAAGGGATTTTTGAGTAACCAAGTTGAAAGTAACTGTAAAATACCAGGAATTGTATCTTATTTTAATTTTGAGCAAATAAATCTATCTTCTCAGTATACTTGAGAAATCATAAATCGGTAATAAAAAGCATAACATCTGACAAACATTCTCATATCTCTTTATAATCTTATTTATTGAAAATAATATATATTTTTTTGTTTTGTTTTCAAAAGTATATTTTAATTTCTGAGAATGCATGTTATATAGTGTTTAATACTCCACATGTCTTAGCAAATCCAATATATTTATTCCTACATATGACACATGGAATATCTCTTAAAAATTATGAATACGTATCATTTCCTTCAAAGTCATTGTAGCCTATAGTTGTATCAAAAGTATTGTATATTTTATGGAGATTTAGTGATGTATATGTAAATGTTTTTTAAGTTATTATTGAAGTTCAATCTTTACATAAAATTTAAATCTTGAAAATAATATTGACTAAGAGTTTTCACAGCTCCATTAGGAAACTCCAGCAGTTAGTTTTCTTTTATAATCCTTAAAGCTGTCTTTGTAAGGTTACAATACATTGTCTTTTTCTCGGAGGGTAAATTAAGCAATAAAACAAAAAATGAATATGTTTGACAGATTTATTCTTTTCTGTTTTCTTTATTTCATTTCCCCAATCACTTCATAAACCTGCATCTTGTCTCATGTAATGTGTGAATAACAATTATGGAAACTTGGTCATAAGGTATATTTTCCATTGAATGGCAGCTCAGCTCTCCTCCCAGCTTTTAGTGTGTTATTCTAATGAAAGCTATTGCTGAAAACACCAGGCCTGAAAGATGTTGAAATTACATAAAGCTCAGCTCTAGAGCAAAATAAGCAATTTTATTTTATCATATTTTAAGTTGATGTTCTCAGTCAGAGAATCAAAGAGAAAGCAGTATGTAATTTGTATTACAACTGTATTTATTATTCAAGCATTTTTCTCCCAAGATACTGGTTACATTTCTCATACTAGAGTTAAAGACAGTGAATAATTTGCAGGATGCTTTCTTTAGATTACTTTAATGTGTGTGTGTGTGTATACACAAATAAACTCTCTTAAGTAGCGTGGTGTTTCTTTTCAGCACATACGTGATACCAACAAAAAGTGAAATACGTAATAGGTGACTAAGAGTTAAAATGGCTTCTTTATGCGTTCCATTGTTATGAATCCTTCTTTAGCTACTATGTTTCAAAAAAGAGTAGCTATTTTCCGAAAGGAATTCTTGTAGTGATGGAAATGTTCTGTATTTGACTGTGGTGGTGGATACACAAATCTACACATGTGATAAAATTGTATAGAACTAAATATACGCAGTCACATGCAAATTATTACGAGTAAGACTAGAGAAATCTGCTTAAGGTCAGTGTATTGTATAAACGTCAAATCTGGTGTGATACTGTTCTATGGTTTTACAAGGAATTGTCATTGAGGGAAATTGGGTAACGGGCATATAGACTCTCTTCATATTTTGTTTTACAATTACATGTAAATCTATAATTATTGCTATAAAGATTTCAATTAAAAAGTAGTTATTTTCTACTCATGAATTCTCTTTATTCACATTGAAGAAAAATGACTTGTAAAGAGAAACAATTCTTAATTTGCTACTGCTCAGGTGCTGTCATCCAAGCCTACTTTTTTTTTTTTTTTTTTGCGGTACGTGGGCCTCTCGCTGTTGTGGCTTCTCCCGTCGCAGAGCACAGGCTCTGGACGCGCAGGCTCAGAGGCACTGGCTCACGGGCCTAGCCACTCCGCGGCATGTGGGATCCTCACAGACCGGGGCACGAACCCCTGTCCCCTGCATCGGCAGGTGGACTCTCAACCACTGTGCCACCAGGGAAGCCCCAAGCCTACTATTTTTATAGCATGATTTTAATTTTTATTGAAGTTACAATAAATCCTGATTAGACAATATTTCTCATGAAATCATTTCTTTCCCCTGCCGTTTTACCAACGTTCATATATTGATTACTAAGTGCCAGGCAATATGGTAAACTAACCCAGTGCTGTGTATGTAGAAAAATAATACATAGCCCATGTCATGAGGGGCTTACAATCTAGACTTAGAATGCTTAAAATATATGTGTATGTATTAAATGAGAGTGAAAGGGGAGAGCACAGTTTTGCTTCAGATAATGGAGGAAGTCTTCACAAATAATATGAAACAAAGAGCAATGGACGAAAAATATTTAAATGGTTGTGGGGAAGACTTGTTTAACAGTATGCCTATAATCTATTTCCTTCGGTTACCAGGGGCACCTAAAAAAGAAAGGAAGAAAGGAGGATATTATCAGGCCAAATACCCTTGTAAACCTGGTGATTTGAAAGGCTTACTGACAAAAACACTAATGACATTTATTAGGTGGAGAGCCCTGTGTAGAGAATGCATTTACAAAGGTGTGTTTAGTCTGATTGGGGGACTCATTATAAATAAATCTGCAATTTATATAGTTATGGAGCAGGGATCATTGAGAAACATGAAAACCATGTAATTAATGTGGTATACGAAGATATCTGATAACAAAAATGTCTATTTATGTAAGTGGAGATTTCATGTATCTCTTAGCTTGTCACATGTTAACTCTGAACCACAGTGCTCTTAGAACCAGAGTCAAAACATAAAACTGACAAGACTTGTAAAGATAGAAATCAGATAAAAGTGTACATGGAAGATAAGGCTGAGTTTCTATTTTAAAATCTCTTGATTGTGCCCCTAAATGAACCCAAGAATACAATAGCAGAAATGATTTGGATAAGATAATGAGTTCAACTTTTAGATGTGCTAGGTTTGGGGCTCTGTGAGATGCAATAATTTTTATTTATTCAAACAACAACCTGGTTTTATGCTATTCTCTATGGATTGACTGTGTGTACCCACTTATTTACATGTTCAAACTATATGTACACTACTGGTCCAGTGTGAAATTCAAAATACCTTCTCAATTGTTCTGCCATACGACATGATCTGATTGTTTTTTTCTTTTATTACTTATAACATTCTTTTAGGAAATTGCTCTCTTCATAAACTGTCTTCTTTACTAGATGTTACACATTTTTTAAGAATGCAAAATCTGTGATTTTTTTTTTTTTTTGGTAAGACAAAGTTGTATTTATGATGGTAAAATAAGCATAAAATTAAACTTTTTAACCATTTTAAAGTGTATGATTCTATGGCACTTAGTGTATTCACAGTATTGTGTAATCGCCACCACTTTATAATTCCAGAACATTTTCATTACCACAAAAGGAAACCCTGTACCCACTAACCTATTTTCTGTTTCTATGGATTTTCCTATTGTGGAAATACCATATAAAAGTAATCATACAATATGTGTCCTTTTACGTCTTTTTTTTCTGTTTTTCAAAGTTCATCAATGCTGGGCATGTGTGAGTACTTAATTCCTTTTTGGCTGAAAAATATTTAATTGTATGGGTATGCCACATTTTATTTATCTATTTATCAGTTGATGGATGCTTGTGTTGGTTATAGCTTTTATGATTAGTGTTGCCATGAACATTTATGTGCACATTTTTGTTTAAATGTCTGTCTTCAAATATCTTATGTATATACCTACAAGTGTAATTACTGAGACATATGGCAATTCTGGTTTTAATTTACTGTGAAGCTGCCAAACTATTTTCACAGTGGCTGGACCATTTTACATTTCCTAGCAATGTACAAGGGCTTCTATTTCTTCACATCTTCACCAACACTTGTTACATTGGTTATAGCTATCCTAGTGGGTGTGAAGTGTATCTCATTATGATTTGATTTATAGTTCACAAATAACCAATTGTGTTGAGTATATTTTCAGGTGTCTTTTGACCATTTGTTTATATTCTTTGGGGAAAAGCATCCTTTGCTCATTTTTTGATTGGGTAGTTTGTCTTTGTGTTGTTAAACTGCATGAGTTCTATGTATATTCTAGATATTAGACCCTTATCACATACATGATTTACAAATATTTTGTCTCATTTTTAGGTTATTTTTTTACTCTACCGATTGTGTCATTTGATGCACATACATCTTTAATTTGTGTAAAGTCCACTTTATGTATTTGTTGTTCTTGCTTCTGTTTTTGGTATCATAATCTAAAAAAACATTTCCAAATCCAAGGTCATGAAGGTTTATGTTTTCTTCTAAAAGTTTTATACTTTTAACTATTACATTTAGGCCTTTGGTCAATTTGGGGTTAACTTTTGTAGGTGGTATAAGTTAAAGTGCAACTTCATTCTTTTGCAAATAGATATCCAGGTGTTCCAGCACCATTTGTTGAAGAGACTATTCTTTCCATCACAGAATGGTATTGGTTCCACTGTAGAAAGCCAATTGCTCATAGATCTATTGGTTTACTTCTAGACTGTCAATTATATTCCATTAACCTATTTATGTCTATCTTTATGACAGTACCACACTCTTTTGATTACTGCAGCTTTGTAGTAAGTTTTGAAATTGGGAAGTGTGAGCTTTCTGACTTCGTTCTTTTTTTCAAGGATATTTTTGCTATTTGGTGTCACTTGCAACTCTATATGAATATCAGAATCAGCTTTCCATTTCTACAAAAAAGGCCATTGGGATTTTGATAGGATTACAATGAATTTGTAGATTTCTCTGGGAAGTACTGTTACCTTAACATCTTGGTACACAAATATCTCTCCATTTACTTAGGACTTTACTAAATACTTTAGGTACTTGCAGCAGTATTTTGTAGTTTTCAGTGCACGTCTTGCATCTCCTTGGTTATATTTATTGCTACATATCTTATTCTTTTTGTAGCTACTGTGAATGGAAATATTTTCTTAATTTTCTTTTCAGATTATTTATTGCAAGGACATTGAAATACAGTTCATTGTATACTGATCTCATATCTACCAACCTTGCTGAGTTAGCTTTTTAACTGCAATACATTTGTGGATTTTTGAAGGATTTTCTATCTACCTACCTACCTATCTATCTACATTTTCTTTATCATTTATCTATCAACAGACATTAGGTTGTTTGGTTGTTTCCATATCTCACCTATTGTGAATAATGCTGCAATGAACACAGGAGTACAGATATCTCTTTGAGATCCAGGCCTGCATAAAAAGAAAAATGAAAGATATGAGATGGATGGGAACAGGGGCTGATTGTGTATGATAGCTGTGAGTTAGGGAACAAGAAATATCGTTTCTCTTATGAGGATTTGAAAAGCATTCTTTTCCCTTCGAAGAAGAAACAAGTTCCTGTTGTCTATGAGAGCTGTGAGATGGAGCTTGGGCTAGAGCTCCCTGAGTTTTATAATGGTGTATGCACCCTCATTTAAGGCCTCTCACAGTTTACTCTTCCTGGCACATAGTGAACATTTAATGGCAATTTGGAGACTGAATGAATGAATGAATAGATTAATGAGGATTAGTTTATTTTGCTGTATAGCTATGTAATTATGGGTGTGATATCCTTTTCCCTTTGCCATATTCTATTGGTCAGAAGCAAGTTGCAAGTGCCACTCATACACTCAACAGAAGGTATTATGTAGGGTATAGCACTAGGGTACAGAGATCAAAGGGCCATCAAATATATTTGCCTACTATTCCCTGTCTCATTTTCCATACAACCTCTTTTTATGTTTCCTGGGAAGACTTCCCAGATAAACTTCTATATTTACATCCTTGTGTCAGAGTCTGCTTTTCAGGAAATTCAAACTAAGACAGTATATTTAGTTTTGAGTATAGTAGCTTTGTGCTATTCTCATTTATTATTTTTCCAGGAAAGTTTCTAACTATATATCAATTTCTTTGTTCAATCATTTCATTAATTTGACCAATATTTGTTGTAGACCTACTTTATGCTATACTTGTTTTAGGCTCTGACACTTCATCAGTGAACGAGACAAACTTGCTGCCACTAGATCTACCATCTTATCCTTATATACACCTCAATCACTTCCATACAGCACCCAGTACATTTTATAGATGCTTCATATTTGACAAATAAAATGTTCATATATTACTCATATCCTAACAGGTTATATAATATTTGCAATTATTACTGTGCTTTCTTTAATTTTATAATATCCACATTCTCCTGGTGTTTTCCATCATACAGATAACCCTTTCTTTGATTTTTAAATATTATTTTAGTATACATTGATAGTAAAATCTATACATATTCTTATAGAAATAAATTAAAAATAAAGTATGAAAAAGAAAATATTTTCACTGCCTATACATTTATTAGGACCAAAGTGTCCATATTGTTTTGGTTTTTTCCTCAACAATATATCATGAATTTTTTATTGCCAATAAAGTATTATATATTTACCGTATTCCCTGCATAATATTACATTTTATGAATACACTTTAATTTAGTTGCTCTGCAGCATGTGGGATCTTCCCAGACAAGGGATTGAACCCATGTTCCCTGCATTGAATATACTATAATTTAAATGCTGTCAATACTGGTCATTTATGTTTCCAGAGTTTATTTTATTGTAATAATGAAATGGTGCCATTATATCTAAAGATTTATAAGCATCGTATTGCTATTCTAATATTTATTTAAATTATTGGTGAGAGTCAATTATTTTTTACATCTGTGGTATTCATTTATTTTTCTTAATACATATAAATTTCCTATTAGAATGTCAGTCTTTTTCTTATTTCTTTTATCAATTACTAAATTCTGTTAATCATTATTGCATTTATTTTTAACCAGGCCCATATTTCATTTTAAATTTTGTTTATGATGATTTTGATCTCTAAAAGTTTTTTTAATGTATAAAAACATTTTATGACTTACTCTTTTGTTTGTAGGATTAAATAGGCTCCAAAAATAGAAAGTCACCTATACCACCATTATTATCTCTAGTTTTTTTTTTTTTTTTAATTACATTTTTCTGTTAAGGTAGAATTCCAAATCATTTAAAAAATAACTTTTCCAAATAATCTTATTGAAAAATTTATTATTTTTCTAATATTTTGAACTATAAAATATATTTTAAAGTTATATTGTTTAGTGTAAATCAATATGTTTCTAGACTTTCTACTATTCTCATAGGACTTGAAACTGACTTTGAATTAAAGAGGCAGGGATATGGCTTGAATGAAGCTTGAAACAGTTTCTACACTGATTGTAGTATTTCTGCAGTCACCTATATGATTATGACTTTCATTTGTATATTTCTAAACTAGACTACTCCTGACTCCAGCTTCATAAATTTCATTACCTAAAGTGCATTCAAATCCCTGATGACACTAACAAATGAGAAATTAAATATGTTCAAATATACCATCTTCTTTTCGCAACATTGCTTTTCTGTATTTTCTATGATATGAAAGGCACTACCAAAAGATTCTTGCATATGGTACTGTATTCCTTATTTCCAAGATACGACTGATTCTTAACTCATTTTAATTTAGATTTTGAATATATTTTATATTCATCCCTTCCGGTATATCCACACACACAGCTGCTGTCTTACAATCACCTTCCTCAAGTAAATGATGACCTTTTTATTCTCATCGCATCTAGTCCCAGCTCCTTTCCTCTGATTAACTCATCGTTGACAGAAGGATAGTTTTAGATATAGTCAGTGTCTGTAAATAGGGAATAAAATGTAAAGATCTGTATGTGGCTGTCTGCATATTCCTCATCACCTACAAAATAAAATTTACGTATCTCTGCAACATTTTCTAGAACCTTCGTGATTTAGACCCTTCATTATACTTCAACAATAAGAAACTGCTAGTGGTCTTAAGAACATTATTCTTTTTTTGTCTTGTTGGTTTATGTTATTTAACCTATCAGAAAAAGTCTCCAGTTGATTGCTGACCTAGCAAGTTCACGTCTGTTGTTTAGGTCTCAGAAAAATGTTAACTCCTCTAAACAAACTCACTTATTCTTTCTCTTATGCTTCCACTGCAGTTTTTAGAAACATCTGTTAAACAATTCTTTTATTGTATTTGAATTTTTAATTTTGTTTTCTTAGGAATGCAAACTTGGTGAGAATAAGAATAATGAATTTTCATCTTTAAATCTCTAACTCCTACGATAGTACCTGGTCATAGGAGGTACTCCACATACACATTTTAAAATGAATAGCTGTGGATACTTAAATCAAATTACAATTTCCCCAATCAGTGAAAAGAGCTAAAATTTCATGCTTCTAAATTGTGTTCTCATATTTCACACTCAAATTCACTGACTCTAGAAGTCAAGTAATTCTTCCTAGTTACAAACCCTGGTAACTATAACATTCCCACAGGTTGAAGCATAATGGGATTTAATGACTACTTGATAACATTATCAGCTAATTTGTTCCATCATGAGCTATTAAAAGAGACAAACATTCTGAAATGAAAATATGTGCCCACATAAGAATTTGTACATAGATGCTTATAGCAACATTATTCATAACAGCCAAAAGTTGGAAAGACTTTTAGTTTTTGCAGCAATGTTTTTCACAACATGAAGCTTTAATTTTTATAAATTCCAATTCACCAATTTTTTAGAGTCTATGCTTTTTTGTGTTTTTCTAAGAACTCTTTTAGTCACCTTTGTGTGTGGTATGTGATTGAAGTTGATATTCTTTATTTTTTCCATCTGGAAATTCAGTTTTCAAAAAGACTTTCTTTTACCCCATTGAATTGTCTTGAAGTAATTGCATAATCTGATAATAGGGACAGTTTTAGATTTTAGTTTCTAATCTTAATTTTTTTTCTTTCCTTGTTGCAGTGGCCAAAACTTTGAGTATAATGTAGAACAACAGTTGTGAGAGTGGCCATCCTTATCAGGAAAGTTATGTCTTTCATCATTATGTGTGATTTAACTACATCAGATTGAGGATAGTTCATTATATCCCTACTTTGCTGGGGGGATAGGGGTGGGAGGAGGGATTAAAAATCGATTAATGTTTCATTTTGTCAAATACTTTTACTGCCTCTATTGAAATGATCTCTTTATTTTCCTTCTTGTGTAATAATGAATTTTACTAGCTTTTGCCCCCAATTTCTGTGAGATAACTTCCAAATTCTTAGAATTTCCCCAAATGATTTGGAACCCACCCAGATCTCAGTGTATGTATCTCTCCATTTGGCTGCTTTTAGTTTGTATTCTTTTGCTGTAATAAAACTAGTCATAATCTGGCACTTTCCTGAGTTCTGTAAGTAATTGTAGTGATTTATCAGACCTGAGACCGTGATGGGAAGTATCAAATTTGTAGTTAGGTAGTCAGAAGTGAGGGTAGCCTGGGACCCCCAAACTTGCAGCTGCTATTTGGAGTGAAGTCTTGTGGGGAACTCTGTCCTTAACCTGTGAAGTTTTCCTACCTCTGGATTCTCCTTTAATATGTTAATATGGCAAATTACCTTGATTGATTTTCAAATGCAAATTCACTCTTTTGTTCTTTTATTTCTGAAATAAACCTATTTCTTCATGAGTTATTACCACTTTCAATATATTTTTGTACTAGATTTTTTGTTTTCTAAGATGTTCCTTAACTTCTGTTTACTTTTTTCACTTCCCTTTCTTTTCATTTGTTAATTTATACTAATAAATGTTCAAGTTTCCTGAGTATTTGCTTTGTTGTATTCAATCTGTGACTAAACCTCTCCACTGTTTTTTTTTTTTTTTTCGGTTTGTTATATATCAGTCCTAAAATTTCAATTTGATTTATTTTTATATCTTCACGTTCTTTGGTGATATTTCCTGTTTCCATTTATTTTAAATGCATTGTCATTTACATCGTGAAGTATAGTTTAATCATTGCTTTAAAGTTCTTTAATTTCAACATCTAAATTACTTTGGTGTTGGCATCTGTTGATGGACTTTTTTCAATGAAAACAGCTTATGTTTCTTAGTTCTTTGAATACTGAATAAAGTTGGGCTGTTCCCTGGATGTTGGAATATTGTATTGTATAGTCTCTGGGTCCTGTTATATTTCTCAGAAAAATGTTAATGTTTTCATTTTGAATAAGCAATTAATCTGGTTAGATTCAGACTATAAGCTCTCTCACATTGTGTATGTGCAGGCTGAAATATTAGTATAATTCCTTAGGAATTTACTGTGTTGCTTTAGGTTTCTCCTATGAATTCATAGTTCATCAGTCTGCCAGAGATTTAAGTAAAGCTTATACACAGAATTAAGAACACCCCTACTCTCATCTCTTCCCTGTGTAATGCCTCCTTCACTCTCTGTAATTGGACTTGCACAGACTCCTTCTCCTGATTCCTTTAACCAGAGAGGTGGCAAATGTTCAGAGTTTTAGCCACTTGCAACTTGCTGACTTGAGGCTCTGAATGATCATTAGGGAAAAACCATGAAAAGATGAAAAATTCCAAGTTTTGACTCACTCTAACAATCTGCCTATATTTGTTTACTATTCTGAGTTCTCACATGACCATTTTCTGCATTTTATTTTGAGCATATAGTTGTTATCAATGGATGTGCTTGACTGTAGTGGGCTTAAACTGACATACCAGAGGCAGAAACACTGATTGATGAATTTATTGATTAAGAATCCATTAACCTGTCTGAAAATTTAGTAGATGAATAATGCAATAAGCAAAAACTTCTTAAAGCCAATGAATGTTTTAATTAATGAAATTTAAACCATATAAAATCAGTGTCTCTAGATGGTACACTTATGGATGTTATATCCAAATTATCTTGATTGCTACTAATATACTCAACTCACTTGAAAACCTGATGTCTAGTAAATACATATTTGTTATTCCAGTGAAAATATCAAGCATATATTGTAATGAATTATGCTGATGGAATTTTGGACAGTAATTCCTTTATGGAACATTCTATTTTATTTAAGTAATCATGCTAGTAAACATATTTATGGATGAATATATAAAGCCAAAACTATTTTTGGTATTTAACAGACAGCTAAGTTATATCAGAGGTTTACATATATGGTCTGTTTGTTGCTTTATCTATGAACTGCTGTAGTAAGTATAGGATGGATTCCAGAAACATAATTCAAGTGTCCCAGAGACATACTGGGACTTCTTGGAATGTACTCCTTTGAGAGTGAAAAATTATAAGAATCTCTGTGCTTCTTACAAGAATGGTGGCCCATTAAATTGCTATACTCTTGTTTGTGTTTAATTTATACTCAATAGAGTAAGAGAGAGTGACTATACATTGAAGCAGAATGTGTTACCCAAGATTCTACCCATGTGACTATCAAAAAATAAAAAACAGTAAAGAAAGAATTCCCTAGTAAGTATAAATACTGGTAATATGACAGCATTATTTTCTTTTTCTAATAGTAAGTAATCTATTTTGGACATTCATTTATTGCTTCCAGAGCAACCTGCATATATCAGGCTTTATTCTACGTGCTACAGATACAAAGAGCTAAGCTTATTTCATGAAAACATGTAAAGAATACATGCAAATTAAAAAATTATTTCAAGATGTTATTGCTATTAAAATCGTCATTGCTTTAATATATGGCATTTTAATGATATATTTATAAAAATAGTCTTTTTTTTCCCTTCTCTGATAATCTATGATAATCAGTATGCAAGACAATTTCACATGTCAATTTTTCATAACTGAGTTACGCCTTTTAAATGCATTCATTTTGCTTGTGTCCTCAAGCTATTTACAAAACATTTCTGTAAAGTGTTAAAATTATTCTTATTTTATCTTGCAAGACAAAAGGTATTAGAAGATGAAAATTCAAAATTTAAGCTATCCTTTCTTTGATTTGGGAACAATTATGAAAAATTAGTAGAATGAACATGCTGTTGCTATTTTATATTAAATTTATGTTTTTAAAAAATATATGATGTTAGGTTACCTAATATGGTTTGGTGTATTAAGATATACTTGTTTGTAAATGACAGAAAACTAATTAATATCAGCTTAAACAATAAAGAATATTTGGCTCTCATAACCAAAATGTCCCTGAGCTCAGGGCACAGAAAGTTCTATGAGGTCAAATGAAAATATCAGAACATCTGAGTTTTCTCTTTCTCTCCACCTCCCCTTCTCCTCCTCTCCCCCATTTCTCTATAATTAGCTTTACTGCTGGTCTCTACAATTAGCTTCACCATAAGATGGTCTCTGGTAACCAAAAGCCTGCAAAATTTTGTGTCAATATCAACAAGAAAGAAATTCCCTTTCAGTCCCAAAGTTCACATATCAGATTTCACAGGTGGACTCTGAATGGTCATGAATGATGCAACCACTGTGATTGAGGGAATATCCTAATGTAATTGATGCAACGTGAGCCATCTTTTAGCCTGTGGTGTATTTGGAGCATGCTGTAGGACACTATGACATGAAAAACTAAAGGAATGGGGAATTACTGGGTCTTCTGAGGAAAAAAAATCAAGCAAATAACCAAATAAGAATTGGCAATTTGTGTGGATAATGGAAAATTGAGATGAATTGTTTGCTGAGACCTTAATTCATTCTTCTTGGTTTCTTAAGAGTATTTGTTGATCAGAGCATTTCCTCTGTATTTATCAAGGTCAGTGCCACTGCAGTAGAGGGCACATATAAATTCTAGAAATCATTTTTTATTTCAGTAATGTTGGCAAAAATAAGCAGGAGATAATTTCTCTTTTTTTTCTCAGCTTTCTCCACTTTTACTTCTAAGGTTGATCAAAATTTAAGGATTGGTGTATGACTTATGTCCTAGTGCTGGCATGGTAGAAACACTTTCTCAGGAGGACATTATGGGTAGTTACTCCATTATTTCCTTGATCAACTTTACTGAGAAATAATTTACATAACTACACTGTCTATTTAAAGTGTACAAATGAGTTTTGACAGTTGAATACATCTGTGAAACCAACAGCACATTCAAGGTATTCACCATTCGCCAAAAATTCCTTGTATCTCCATCTATTTCTCCCTTTGCCCACTGATCTGCTTTATGTCAACATATTAGTCAGGGTTCCCCAGAGAAATACACCCAATAGAATATATGTAGATATGTGTATATATGCATATGTGTGTATATATATACACATATGTGTGTATATATCCATAAATATGTATGTTTGTATATGTATATGACATATATTTAATATAAATCATCTATGTATAATGAATTAATTATAAAGAATTGGTTCATGCAATTATGGAAGCTAAGAAGTCCCAAGATCTTAGTCAGTAAGCTGGAGAGTCAATGTTTTGTTCCAGTCCCTGTCCAAAGTTTACCCCAGAAATGTCTTGCAAACATGTTGCACAATTTTAAGTGCATTTATTGATACTTTTGATGTTACTGTAAATGGAATTTTAAAAATTTTATTTCACAATGATTGCTGATATATAACCACATAATTTATTTTTTCACAATAAACTTGTATTCTTCAACCGAATTAAATTCACTGATTAGTTATACTTCACATTTTTTAGATTCCTTTGGATTTTTGGCAAGCAATGATGTCATCTACAAACAGGGAAACTTTGAATTCTTCACTTCCATTCTTCCCTTTTCTCTCCTCTCCTCTCCTCTCTTTTTCCTTCCCCCTCCCCCTCCCCCTCCCTCCCTTCCCCTTTCTTTTCTCTTTCTTTCTTCTCCCCCTCCTTCTCCTCATTTTATTGCAATCTCTGGGATCTCCAGTACAATAGTGAAATAGTGGAGTTGAGAGCAGATATCCTTGCTTCATTCCTGACCTTAGCTGGGACATGTTCAATATTTCAACATTAAATATGGTTTTGAATGTGGGTAGTTGTTCTTTCCTTTTGAATTAGTTAGATCTCATCATCACCTGAAAAATGAAACTAATAGAGGAATACCTCAGAGATATTTTGGGTTTGGTTCCCGGCCACTGCAGTAAAGGGAATATCACAATAAAGCAAGTCACACAATTTTTTTTTGGTTTCCCAGTGCATATAAAAGTTATGCTTACAGTGTACTTTAGTCTGTTAAGTGTGCAATGGCATTATGATTTAAAAAGCAATGTATTATATATACTTTAATTTTAAAAAATACTTTATTGCTAAAAAATGCTAACCATCATCTGACAATGCAGAGTTGCCACAAACCTTCAATTTGTAAAAACACAATAGCTGTGAAGCACAATAAAGTGTGATAAAATGAGGTATGCCTGTAAATGACCTAAATGTTTACTTTTTACAGGAGAGGACTAAAGAATGTCTTTCTTTCTCCTTTCCTGTCTCTGCTCACTCAAGTAGCAGGGCTTAAGTTTACCTTGCCTGATTCTTTCTTTTCCCAAGTACTTTAAGTAAATGTCTGCATTTTTTTTTCTTGGAGCTCAATAAATATGG
The DNA here is from genome assembly GCF_963924675.1 of Phocoena phocoena. NCBI lineage: Eukaryota > Metazoa > Chordata > Mammalia > Artiodactyla > Phocoenidae > Phocoena > Phocoena phocoena. Next base: position 55,145,715 of record NC_089235.1, read on the forward strand.
CCTTGGGCCCAATTAATGGCCACATTTAAGCATTTTAGGTGAACAGAGAGTATAATCTGATGCCTTACATTTTTCCTTGATGTTTAGGTCCATTTTGTGTAGGAGGATATATTTCTACTATAAGGCCCAATATAACTTAATAGAATTTTGCATTAGTGTTTGAAGTTAAATTTCCAACTTATGATGAAGTTTTATGTGATTTTTCTTTGACTGCTTTCTGAAAATATATCGCTCTGGAATCTTATTTGTGGTAATGATTTGTTGAGGATTTAGGTAAATCTCAATTTCTGGTCAGTGAAGAAAAA